>NC_071468.1:16626822-16938165 GCF_028500815.1 Rissa tridactyla | reverse complement strand
CCGAGAGGCTGCCCCGGGCACCCCCGAGGACGGGATGAGATGGATGGGGATCCTGCTCCGCGGCCACGCAGGAGGAGGTCGGAGATGGATGCCAGAAGATAACGTCAACGAACAGCTCACTCTCTTGGCATAACAGCTTTCTGTCGCTATACAAATGAGAGGTGTGTATACATACACTGCAGTAAAAGATGAGATTTCACTGTCAAAGCGGAGGAAATTGATTCTGTAACAACGAACTATTGCAGTGACTTCATCCCCATTATTCCAAGTAACAGCTATAGATCGGATCACTTTAATCTGCTAGATGCTGGCAGAGAGCAGTGATAAGTTGCTCACTGTACCATCCTTCGCCTGCGACATCCTGGCTGACTTTGATAACAGGCCTGTTACAAGCCCCGGCTAAACACAAGACCAATGGACCACAGTGTAACAGCTCTTTTTCCTGACGCCTTGTGAGCAAATGCTTTCCCGCTGGCTGAATTTGTATTGTTTAGCACTTAGCCAGGCATAAATTGCAGTAGCCACGTCTCCACAAACAACTGGATTAGCTGGCACAAATTCTGCTTGGAAAAGCTGAGAATAAGTGACTGGATTTAAAAATGTCCTGTCCTAGAAAATAAACTGCTTTACTCTAAGTACTCTTCAGCAAATCCATGCAAGCTGCTAAACCATTTAAGGGAATACGCGGTCTTTAACCAGCATTGAACAGCAATGGCTATGACCTACACTCCTTTCTGGAAGTTTTACATGATCTGCTTATCTCCTTTGTGAATTTTAAACCAGGTCAGCCAAAAGAACACCCTAGTTAGGACACACATTCCTTATCTTGAGGAGGCACGAAGAGGTGGGGTGCAGCCAGCAGGCCCAGCAGCCTGCAAGGTGCAAGGGCTCGTCTTGACATAACTTTCATGAAGATGCAGCTTTGTACATTAGGAGTTCTTCGCTTTAGCAAACCAAGTGTGTCCCCCATCAAAACAAGACTGGTCTGAAGAGTAAAATTTGTTAATCCCTATAGTCATAGTGAGTTAGTTTATGTGCAAACCATGCATCATTTCTCAGAACTGTTTCTTCCAGCCCATGGGGAAGGAGGACCACCCCCCCTCCTCCCAAGACCACCTGGACCGTAAAGGCAACTCAGAAGGAAGGCATGACTTGGACACTATGGAGACAGCCACACCATCCATGGGTACCAGCTGGCTTAGCACAGCTTGTGCCTATGCAGGTGAACCCCTACCCTCCAAAAATTGTCCCTGGTCCATGCTAATCCAGCAGGTGCTCGTAGGAATTGTTTGGGGAGTACTACTTGACGTTGGCCAAAAGCATGTCAGGGACCTTTCTAACACCGTAACAGTATGTGCAATTGAGTAACAGTGCCCTGGCCCGTGCTCTGGCACCGTTTTGTTTACTAGTCTGTATGTAACTCAAATGCAGAGGTCCAGTGCTCCCATGGATCTCACTGTGGAGCGGGCTCTGAATTAGCCTTGACTACATCTAGCCACAACACTGACAGGCTCGAACGGAGAGGAACAGGGAGGAAGGATGAAAGGAACATCATGAAGAATGGATTGAATGCAGGTACAGCTCACTTGTACCCTGTCCTCTAAAAAGCAAACATATATCGTCTCTTGTTTTTCACTAGTGTTAAATCCTTGTCTTTGCTTGTATTAAAGCAATGCACAGAGACTTCGCCTAAGATCGATGGGGCCAGGCTCTTTTCAGTGGTGTCCAGTGACAGGACAAGAGGTAATGGGCACAAACTTGAACTTAGGAAGTTCCATCTCAACATGAGGAGGAACTTCTTTACTTTGAGGGTGGCAGAGCCCTGGAACAGGCTGCCCAGAGAGGTGGTGGAGTCTCCATCTCTGGAGACATTCAAAACCTGCCTGGACGCATTCCTGTGCAACCTGCTCTGGGTGACCCTGCTCTGGCAGGGTTGGACTAGGTGATCTCCAGAGGTCCCTTCCAACCCCTGCCATTCTGTGATCTGTGACCATTGTGCTAAGCGCAGGTTACAAACATCATACAGTGCTTGTAACCAGGCTTAAGAATCAGAAAACACTGGACAAGACAGATAAGAGATGAAAGAAATAAAAATATTTCAGTCATCTCATAGGTCCAGGGACAAAGGCAAAGAGAAACGAGTGCTAAATGTCATACAGGAAAACTATGGCCGAAGTACGTACTAGTATACTACTTTCACTGCAGGTTTATCATCCCTGTCAGCGGGAGAATGAGGCACTGAGGACATCTCCAAGGCCTCCGCCTGCAGAAGCACTGGGAGAGAAATGCACAGCTCTTCGCTTGGTTGCCATCTCCTTATAGACTGTAAATTTAGATTCCATCTCATAGGAAAGAGGTAGCATTTGTTCCAAGTAGGGCAACAGTCTCAGCAGCCACATTATCACAGTGGGAGAAGATTAGATTAAAGTGTGAAAAACATGACATATTGCTCTTAAACAGTAAATACAAAATTCCAACCTTAGAGCTTTGGTATTTATGTGCATAACCGTATTAAAATTGATGGAAGTTACAGTCACAACATGCTGTAGATCAACATGAGAACATAACTCTAAGCACACAGATTTTTGACAGGGCATTTATTGGGCACCTATTCATGTAACTTCATTCTCGTACTGACACTTAAAATCTCCTGCCTCCTAACGAGAAATGACAGACAAATAAAATCGAATTGGTTGGATGAAGAGCTCCAGGCAAATGTATTAGCTTTAAAATCAATTACATTCTGAACAGGGTGCTTTACTTCCTTTGGTAAATAGCATTTGTTCCTGATTAGAGACTGTTCTAGTAAACACGTAAGGACAATTAAACGTATATAACATATAGACATAAAATTATATGTAACCATCCTTAGCTGAATCCGAACTCATGAGATTAATTTAAAGTTAACTCCGAAGTATTGAGTGCTTTTACTGTTCAAGCTCAGCTGGCAATATCTGACATTTACATACACTGGGACGAGCGGTGCGTATAGCGTACCACAGCACACACGGCAGTCAGCCCCTGACTTAAACGGGCAAACGCAATATAAAGTTTATTTCGCCTTGTGATAGCTAACGATGAACAGTAAAACATTAACTTCTTACTTCTCCAGTAGTTGCTACACACTTCAAATTTCTTTTCCTATATCGTTACAGAATTTCTGCAATGAGGACTTTTATGCATGTCATCGGACAGCTGAGAATTACAAACGCTGCTATAATTCTTCCTTAACTGTTCTCCAGATGTGCCACGTTCCGACACTGCCCACCTCCCTGTCGTGCCCCTCCCTCATGATTCTGCTCCCAGTACATGAAGGGATTGCTCTAAAAAGCACTAAAGCAAATGCTAAGGTCTCACGGATTGCCACGGAACCTTTGCTTAGTATTTCTTCTGAATCAGTGGTTGTATTGCGCATTGGAATAGAATTAATTCTGTCATCTAATTCTTTTTTCCTATTGCTAAACCCTAGGATAGTTTTAATAATACCTGGGATATTATTATACCGTAAATCAGGAAAGTACTTAAGCACTTGCTTCACTAAATACTAAATCAGGGTCGTACTCTTCAGTCTAAATAATAAAAAGCATTTTTGCGTATGCCTAATTTTGAGCACAGAACTTTAACAAGACTAATCACATAATTACAGTTATGCTCAAGCTTAAGTGCTTTGCTTGATCAGAGCATTGGCTAGCAATCCTTTTTAAGTGTTCTGTGCTGTAAAGTAATGATTATCTCTTAAGCAACTGTTGTCACATCATCCATCGCATTCTCATCTTCCAATTTCTTTCTTTTTTTGAAAACACCTGGCTCGAGTGTTGATGACAGTGACACCAGTGCCAGTTTTGCTGTTGACGGCACTGTGATCAGAAACTTCCTCCACAGATTTTCACTGGACTGTGGGGGTGGGGGGGCGAGGGGCTGAGAAGAGGTTTGAATATTCAATAAAACACGTTAAAGCTTATTTTAACAAATGCTGTGGATGACACAGGTACTATTTCAAAGATGCACATCAAAATTCCTAGAAGCTACCTGTAGCCGTTAAGAAAAGGGATTTTCCAAGCATTATAGCATTTTTTTGGTAGTTCAAATACCCAGTGTAAACATATGCTGCTGTCACGCTACACATATTTTTTTCTTAAATAACCATGAGATGAGAGAGATGAGGGCATTTATGAAAGCTGGCTGTAAAAGGAGAGGGCATGATTTTCATATAAACATTATTTTTAAAGGCATCAGGTTACTTCTCGGAAGCTGGCCCATGCCACCATTATGACCGGGTGTTATTGTCCCCCATTGCCTTTACGTTCTACACACCAGCTGCCGTCTCAGTGCGTACCCCGAGACAGCTCACCACTGTGCCCCTCACAGCTCTGTAGCCTCACACACAGCCAGGAGTCCCAATTTTGCCAAGACCTCTCCCGCCATCAGGGCAGCTACCTGAAAGACCACGGACTACTTACCGGCTGACTCTGGCTACTCCCTCCACCTCCGCTCTCACGTACCACTTTCACAGAGGACACTGGTCAGGGTTGTTCCCTTCATGTGTACCTCCTGAGCGTGGTCCTCCCAGGCCCTGCTTGCTCCTGTGGTGGCACGTCCCTTCCTCCACCCCTGTCCTGGTCCAGGATTCTCATACCCACCCACCCCGCAGCATAAACAAGTACTTGCAGTTTTTATACACACTGAGTGATGCATGAGCCTACGTAGGAAGCGTGTTTATGAGCCACATAAGTCTTCAACTACTTTTGAATGAAGTCCATGTATTTAGCTGCTATTAAATGATGGAAGGCATCCTGAAATCGAACTTATCATGTGGCATCTTGAAGAGAATGACGCAATGGCTAATGACTTCAGTGGAGAAGTCGTGACGCTACAATGCATGCACCAGATTCAACTAATGCTTTTCATGCCTGTTGATTTCAATACCTCTGTTAACCAGAAATGAATCGACAAAAAGAACAAGTTATATCAATAGACTTGGTGAAATAAATCGTTTGTGCTGCTTCGATGTATTTTGGTGAAAATTTACACTTATGATATTCAAATTAACCCTGCCTCTATCTAACTCCTAGAAGAACAAAGTAATTTAACGTCCTAATTATTTAAAGCCAAATGCAATTTCAAAAACGCAATACAAGAAATTTGCTTATGCCATAATAGCCTGAACTATCTCAAAGTAAACTTCTGCTCTGACTTTAAACTTCTGCAGTCCATGCATATTTGATTTTCCTACTTGAATCGTGCACACATCATAAAATATGATTGTTTAAAACTCCTGAAGAGCAGGAACAGTAGGAAATTCATTACATTTTCCTAGTAAAATATTGCAAAAAGGAGTATTAAGTGGGCAGTTTTAATAAATAGCTACAGTTTACTTATACTGGAGGTTGTTTTTTCTCTCTGCATCAATTTGTAACTAGTTAAGAGGGGAAATGTATTATCTTTTTTTCTTCAGATTTCTTTATGTCCTTTTCAACACATGTGCGTGGGCGCACACACAACCTCTCACAGTACAAATTTAACTGACAGATGGGGATTATGGGATGGGATGGATGGGAAACTAAAGTATGTAACAAAAAAGACACAGTGAAACAGACTCCAGTCCTTTGTGTTTTACGCTGAGACACACAGACATGGTACACGGACAAGTGAGAAGAACTGACACTGGTGAACTGCTTTAAGAAAACTGACTTACCTTCTTGTAGGCACACAGGTTTATCACTTGGTTTCCAGCTCAGGGAGCCATTAAAGTGTCTCACACAAAGTTTTTTTGAAGTACCATTAAGCCTGTATCCTTCTTGGCAATGAAACCGGACTACCACACTTTCAAAGAAAACACCTGCACTGGGTGTCTTGTATCCATGTTCAGGAGCTCCAGGATCAGCACAAGCATTTAGGTCATCAAACCCTATGTCAGACAAAGATACAATCAAACTGTGTTCATTTACTCCTCATGCAGCCGTAATCATGCTTTTCCATTTGACATCTGATCTTCATGGGGGCCTCATCTCTTCCATTAACGACCACTAGCAGCCCTACTTGGGTATGGGGCACTCCAGGCTTGGGAGAGGACCAACCTCCAGCTACACCAGAAATACCTGGGTGACAGAAATACTCCCGTCTTGTCGTGCAGCTACTGAGGAAGGGAAGTCAACCACACTCCTCGGTAGCCGACCTGCATAAAAATAAAGCACTTGACCCAACCTACCAGCGGGGACTGCACAGTAATGTATCTGTAATTACTCTTGGCGACTGTGGGCTTTTGGAGGTCTGGTACAGTCACTGGAAAGAACAATAATGTGTCAGAAGCAGAGAGGAAGAGGAAATAAAGAAAAGGGCATGAAACGTAACTGCCATCCAAAGACATGGGAACTAAAACAGACGATGAGCTGCTGGGTACAGGGAGATTTTGAGCTGGGAGGGAGCTCTACCACTGGGAAAAGGGATGCCTTGATGTTGGATGTATGTGATCCCCCTACCACATTGGCTTGGTGTCCCTACCAAATTCTTAGAACACCGTTACGGGAGAGCCGTATTACTGCACTGACACCCGAAGGGAGTTTGCAAAGCCCTTTACTTCCACAAAATTAACTGTAAAATAACAAACAAAAACCCAACAGTTGCAATCATAAAATGTGACTGTTTTTCACTTTATCAAACTCATTTCAATGTCATTTGCGTAAACTGAAGCTTTTTTTACTGCAAAGCAACAAAGCTTTACTGCAGCACTGAACAAGTACCGCATACTCAAAGAGCAAATAGCTTTGCAACAGGAACAGCAAGGGGACAATTAATGCCAGTGGGAGGGATGCCTGGAAAATTTGAAAATCATCGCACTGTAGCTTTAATGTTTTGATTTTAAAAGCATAGTATCGGAGAGCCTCAGCTACTTCCTGCAGGATAAGGATGAAGTACCTCTGTGGTACAGTCAGAGACAAGGGAGATACTACAGTAGAAGACTTTTCAAAACAAATCACTGTTTCCTGAGGCCAAATCATTCCCTACACCAAAGGCCTTGGTGGGACACTGTGGCAGCCCAACGGAGAGCACTCAATGCTTTTGAACATTGAATTTCTCCCTCCAGTCCCCTGGCTGAAGGCTGCTACTGGAGAACACAAGAAGCACATGGCAGGCCACTGCGTTGTATGTGCCATCACCTGCTCCTGCTAGCAGAGGCAGGGCACGCTGCCGGCTCACCGGAGAGGACTGCGCCTTCCTGACTCCATACACGGCTGATTTTAGGTGCGTCTGGGTCACTGCACTGAACTCCCCAACCAGGCTACAATTTCCAGCAGGTGCCCTGATGGGCAGAACCCAGCCCACATACCCAACTGCCACGCGTGTTGGAGGGGACCATCACCTACACCCAGCCTCTGCCCCTCTGCAGCGCTCCGATACCTGGGGTTCTTCACTGAAAGAGGCTTCACTAGCGTCCCCTCTCTTTGCTGAAGCAGCACAAGAGCAGCAGAGCATCTGCTCTTAACGTGGTTTTACTCCTCCATCCACTGAAGTTTATCAGGAGAACTGAAGGGCCAGAGCAGTAGCCAAGTCAAACAAATCTCTGAACTTCACGCCCGCTCATCTGCCGCGTGGCTCAAGACCTCCAGTGCCAATTGCCCAAGACTCTCTATTATTTGCTAACATGACGAACAAGGAGAAATACAGTCATTACGTTCATGGAATTACACACTGTAGGCAATACTTAATAATAGAGAAGGGCTGTCCATTTTTACCAGAAGTTAAAAAGAAGCTTCTTATGCTTCAGGCACCAAACCCACATCCTTCAATAAAGTCAGTGATGATCTTAATTATCTTCCATTAAACCAAGGGATAACATGACATTTAGCTCAATTTTGTTACTTCGGTGATCGCTGAATTTGCAGTCAGGCACGGAATATTATAACCCACCTTGAAATATGTGTCTTTTCTTACTAGCTGCATCAGGGAAAAGTACACACCTGCCTACTACTATGCCTCTGCAACAATAAAAAAAAAAGAAAGGTGCTGAGGTCACATACAATTTGCCAGGTTAAAAAAAATAAGCCAAGCTCAGTTCTCAGTTTTCATTAAGTCAAATACGCAAAGTTAGAGATTTTGGGATTGTCAGGACAAAACCCAATACAGAAGGCAAGAACGTTTTTTTTCCCCTAGTGCAGCCTAATTCTGTGACCCTACTGTCACTTTTCTGGTGACCTCTCACAAGCAAAGATTTTCATTCCTCCCAGGGATCGTTTTCCAGTAGGTTCATCTCTTAGGTGCTTTTTCTCGAGTGCAATTTCCGAGCAGACAAATCTATCCCCAAGGGGAGTTCCCAAGAAGGAACTGGAACACAAATGGAAAAATTGAATTATGTACCCTCTAGTTTCTACAGAGCCAGGAGCCAGCTGTTATTCAGCTGCTGAATAAGAGACGACACACGGAATCAGCACAGGATCACTGCTTCCATGCAGCATTTCCATTGCTTGTTCCTTCAGGAAGGTTCCTTCAGCAAGGAAGAAGGACAAAGCCTGAGGGAACAGCTAGTTAGGTGGATTACACATGCCATATGGTAACTTCTCATGGTAAGACCATAAAGGCAAAGCAAACAAAACCCCAGCCCCATCTTGTCTCCAAAGATATCAACAATAGACTTGGCCCAAATCTTGGTCCTACTAAAATCAGTGGAAGTCACTTGTGTGGTAAACTTCTTTTTGAAGATGTGTATGATGCGGGCACAGAGCAGTGAAGCCAGCGCCATGCCACCTCTTCCTGCTCTTTGGCTGAGGAGGAGTCAAGGTCATGTGCGAGGGAGCTACGGCGAGACCTGCCTCTGTGCCCAAGTATCTCAACAGCTTATTCAGCTGACAGCTAAGTCCATCACTGAAAGTTTTCAATTTAAGAACAACGGTTCTGGTATGATATTCAAGAACAACAATGCTGAAACATCCCTGAGAACTGCCATCTTCCAGTGGTCCTTAATGAGATCAGAATTGGACCCTTTACATAATAATCCTTTCCATATAGTCTCGTTTAGTTAAACTCCACCCTATCCTGTCAAAAATGAGGAAATACATGTCTCAAATAAAACACAGCTTGGTACATTAAGTCTTTTCTTCTCACAGTCTTTAGTTTCTTTCCTTTTTCAAAGCTCTGCATTTAAAAGCAGCCACTCAAAGTTGTGATATAGTATTTTTATAATGGCAGGAGTAATCTCACATTACAGATGGGATGTCTTTTGCTTTGGTCCCTTTAGAACCTGATGAAACCAGCCAAAACAGTTTTCAGCCAGAGCCACCAGATAAGTTTTTGGAAAGAACCATAAAAGTTACATAAATGGGAAAGCCAATCTTTTGGTTATAATAGAAAGGTGTTATCCTGCAGGAAAGAGTATATCAAATAAGACAAAAAATAACTTAGAACTACAATGGATTCGGTTTCTTTATAAACCCTTCAATGAGTCTTTGGGGAAAAGAATGAAATTTTACTTTGACTGCTGGACTTTTTCTCATGGTTACAAAGAGGAAAAGGGGGGGGAATCACCAGGACCTACTAGTAAAAACTGTACAATGCATTTGCCAAATAAAGCAGTAAATTTTCAAGTTACCTATATAGTAAAAATTTAGTAAGGTCAGCAGCCATCATCATAATCAACACTAGCAACAACTTTATGGGATGCTATTGTATGGCTTTAAATCCCTAAAGTAAAGACTACACAATTACTGCTGAATCCACCTTGAAGACTTTCCTTTTCATGGCACCTTTAAGTGATATTCTGTAAAATATAAAGAGCAATAATACCTTCTGGTGAGGCTCATGAGTACCTAAGGTCATCATCACCAGCAATACATGCCGTTGATACAGAATGTATTTCGGTTGTGGTATTTACCGTATTTCTACTGTTGGACCAACAGGAGGTCATCAGAAAATAGCAACGCTCTAAACCTGGATAAAACAGAAGCAGTTTATAAGGCTTCTTATTTTACCTGAATTACTTGGTATTGTCAGTCAGATAAAAATGATGTCAAATTAATCAGTAGACTGAAAAATAAGCAATGCTCTCCTTGGGGTCTAAAACGAACCATTGTAATTCATTTGAACAGACTGTATTTCTAGAATTCTCCGTTATACATTCTCAGACATATGATTCATCTTGTCCCGAATGAAAAGCTTGAAATACAGGAAGCCAGGGGAAAATCACATATTTGTGATAACAAGACATCATGATAGCCACAACTGAACTTCAGACAGGCCTCAAAAAAAGGCAGGAGGAAGAATCCCTCAGCTCTTCCCATCATTCTCTATTTCTCCACTCCTTTTTCTCAGTTTCCTCTTTTGTTTTCCTTGTTACCCTCTTCCCTCCCCTCCATATCTTACAGCTCCATGTAAATTCATGGTGCTGGTGAGGTGATTTCTAATCTAGATTCGATGGACCTCTCTGCCTCTAAAACTGCTATATAGCATTTCCCTGACAAACTGCTGATACATGTCAGCTCAGCAACGGCTGCCCTCATTCTTGAACAGAGACAGCACTCTAATTTCAGTGTTACACGCACAGAGTGAAGGAAAAGTGGCATATAATGTGTAATACTATTAAAGATACAGAGTATTTCCGGTATTTGCCTTCAGTACGATGGAGAACGGACGTCTTGTAGAGCAACACCTGTATCTGGGGTCACTAAATCAGCAAGCCCACCCTACCTCAGTCGGGGGTGGAGGGAGGCAGAGGCTTTGCAGCCTGTGGCAGGACCAGAGTGCCTGCACGCACACTTCATCAGGAGACTGTAAACACTGCAGGAGCAGGTTATTTTAGGCCAGGTCTCGGTAAAAAGCCGAATTAGGACTAAAGCAGAAGGGCCACAAGTGCAAACACGCCGAGGGCTTGCTTGTCTCGTACAAAGGAAAAGTCATTTTCATCCCTTTAAGAGTTTCTGCCCTGTTTCTGTGAAAGCCGCCCAGGCACAGCATCGTGTGCCTTTGGCTGTTTATGCTTCCTTGTTGTTGATGATGTTAATTGAACCATCCGCATACCCCTGCAACAAGAAAAGGAAGGATGTGCTTCGATTAGCATCTAGCCTTGGAAGTGAAATGAAATTATAAGCCTGTGATTTCATTAGTGAAATGCCTGCTAAAATCTAAACTCTCCTTAATCCCTAAAGGGTCGCTAATGCCTAATCTGCCCTGAGACTTCGGCAGCTTTGTAAAACCCTGCCCTGTTTAAGATGTGAATCACAACCTCCCTTGCTATCCTTGCAGAACAATCTCCCAACTCCCGGCGCTGTTGGATATCCCTCCTCACTCGGCTGAGCCTTATGCAGGGATCCTAACAACCCACTGGAAGAAAGGGAGATGTCCAAATTACTTTGTAGGAGCAACAGAACAGCAAATAAGACCTCCAGGGGGTGGGTACTTTGCTTAAACCACAAGCTGATCTATAAAATCAAGAACACCATTAAGCTTAATTCTCCTTCATATAACCCAAGAGTGTCATAGCAGAAAAATAAGGAAATCAGTGTGCAATGTAGTTCGGGAGCAGCAAAAGCGCCCATCTGCAATAAAAAATGAGCATGCAAGCCCTGCATGAAGGGCAACAGGCTCCAAGAGAGGCAACTGCTCATTCAAAAAGCTGAACGCTTGCCTCATTTGCAATTCCCATTTCTTTTTTAATCTTTCCATTTCACGCCCTCCTCTCCCCCAACCCCGGCCTTCCACTTGTGTTCTTCATCCCCCTTCACTCCAGCCCTCCCCAGGCCAACTCACCACCTGCCCTTGCGCCTTCCTATTGAGACCTCCGTGGTCCCAAATCTTGCCCACCACTGTGCTCGCCACCTGCCTTTCTCCTCATCCCAGCGTGCGCTTGGAAAGGAGCAGTCACTCAGAGACGCTCCCGAGAGCAGTGGTCAGCTCAACCTTAAAATCCCCACTCAGGCATGACAAGTCCCCGGGCACTTCTGTGCTAAATCAAACTGACATCTCCCTGGAAAGCCTAAGGATCGCTGCTCCCCCCCGAGAGGGCACAGCAGGGGGAACGTGAGGAGGCGTAAGCAGGACCCTGGTGGGGCAAAAGGGTCCCTCCAGGAGCCCCGCTGGAGCTGCTTCTGCCTGGGAACCTCACCAGGGAGAAAGGGGGAAAAGCCGCAGCGTCAGCAGGGCAGGTTCTAGGGCCCTGCACAGATGACTGCGGGTGTAATAACAGCACCTTTATTTCAGGGGTCCTGCCTCCAATTAGTTACTCCAATTGCTGTTTGGCACTCGGGGATGACAGCACACCCCAGCCGGTGCCCGGCCAGCATCATACAGCAGGGAACAAGCTCAATTTTCTACCCATGGAGCTGATCACCGTTTTTAATTTTGAATGTGAACCTTGATTACCACAACATTAGCCTAACGCTTGAGGAAAACCCACTTAAAATTGCTGGAAAAGTGAGATGCTTTAAGAATACAATCAGCGGAGCACTTCAGTAAACCCACAGCAAACTGAAAAGATGCATTTGTTTCTTCTCGAGTGTCAGTTTCTTCTAATTAACATCTTAAACAGCATAGGCCTGTCCCTTTAATCGTAACTTCTCGCAATTAATATAGCTATGTCATCTTTGTAAATAAGCCATTTCATTTACAATGCAAGAAGCGCTTGTTGCTTCCAGCCTTTTGTAATCCAGCAAGTCTGACTGCGTGATTTATGAACCCTTATGAAATGTCGTATATTACTGCGTGATCCTCTGAACCTCCCATCACTGAGAGGAAAAACAAAACACAGAAAGTAAATCTGCCGGTGGTTCTGCTGACAGAGCCTCAGTTCTTCCACGTTTTTATTACAGAAAGTTACCATGCCTATCCTGGGGTACGATTCAGGGTGAATAGAAGCCAACTTACCGCCCAAGAAATCCCACAACCTCTTCCCAGTTCCTCGACATTTAAACTGGATATTTAGTTTTCGATCAAAGCCATTGAAAATGATAACATTTGTATGCTGAGGGTTAAACCGAGGCCAGATCAAATCAAGCATTAGGTAGAAATGAGCAAAATCCTGAAGCCAGACTTTGTTCAGCTTTCTGCCAATATAAGGTGAATATTTTCTTCATTTCCATTTATTCAGCTAGTTCAGTTTAATGACTGGTTTTATTCAAGCTGCAAGTTCTGCCAGGAGTTAAAAAAATACAAAACTATGTTTTTCTTTTTTATTCTGTGAAAAAAGAAGTAGGTGAGAATGAATTACTTCTTCAATGCCCTTGTTACAGATAATATTTCACGTTTCTAAGTGAATTTAAAATATAAAATTTGCTTAATAAATGTACATTAAGGTCTATATATACTTCAATAAATGGGCACATACCTTACACATCCTCCTATTCCTTATGCTGATAAGGCACTGTAATAAAGATTGTGTTTGCCAACACGTGCTTATTGACTGGTGGCCCATAAGAATCATCATAAGGAATTAAATATGTACAAATCCAAAATATAAAACATTAATATATCGTTTATGTCAAGTTTTCCTTTTTACTGATTTAAATGAATAAGTGAGCTCATTACTTTCATTTAAATCAACCAACCCCGCTTGTGTTTTCATCCTCATGTGTAACATTTAATATATTACACGTCTAAGGATTTCATTAGCGTTGCAATATCGTTGATGTGGGAATCCAGCCTTAGGTCACCAAACAGGATTAATAACAACACAGAAAGCTACCAATAAAAAAGTGCCAAATAAAATACAACTATATTCCCACAATTTCAAGAATGTTATGGGCCTGCTGTGTTTTTAAAAAGCAGTATCTAAGTATTGTTGTTTATCTGTCCCATATTTTTAGCACTCTGGAAAAAATTAATTACCATTACCACGGGTTAGTTTAAACATTTTTAGTCTAGACAGGCATCCCTTAGGAAATATAGCAAAAAAAAAAACCATAAAAAATGATTCATGAGCTAGTTACTATAGTAATATTTCTCCTAGGCCAATAGCATATAATATTATTCATCACAGCAAATCCAAAGTAATGAAATGTCACGCTGTTCAGCAGAGATCCTTGTTTCTATAAGATGCAGGAATCAAATACTCAGAGGCACGAGTTGGGGGGTTGGTATTTACGCTCTAATCAACCACAGACTTCCCTAGATAATGCTATATTTTTATTGCACACAACAGTATGGTAACCCAACAATTTTTGCTTTTCAGCTGTGCTATAGAAATTGATTTTATACTTTCACAAGAACAGGCAGAATTGGATATAGGATTAATGTGTGAATATTGTAATATTAAACTTTTAAATAAAGTGCACACTAGAGAAGACTGAGAGATGAGAGATTAAAAAAGCTGGCACATACTTAAAGCAGGAGAGCAGACAGACACCATTTCCAGCTTTTGCACTTGATTCCTCACCACAAATCCTCTGATGCTTCTGGATGCTCTGACAGCTCTGGTGCCCTACAGTGATTTTTCTCTATATGCACCTACCCGTGAAACCTTTCCTCTTAGATGGGGACCTCATTGCAGCCATCCATTTTTTATTCGCCCTTTCCTCTGCGTACGTTTTGCTTGCTGGTACGTACTTGGTTAGCCTGGCAAAGCTGGGACATTATTTACCTACAGGCCTGGGAGAGGTAAAGGAAGACGAGGTGGTCTTGCTGGTTCACCAAGTGTTTTCCACCGGAGGACTGCGATTGCGCCTTTCACGTTTGCTTCAGATCACAACGCAAAGCACTTCCACTCAAGCCAAGCTTTTAGAAAGCAAGCAGAAAATATCCACTGGAAAAAAAATACCCTGATGGATTTTGGTCCTAGGCTGGACTGAAGGAGAACTTCTGATTTCCTTCTACATCGAAAAGTGACTTTATGTTCCTATGTTCTGCTGCTACTGATAGCATTAAGCACAGGTTTTAGTCTGTTGTTTCCCTTCATGAGAACGCATTCACTGAAGAAAAAAATGAAACAAAGCTGGCTTCTTATTCTCCAAGAATGAGACAAACCCACAAAATCGTATAGAAAGGAAGCAGAAATCCAGTTGGGCACTGATAATGAAGCATTGTCATCACACCAAAACGATTTTTAATTAAGTTACTCGTTTAAAATTCTCTGTCCTGTGAGTTATTCTGTCCATACTGAAAATACTGGAAAAATCAGTAGTAGGTTAAGACGATGCAGAAGCATATTTTTTTCCTTTCTTATTGATTCATAATTGTGTTCCATTTAATTCCTCAAATCAGGGTAAAAACTCCCTTAAAATTTGTTCTGTTCAAACAGCTGGTCAGGAGTGGGACTGTAACAGCAGACAATCCAGCGGTGGGGCTGTCCCTACTAAAAATCCTCCTGTGTTCATTTTCCCGGTGCAGTCCTATCCGAGGACCTCCCAATGGCCAGGAAGTGATGCCGGACTGCCGCAGCATCGGAACAAGCCAACTCAAGGAGCAAAGTCAAAGAACAGCTAGTAAGCAAGACAGAAATATTTACAATTAAAATGTCCTGCCACTACAGAGCCTTCATATTTATCCCCCTAAAAAAAAAAAAATATTCCCAAAAAATGGCAATGACAAATTTCACTGGCACGCACTCAATTTTTGTGGCATCATCAAAAAATCATCAGTGTGTAAAGTCCCCTCTGGCCCAGTGCTTCCCTTTTCAATGCAATCTTGTTTTCTCTCTAGCCAGTTTCCTATCAATTCGGTAATTCTTCTATTAATCCAAATCTTCACATATACTTTCCCCAGTGGCAGTTTATGAAAGTCAAGACGGACGATATCTGCTGCATTTCCCTTCCCAGGGAAACCAGCTGCCGTCTCAGGAGATTAACAGATTAGTCTGACACAATCTTTCTTTAATACATCTATGCTTTATTTTGTATCATACCTCCAAGACTTTTAATGTCTCTACCTTAAAAAAAAAAATCTAAAATCTTGTGAATTATTAAAGTGAGAGAACCAAGTCCCTGATTGCCCAGATCATGGGGCTTTCTTTAATCTGTGGGTATTAGAGATAGTGTCTTAGGGCACTACTGGAAGTCACTCCCTTTCAGTTATGGATATGGCAGTGAACTTATGCAGAAGAGGAAGAAGCTGAGGGCAGAAGAGAGACCGAAGAAACCAGAGCGGGAACAGCAGGAGCACCTGGCAAAGGTACAGAGATGGCATGTAGTGACATATAAAAATATGTTAGCCTGGAAGCTGACTGACAGCTGTTTGGATGGTGATACCACTAGAAGATAAGAAAGAAGGAAATGGAGACACAAGAAGAAGCCAACAGGGTTCCCAGCACGCTAAAACTGGGAGCTGGAGAGGGACAAGAGGGAAGAGAGGGTGGAACCCTCAGTCCCAGGCAGCAGGGCTAAGGGGGCGGGCAGAGCCTGAAAAAAGAACAAGGCATCAATGCCAGGAAGACGGATGGCAGGACAGTTTTGGAGGCTGGCAATACACTAGGAGAGCCTCCCCAAGGGTTAGTGGCCTATCCTTTTGGACCGGAAGAACCTGTTTGGGTTTTTTTTTCTGCTGACACCTCTCAAAACCACAGCCTCCATAAGGTACTCTGCATTGACAACACTGAAGTTGAGACTGTCAGATGAAATCTAATACACTTTGTATAACATATACACATCACTATCAGTCAGTTGAAAGATTGAGAGTTATGGCATTCGTGTGCACAGATAATAGGTGATGCTGAGCTACCTGATGCTCAAAATATTTTCATAAAAGCCAATCTGAAAATCACATATACTAGTTAAATGTAAAGACTATGGGCTTTTGTTCTTCAGAAAGTATTCACATCCCTACCTATCATGAAAATAGATTCTCATCATTTTGAAGGACTAGAGGAAGAGGAAGAATAAGCTGCTACTAAATCTTTTATGGCACTGTAAGTCGATTAGCTGCAAGCTAGGAAAGGTCTAGAACTAGCAAAGCGATAGTTCTTCGTTCTTATTCAAGGGACAAGAGTTTTAACCACAGAAACAAGCAATTTATTTAAAATGTATTTTTCTTAATAGATACTAATTTGAGGATTTCTGCAGCTTCTCTTTCCCCAGAGTGTTAAATGGTCCTTTTCAGAGCAACAGCTGCAGCAAACCTAGTTAATATAAAAAGCAGGCAGTACACAGATCCATACATATGCTTTGCGAGAAATAGGGAGCATATCCAGATTTATATGTGTGCCACTCCCCTTGGATGTCATCATTGTGTTTGTTCTTTTAATAACTTTAGGCTCCAGTGATCAGAATAAAAATTCTATGCTGAAGCTAATGCTTCATCCTTAGTTCACCTCACCACCCTGAATTATATAGTAAGCAGACTTAAATAAATGCAGGAGTCTGGCTCCCTCCCTACACCATAGACTCCAGCCACACACATAATGGGTTGCCTCATTTAATTCAGGGTCTCTCTTTTCAAATCTTACTTTGTTTTTACAAAATATTTGGCTCAGCCATTTCTTTTTATAACTGCACAGATTTTCGAGCATCCCTTCAGTGAATTGCAGTCTCCACTGATACAAGGAACACATCAAGCTTCCTGCAAGAAGCAAGAGCAGTTGGGTTATTTAGACAATTATGTTCTTCCTAATTATTATATCTACGCTTTACATCTACAGTCTCTTTGTATAAATGTAGCCCAAAATACCCAGTTAGTTAAGCAGCTTATTAAGTAGGCATGGCCTTTCAGTAGCTATTGTGACTACAGCATGCCAGTACTAATCTTATGATTATAAATTATTTTTACTCCTATAACCAGACTACAGATTACCCTATAATGAAGACAGGCGTATATATTTCCAGTTTACATGAGGGGCACTGAGATAAACAGAAGTAGGTCATAAACAGCACAGGCTAATGACATAGTGGAGAGTAGAAAGCCAAACTCCAGTCAGCCGGTACCTTGTCCAATATGCCTTACTACATCAAGATTAAAAGAGAGCTGAACATGTCTAAATATACTGCCATTTTCAGTTTCCGACCCCCGTAGAAAGATTTTTTTTTTTTTCATAATCTGACACCATCTTGAACCTCATTCGAGACTAGCAACGAACTGCTTTAGAAAGGTCAAGACAATTCTTGCAGTCCTCGCTGGATTAGGCAAGACTAAGAGCCTTGTTTTGTTATGCATGAAATTCGTGGGTATTTTTTGCTTCCAATAACTCAACAACAGTCTCACAATAAAACTCTGAACTTGGCTGCTGATAATGCTGGTGGAAGAAGAACACTGATATGGTCCCTGCACCACTTTCCTGACCATTACACTATCTCGCCCCTTTGCTCTTCATCATTACCAGTTTTACCATCCTCCTGAGAACAGTAACGACCCTTTCCTTCCATGTCACCTCTATCCTCATACAGCTTTCTTCCGTGGCTGTGTTGGGGGCCACTTCCCAAAAAAAAATTTCTCTTAAATATCTTTGCCTTTCTTCCTTCCCATTCTACTTGATGGCAGTCACCCTCCATGACTTGGCATCTGGTGTTTGGTGCCCAAACCGCCTTGCTACAACTGCCTCGAATCCCCCGTCTCCCGGATAATTCCCAGTAACGTCTCTGCTCTCGTGTCAATCTCTGCCAGGACCCTGAGGGCATTGATAGGCCTTAATGGTACTGAGTGGCCTCACCTGGAACCTCCACTCACACCCTCTGCCCATGGCTCAGGAGCTCCAGGTAGCTCAGCCCTGAGCTCCCAGACCTGGCCTGGGTTATGCTGTAGGGGTGCCTGTCTCTGGCCCCATCTTTTGGGTGGACCTTGGACCTGTGTTGTAGCCCTATCTTCTGCTGCTCTGACTGGTTGGGCCCTGGACCTGGTTCCTCCCCTGGCTGCATGTGGGGCTGTCGATGGACCCCGTTACCAGCACCCAGCTCTGCTGAGATCCTGTGGGACTGTGCCCTGGTCGGTGAGGGCAGAGCCCCGGCTCCCTTCACTGCTTTCCTTTCCTTTCTTTTTGAAGTTCAAGCCCCTCATCCTGTTCTTCCTCACCGTATGTCCCTATTCTCGGTTCTTTCTGTACCCTACCTTTCTCCTATATTCTCCCCGGGATATACTTTTGGCTGCTTTGTTTCTTCTCAGGCTTGAATTTATCTTTTTATGACACCTGCTTATCCCCCTCATTTTTCTCCATTCATGTCCAGCTGTCTTTTAAACCCCTTCTCAAAACCCCACTTACTTCATTTATCCTTTGCCAGGCCCAGCTGCTTTCCGCTTTGAGGGCTGTTCCCCATAAGGCTTTTGAGTTTAGGCAATAAAATCCAAAGACAAGAAAGCATCTTGCCACCTTGGTGGTCTTTTACATAGTCTGCCCCAACCATGGCCTGAAAATATTAATCTTTTAATTAATTTTTTGCATTCCTGGAAAAAACCCACAGGTACTTTCTGGAATTAATTCTGCGACTAAATTTCTGTGAATATGTCACCATACCTAAAGACAGAGAGCCTGCCATTGATCTGATCTGTCTTATTGTTAAGAAATACTTGTTCCCAGCATGAAAAGAAGTATCTCCGCTCCTGATTTCTGACTCAAGCCATTTCATGCCCACATGCTGCTCACCAAAGACGCATCAGTCCTCACACATCAGGCAGGAGTGACCTCCACAGGTAGTTAGGAGTTCCCACACTGAGATAGCACTACGTGGTGTGAAGCGGATGGCTTGACCTAAAGATCTTTCCCGCTCATAAAGCGTGCCTGTCCTCCATGCATTTAGACCTACTGCTCTCATAAAATACAGTGTATTGTGCCCTATCAGCACCATGCTGAAACTAGGCAGAGTTATAGGAATTATAACTTTATATTGTTTTGTTAGAAGTTAAGAATCAATGAAAGGCTAAAGGACACATATACAATAGTGTAAAGGGATAAATTAATGCCAACCTCATGTTTAGTAGCTGTCTTAACATGGCACAGGCAACCTCCCCCTTAGCCCAGGTATTACTCAGCCATTAAGAAAAGGACCAATGCCACTTATTATCCCCTATCTAAGCAGTCTCCTGGAGGACCAACGTGACTGTTTTTGCTGTGCTAGGATTAGACTTGACTCAGTAAACACAACTCTGCGTACTCTCGTGTACAGAAAGGAGCTGTGATGAAGGACGGAGCCTCCACACCACAGGCACACATACAGAAGCATACCCTGGGCTTCAGCTTCAGTCGAAACAGAGGGTTGAAGGATTTCTCCAGGGACTTCACCCTCCTTCCTGCCGAGCTAATTCATTTATACTGCAAGTTTAAACTTAACTTCTTAAACTCAGTTGAAAAAGGACCTTCTCAGAAAAAATGCCAACTAGGCAATGTTATCGATTGCACCTGATTCTCTGAAGGAAATACAAAAGCTAAGTTCCTCTCGCGTGTCCAGGACTTCATAAAACAATCCATTCTATAGCTTACTTGACGCCTTACTGGGCATAATGCCTTATAACTCAGCTATTTTAATGAAAATAACTATATACACGTATGTCCTTGTACATCTTAAAACTCAGCACATTTCCTATGTCATGGATACAATTATGCATACGGTACACCACATACATAAGCCTAATTGGAAATGGAGGGAAGATTGAGGTAAAATGACTCTATCCCATGGAAAAATTGAGGAAACTGCTACTTCTCAAAGCCTCTGTATGTGTTTCTGGCTTGAAACACCACAGCTTTCTCTTAGGTGGCAAGGGATGCTCTCTCAACTTCATCAGCTCTTCTACATGGTATGGAGGAAGTACAAGAACAGATACTCCAAACTGCAATGAATTCAGCATTTTTTTAAAATTAATTTAATCAGTAATCAGGTAAACTTAATCTGATGCCAAAACCTACATCTTGTTACACTTACTTTTGAAACACAGCATACCCAAATGAGGGAGGAAATTGTTTTAGTGTGGTTTATAACACAGAGTTATATCCTTTTCGGTAATGACATTGTATGATACACTTTCTCTTTTGGGAGTAAGCTTCTGAAGTATTTTAATCTGCCTCATCTACCGTTACAGACTTCAGCGAAACTGTGAAATCCTCACAAGAAGCAGGACTGTATATAAATCCAGTAATAAAACGCACAACCATCTGCCCCTGTTGGTTGCATTTACATTGTAGATACTAGGCTGCTTCCAACTTCCACCAACCAGTGGGAATTTGCCAAATATATAACCCAGTGGGCCATTTAAAGGGGATTTTGCTGTAAATTATGACTGCTAGGTTTCTGGGCAGCTTTTGGCGACAGAGAGTGGAAGGGGAGAGGCAGAGCTTGAAGAGCAGGGAGCGCAGCTCTGGGCCCAAAGCCTTACCAGCGCTTGTCTTCATGACCTACAGAAAACAGGTGAACTGGGCAGCACCGGCTCTCTCTGTACCAATGGGAGCAGCACTACCTAAAACCAGTCCTTGCTTTGGCAACCGGGCGAGACGTCAGTCCTGTCTCTTAGGCTGGCAGAAGCCATGTTTAAGCTGGTGCCTGCACGACCAAAGCTGTCGTGGAGGACCAAGGTAGCGTTTGGCAGCTGAGCTGTGGCACCAGACCCTGCGCGCTCTTCGCCCGTGAGATGAAACCCACTAGCTTCGGCTTCTTGCATCCAGACTATCTGCCAGATGGATTCCTATCAAACAGCAGAACTGAACTGCTGAATTGTTTTACATATGCCTCGGAAAGCCTGGGAAAAAATAAAACACAAAAGTAGCTAATGGGAACCGAGTGATGTGGGGTTTTTTGAGTGCAACAGACTCCATCTTTATTTCAAAAAACCTCTGTACATTACAATTCTATTGAGAAAAGAAAAAAAGTCAAAGTAGTTTCCCATGCTAAGTGAGATAACAGGTCTAATTTTTTAGATAATCAAAAAGAGAGGCTGTGTGTTCACTCAGTAGATCTCATGTCCTGTTCCTATCTGAGCATACTGCTCAATAGCACTGGCGTACGAATGTGTTAAATGAAAGCTCGTATTGTGCTGCAATTCCTTCAGCTATCCCTGCAAGAAATTACCTTTTCCCTCTTCAGTATGAATCTACATTGCTGTTCCCGTACAGCAGCCGCGCTGTTATTATCATTGTTTCTTTTGGTTTGGGCTTTCAATCGTACGGGGTAACTCCTTTTTTCATCTTTTTTAAAAAAAGTCAAATTAAGTTAACGTAGCCACCAGAGGGAGCCTCTGATATCTTTCTAGAGAAGAAAAGGTTATTGAAAATGACAGAGAAATTAATGAAAATAATTATAGTTGAGAAAACGAGTTCCAAGAAGCAGCAGCTTTTGTCTCAAGACCAAATTCTATTTCAGTGTAACAGTTTGTAAAAAGACGTAATCTATGGCGTAACTGCCTCCTTTCAACATGGAAGCATGCAGAGGAAGGGCAAGAATCAGACTGGGATGAGAACAATTTCGATTAACAGTTGCCTCATCTAAAAGTGCAGCAACTCTTCAGTCTTGGTGAGCAGCTAGAAGCAATTCAGATTACTCAAGAAAGCCAGCCTTTTGCAACCGGATAGTAATATATAAATAAACTAAGGTAGTAGAATAGTATCAAATTTTCACCATCTAGGCATAAAGTTTTTAATGGATTTTGTAAAAGAAAACATATAACTTGTTTCCTGTGTATGAAGCCTGGATGTACACAGGTTTTATGTGCATCACGGCTGCCTTGCCGAGCGGATGGATGAAAGCAGAGTTCTTCGGAAAAGACAGCAGAGCTTTCTCAGACCTCTCAACATCTTGCACAATCCCCCTTCATGTTCCCTAGACAGTTGACCTTCAAAATGCCATTAAAAATATGAAATATTAAAAATATGCTCCTACAGAGTAGCATCTGTGTTTTATATCCTATTCCTTCTGTGGCTCTTCAGAAGAAATCTACCTTAAAGCATATATTGCTTAGAGGATGAAAAAGGATGTAGTATGTTTGTATCTGGCATCTCCAACAGTACATTTATTGAAATATTCATCACTTGTTCTAGTCCCTGAACTACTTCTGAATTGCTTATACCGTTTTTGAGAAGATGCTTGCCATATAAAGACTCTGCATGTTATTATTCTTAACTAGCATCCTTCTAACCAAGAAATTTTGCCAGAGGGGCTTTACTTCACAATGACAAGAACTTACGTTTTAGTTCTTTCCCTTTCTCTTCCTACTAATGGAGGAAAACGTTGCCAAGCAAATACCAGACCGATTGCTAGATGATGTATGGTAATTACCACGCTCTCTCAAGATGCTTCTCTTGTATGCTAGGGGACTTCAGTTCTGGGTTTTTCTTTGCTGTAAATGAGGTAAATACCCTACTGGAACCCATACTGGTAACACTGATCATTTGCAGCTATCTTTCTTTCACATATCCGAAATAACTCTACACAGGCAGCCTGGGTTAAAATAAGTGATACTCTTGAGAAAGATCACAAATGTCTATAATGGTCTCAGATATGAGAGGACTGGAAGAATGGCCATACGAGCAAGCCTAACTTCAGCATTTTGTAGCCTGGGGTTTTTTTTGCAGTCCAATGTCCTTTCAACCTCTTCTAGTATGTCTGTAACTGAATACGACTTTAAGAAGGCAAACTGATGCTTTCCTTCATGTGGTGCCATTCTGACCAACGCTCAATCCCAGTTACTCCTTCCCTTTGGTCACAAAGGGGAGGCTACACCTCTCTCCTGCAACCTCAAGCTCCAAATGCGTGGAGCAGGGTCATAGGCTGCGTAGGAATATTGGGATACTGTCACAAGCACCTAAACGCCTTTTGAGCATTTGCAAATTCTGATAATTGATTAATTCAAAAAGCAACACGCTGGGCACAATTAGGTATTTTAAAAATATCATTCTAGCATTTCCTGAAATCCAAAGCTACGAAGGCAGCGATAAAACAAGCATGGAAAATTTCAGCTAAACGGTTAGGAAGTTATAGGGCACCGAAAGGAAGGATTCCTACCGAAGCAGCTTTAGCTACTCCACCGTCCCCACCACAGCCCGGCCTCTGCTGACTACGCAGCCGCTCATCACACCTAATGTAATCACCCTTATATAACCAGCGCCAGCACAAGGCACTCCATATAAATTTTGATGTCATGGTGATTCTTAAAAACATTTCTATTAACATTCTGTCTCCAGCTTTCCCAGCTGGCTGCCTGCAGACCATTTCCCAAGATGTTCCAGCTCCTCCCTGCAGAGCTTTCTCATGTATCTTAATAATAATTCATAACATTTCTATTGCACCTTTTTCTTTGACTCCCACTGACATATTCAGCTGTGACTTCCAGAGCAGCAGTAATACTGTTGTAGCTGTGATTGCCTTCAGGACACACCAAGGCAACGTTTGTAGGGAAAAGAAATACGTTTTGCTAGACTAATTAAGATAATTATAAAAAATGGACCGTCTCACAGTCACACAAGGCCTTCCTCACAAAGTCTGCTGCATTGTCTCTGCTACAATTATGAACTAGAAAATACCCATTTAATGGCATGGTGGCCAGAAAACTTAATTGATTGGGAACATTACCTAACAAGGTTGCAGGAGTTAAAAGTTGGCAAAGTTTTTATATTTAGAACCAGGAGCAAAATCTAATCAAACCAGAAAAATATTTTCAAAAGCACCTTTCCTCTCCCTCTCGTCATTAGTCTCTTCACCGACCTCTTTCACCTTTTGATATATATATATGGATCAGTGAGTAATTATTTAAGCTTTATGCAGAAAATGAAGAGACCAAGAAATAGATGTCAGAACAAAGAAAAGAATGTAGATCAATCTAATGCAAAAGCAATAAAGGAAAAAATGAGATAAAATCACTTTGCGGATCTGCTCCTAGCATTTCCCACACACGCTGTTTCAGGAACAAGTACAGCTAGCAGTCACGTGCCGACGTAAATTAGCCTACATCTAGTAGCTCACACACAAGGCCAAAATACAGCGAGCAAACATCAGTGAATATAGTCTAAAAGGCACAAAAAGGATTTTCCTTGTGGCATGGATGTGAAGTGCTTGAAAGTAAAATCACAGCACGCTTAGTAGAGGGGGATTGCAAGTTTCCTCCATGGCCCCAGCAGCACTTGTCCAGCCCCAACTAGTTGACTTCTACAGCTAAGCACAGTTCAACTTCCGAGATCTCATCCCAAGCTGGCATCTCTGCTGAGACTGCAAAAGGTCACGAGGACACCACGTGTGATGCAGACACCTGAGCGACTGAAAAATCCATTTTAGATTTGTGAGGTCATTTAATAGCTGTATAGGTGGCAGCGATCTTTTGTCACTGTTGAACTAAGGTCACTGAATCAAGAGCTTAAAATATAACTGTTTCTTTATCCCTCTGTCCAGATTCAAGGTTTCAAGGCCATCATGGCTTTTAGGTAAGCAACTATGAGACGCTGCCAACAGTGCAGTCATTTTATTGCTACACAACGAAAATGTTGTCTCTACATGTTCAGAATCAGATATGGGAAGAAATGTCTCAAAACACATATGTGTCTTTGAAAGCAGTCAGTTCGCATCTTACTTCTTAAAACCATTCAATGGATTTCCAAGTTGTATGTACTTCCCACACTTGAGAGACCTTTGATCCTACCTGTGCGATGGAGGAGAAGAACACCTAGGACTGATTGTTAAACAACACCTAACTGTAATAGCCAGCACATTCCAATAAAAGCCAGTTCATATGACCTTCTGTATCGTTGTTTTAACCAAGCCAGGAACACTCCTGCTAAGCCATCTGTTCCTATAATGAAAGCAGCAACACAAGGACATTGAAGAATGTGAGCTGTGCGTCAGCAGTTTGGTCCTACTTGCGCCAAGGCAGCATACGGTCATGTCGTGTGTTCACAAAGACACCAATGCAAGAAACTCTTCCTAATTTCAGCTGAGGATAGTAGCCAGACTAGGTTAAAAACAACGATGTCAGTCAAAATAGCAATAACAGTCATGACAATAGCAATAACAGACCACAGCAGCACTGCCATACGTAATGTCTCTATAGCTTTTTTATTTTCTAATGGTCATTCCCTTTACTTACATTGCACTATAGACCTTTAAGACTGTATTGAAAGGGCTGCTAAATTGTCTCACCTTGATCAAGTGGTTCATTCTGGACTAAAGTTAGAAGAAATATGAAATAAAGGGGAAGAACAGTAGACTACATGCTGCCAGAACTAAGTATTTCTTAGGTCGTATTTTCAGGCTGGAATCATTCAGGCTCTTGAACATGAGCAAAAATGTCCACATGTTTGTACTATACACACAAATCTTGTTGGATACACTTAAAAAATTCAAAAAGCAGGTCTCGGATCTTCAGCTGCTTGTTTATGTTAGGAGCACACCTCAGCCTTGCACCCAAGAACAAGTGGATAAAGCATCAAGAAAAAATGTAGCAATGTTGCACTCTTGCTTAATGCACTGCAGAGGGAAGAGGGGATATGCATGTTCAGTGATTGCTTTTTTGACTTTTTTGCACAGAAAGCTCCAGTATTGGACATGTTTAGAAAGTAAGGAGATGCGCAAGGGCAAACTGAGGTTAAAAATGTGAAAGCCAAAGTGCGTGGTTGACATTACTTCTGCAGTTCTCTCTCAAGGCAAACTTCTCCTGAAAATCAGTCAGATTAATTCTTTTGTTGGAAAATGAATGCAGGATTGATTACCAATGACCTCAATGCATCTCAAAGGACTGTATCTAGTACAAGGACACACTAGAAGCTACAAGTGATCAGATCCCCCTTCCAGGAGAGTTAGAAGACAGAGATATAGAAAGGGTTAGTCTTCAAGAGGCACTCAAAACAAAGAATAGCTTGAGTCTTAACTTTTGAGTATGTTTCTAAAGAAAAATGTGCTTTATTTCAGATATTTTGCAACTTAAATCTTTAATACCTCATCAATTCCAGACCCATTATACGAGGCAGAACTTTCCAGAGTAAGAAATAGAACGGAAAGAAACCAGATGTGTGAATGATTGTTTATAAAACCGAAATGCTGTACAAAATATATACGGGGCATTAAGGAAACTGAGGCAGGAGATCAGCTCCACTAATTTCTTCAGCCTACACAGACACATGCCCAAAGGATGAAACTATCATCTTCTACATGTTATATCTATTCTGTACCATTAAAATTTCAAAACAGTCAGATCTTTTGCCTAAGGAGTCTTCCCAGCTGGCAGTGCTAACACATCACTGAAAAAAATCATATATCCATTTCAAAACTGAACAGAAATACAACTTGGTAACAACGACTTCAGCTATTTATTCCTCCAGATTCCAAATACGAAGCCACAGCTTTCCACCCTTGAAATAAACTCACCCTGCAGGGGGGGTGTGAGTGGGGTTCTCACCCCTGTGCCCCAGTGAGCCGACGCGCACAGAGACACCTCATCTGCTGCTGTCTCATCACAAGTCCAACATGCAGCGGAATCGCAGTGGCTCGGCCCATTTGAGGTAGACTACGGACAGGCATTGTGTTTATTTCACGCAGCGGCTTTTCGATGTGGTCGTACAAGCCGTAGAAGAAGGCAAAGCCAACACTACGGCTACTGATTCCAAGGGTACCTGTAGGCATAAGCAGCGCCTGAAGAAGCCACATGGTGAGGCCACAGGGACAGGATCTGTGAGCAAGAGTGGTGACCACTTCAGAATAAGAGGAATGCTTTCCTGCATGTACAGGAGACGCACTCACAAAGGCTTTGAATAAGGGAGAGGTGTTCATCCTGAACCAGCAGCCTTAGCAACTGTCACCTGCTCTGGTGGAGTGGATAGAAGACCCATGGTTAAATAAATATAACTGGTTTGATTTAAGAAATCACTGCCTCCATCAAATGCTTGAATATATATTTACATGAGGAACTGAAGAATGAGTAGGGAGAATACAATATTCCACTCCATTCCACAAGTACATTGCACGAAAACCCCAAAAACCCAAGCCTGGAGCAACGTTAAGATTCTTTCACTGCCTACTAAAAACCTGCAATTTTGCTGTTAAACTTGACATTTGGAGCAAGATTCATTAACGGTCTAACAAGAGGTGAATGCACCCGTACGGCGCGTTTGTTTTCGGTAGCAAGGGGGACATGACCTCACCCAGAGGTTGTGGTAGAGGTTCTCAGTTCAGGGTCAGCAGCCAGAGGACAAAGCCAAGAGTCAGAAGCTGGACTCAAAAACAAGAGGACAACATTAACAGCCACTCATGTTAAAAGAGCAAGACAATATAGGCACTGCCCTTGTTTAGCAGGCTCACAAGTCTGCGAGCAGTTTTGCAGGCAGAGTAAGCAGAACTGAACAGCGTGGCAGAAGAGAAGGAGTCCTCTCTTGGGCTTGGCTAAGCGGATCAGAGCTCTGATGTGTAGTTCCAGTTCTTAAAATTTATCCATTTAGAAACCTTTTTGCCTTAGTTCATTCAACTCAGCGCGTACAGTATTATCTATTGACAAATAACCTCTACAACGTATAGGCATAGGAGAACATTTACTAATAAACTGTCAGACTTAATATTTTCCTGGTTGCAGCTGACTCATTATGCAACTTGAACTTTATATTTAAATACAGTGCGTGCGCACAATATGTCTCTTGGTATTTGCTTTGTTTTTTTAAATATGTTGGTAAGTGAAAAATGTTCTGCTGCAGAAACCAAAGATGTTGAACACAGTAAGCTACTGTCAGTTTTAAAATACATACTAACTTTGCTAACTGCTGCATTGCATAAACAGATATTTAGAGTCTGTTTAAAAGTAGATTATTTATATAACAGTTCATAATAAACCCCGTGGCAACAGTACCATTTTCATGCAAATTTGTACTGAATGTCTTTTTAATATATACTCCTCTTGTCTAAAATTCTTCTACAACGGTAAAGCAGTTCAGAAAACAAAGCACTATTTAGCCATGTAGTTTACATAAATTCTGATCAGCATCAATTTTGTAAATATAATTCCCAATTCACCTGTGTTATAAATCCAGAGCTGTCAGAATATTCTGTAATTAATATTTCCTGCCTTTGCAGAACACTGGGCAGATGGTCACGCTTTAAAGAGATTTCAGTACAGTGGCCAGAAGCTACTCCCCCCACTAATGGTGCCATACAATTAAGGTGCCTTAGGTCAGGATCCAGTTTCGAAAGATGGTACAAAAACACAACTTTCATGGACTTTTACTAGAAATTTGGGGTAGACCACCTCTGAAAATTAAGTCCTTTGGTTAACCTGGTGGTCTCCAGTGCTTCTTTTTATATTAGTAACATCTCGGGATGCCACCTCATGTGTCAGGGCTCAGCCCCAAGCAAAGATTCTACATTAGGTGGAAAAATAAATGCTTAGAGGACAAACTTTGGAACCTAAAAAAAACCCACAACCCATCTGTTCTCCAAATAAATGGCAGTCACAATATAGACTTCAGAGAGACCAAGGATCTCCCCACCTCCATCTTCTAAGTTACAGGATCAGGTAGGGCAGAAAAATTTTGCTGTGGAGGTGTTAGCTTTCTACAACTGAAGTCTATTGATAAGAAATATCAATTTCTAAATTAGCATTAAGATTAGGAAAATTGAAAAGTGAGCTAAATTTTATATTCTAAAATGCTTTCAATGTTTGTAAAGTACCTCTAGAAGTATGATTCTACAAGGAAAATTTGGAAACGCAATTTGGAAACGCAATTCTTCTACTTAATTGTGGCATTTTACTTCTGATGCAACCCAAAGCATAACTCCTGTGGTCTTCACCGAACCAGGTAACATTCACAAAATACAAAAGAGAGGGCGCAGCAGCAGGCCTGGGTGACAACTGGCTGCTAAACGTAAAACTTGCAGGGACAGGAGAACAATTCACTCTCTTTGCACATTCAGTACTGGCTCTTCCTTCAAAACTGACAGCAATTATTAGGAATTAGTGTCAAGTGACCTGGGGCCATGAGACAGATAGGTATCCCGTAAGAGTACAGTAGGAGAAGGGCTTCAGGTGAAAGGAGATTCAGATTTGGAGGTAACAAGCGATGACCTATTGAAGGAAGAAGGATTGATGATCAAGTACAACTCCCTGTGGTACGCAGCCCTCTTGAACATACAACCATTCAATATTCATTTTCAATTTTTTCACAAGTCAACTTTTCAAACCCCTGCTCCTATTTCTGGCTGCATAACTTTGCATTCTGCACTACACATGTATAAAGGACAGGATTATTGTGTACAAGTATATTTTTTCCTCCAGCGATGCATAAAGGAGTGGGCGTTCACATATGTGTAAGGCGTATGTGTGAGCATTCATCCATATTAACGTTTCTGGTTTGTCAGTGGCTAGATCTGTGTGCAAGTAATCAAAAGACAGGTTGAGGCACAACAAGGAAATCTGTCCCATCTGCAAAATTGAATCAATCATGTCCTGTCAACAGAGATTTAGCTCACAAAGAGCTGGAGTCTTACAACATGTTATTGCCTTAAAGGCCATGCTGCTAAAGAAAATTACATAAATTAAGCCATTTCTCACCACAGTATTACATCCCTTATTTAAATGTCTAACAGAGGAACAAACAAACAAAAAAAGCAGCTGTCAAAATACGTCAGCATCCAGGTCTGTAAATCAATGACCACTGCTAAAACCAAGGCATCTGGAAGCCTTTCTACAACCAGCCTTACACGTCAGGGATACTATCTGTTTGGTTTTTTTTCCTGCCAGCTCAGGTTTTTTGCATCCAAGCAACGTATTGCAGTTGACACAATTTCTTTTCTCTGAAGAGCAGCGAGAACAGAAGTCTTCGGAGTTCTGTTTCTCTGCCTGCTCAGGGGACCTGAGAAAGCAGGGAGAACAGATGGGCAAAGTAGCACATGCAAAAGTATCTCTGAACCCAGGAAGTCACTCGACAGAAGACCTAGAAGGGCCATTTCAGCTGTCACATTCCCTAAGGTATCAGATAACATTTTTGGTGCTGGTTTTTTTTTGTGGTTGTGTTTTGTTTGGTTGGTTTTTGGTTTTGTTTTTTTTTTTTTTTTTTATCACAGGCATTTTAATATATTAAGCCTAAAATGAGAATATCTGTGAGACTTTTGGCATTGACAGCATTCTCTTAGTCCAAAAAACCAAAAGGCTCTGTTCAGCGGGTCACAATTTATGACCTTCCAGAAAAAGGGCTTGGACTACGGTGTGACTCCAGAGCTGCCCAATTCCACTAATAGAAACCACTACAATTAGCACGGAGAGGGTACAACCGAGCTCTGTTCCCACCGTGGCACTTTATTTCCTGAGTCTGGGTAGCTCCTCGCAAGAAAAAGGATATACATCCTAGCAGCATTTAACACCCACAGACCCTGACAGATTTAGCAAGAGGTACAGTGATTCAGTACACAGAGGATGGATTAAAAATAGTGACGTTGGGGCTAAATTGCCTCCACCGTGTCTCTAAACACCGACAACCTCAAAGCAGCTGGTTACGATACTTGAAAACTACCTGCGCAGTTGCAATTACGTGTTCACAAGCAAAGGTCATGAAGCATCCGCTGGACATGAACGCAACAAGGCCAGGAAAAAGGCAACCCAGGAAAAAAAAGCCCGATTGTGCAGGTAGTTACTGAACAAAACCAGTATTTCATGTGACATGCATTACAGCTTTAAAAAGGAGTGAGTCAAAAAAGCAAGGAAGGAGAGGCCTGGCATAAGCTGAGTGGCATCACTGTGCCCCAGGATATCACGTCATGGATACAGAAGAGCTCAAATACACAGAGAGACTGATTCTCCTTCCGCTGTCTGCAATCTGTAGCTTTGTTCTGGGATAAAACAAACAGCCATAATCAATTCTGAAGGAATGCTGAAGTGCGTCTCACACACTTGAGCAACTGATCAAGAAAAAATTCATCCCTGTGCAAAGCTTACCCTTCTAAGTCTGCCAAGGTCAGTGTCACGTTAGGTTATCAGCTGCTGGAAGTGCTGGCTAAGTTAAAACTGCCTAGAGCAAGCTTTAAACTTACATACCCGACTTCTTTGACAAAATGTCTGTGTCTTACTGAATCTGAGTTTGCAGTCCCCCGATAATGCAAGGCACATTCTTCCCCCGTATTCCTTATTCTCTGCCCTTACTTCCCTTTCTGGCTCAGATAAATCTTCCGTATGTAGCAGAACGAGGCTCGATTACAGAGAACATACTAGTATCGCTCAGGTGACATTCACCACCGTGCGTCCTTCTTAAGAAATAATTCAAATTAGATTTAATTACTGGTAAGTTTTTTTTCAGGAGGAAGTTTCTGGATGTGCAGGTTCCCACCGTGATTAAAAAAAAAAAAATAGCATTTTCTTCAACTTAACGTACAAGCAGTAATCTTCATATGAAATATGCTGCGTCACCGCGATAAGCTACGCTCTAAAGCCTACATAAACCCCATGTAATCTGAAAGCAGGGTTTTGCTTTGGTCATACTCGCAGCAAGTACCCCAAGAGCAGTAGCACCTGCCTGCTCTGCCCAGCACCTTCACAGCAGAGCTCTGGACCTTTGTTTCACTCAAAGTTTATTGACTTCAAGTTTATGGACTTCAAGTTTACGGACTTCAAGTTTACTTCAGGGCCTAAGCCAACCCTAAAGCAGCTCTTAACCTCCAGACCCACTTAACTGCTTTTTTAATATGTTAGTATGGGGGGTTTTCTTCCAAATCTGACAGTACCGCCACTCACCTTTATTTACAAACTCAGAATTAGAAACTGGAAGGGCTTGGGTGCCACAGGGGATGTTAATGGCCAGTCCATCTCCCAGGCCGCCCTGGCAGGGGTGCAGAGGCCACGCAGCCTGCCGGGCTTTGCAGCACTCTACAAGACTAGGAGCAAAAGCCTCCAGAAATCAGTGGAATTTCCCAGACTGAATCTGGATCAGTTATCCCACAGGAAAACGTGGTTCTGCCTTTATTGCAGCAGTACTAGCAAACATTTCACCTCTGAAAGTTATTCTTTAAACATAAAATAATTAGCATGCTGAAGGGAAACGGAGAAAATATTTACGCTTTCACTACCACAAACCCCATCCAAAGACTTCTGTGTTGCTGTTTCGCTTATATCAGTCACCTTTTCTACTTCACCTGTTTCTAGCAACAGTTGAATTTGCAAAGTCTCCGTCCTCAGGAGTACTAAGCAAGGACCTGCACCATACAGGAAGGGCAGACAGCCATTCTCTCAAGGAGCAAGCCTATTATGAAAAGAAACTAGAGAGATGCCTAACATCTTGCAGAAGTCTGATTAAAAACAGAAACATGAAGGTTAAACCTCTCAGCAATACCAGATTGTTCAACAAAAGACGCAGCTGCTATGGAAAGATGAACCTTTGCTCCACTGTCTCGCCTTCAGAGCTAAAAATGATAGTGAGTCATGTCAGTAGCAGTGTTGCTATTTAGCTTTACAAATTCAGGTCATTAGGCTTATATCTACAGAATCATTCCCTTCCCACCACAGGTCATGAAATGATAGTAAGGATGTGAGCACTCAGGAACCGGGCACCAACCAGCCCTTGGTTTCAAAACTCAGTAGGACAGTTCAGGAATAAACAAAACTAATACAGTCAATCAAAAAGAGAGACAAGACTGATATTACCATTACAACTAGGAAGAAAAGGGAAGCTATACATAAATCTCTGAATGGTACATCCCTCGATCCCTTTTTTCCCCTTTTAGTACATCCCTGTCTCTTTTTTTCTGTCCTTTTTTGGTATTTCAGATCAGGGCAAATGCTTATAAAGTGTTTGTGAAGAATTTTTTTAAAAGCTAGCTGATCTAGGCAGATAGACCAGATGATCTGTAGAAGGCTGCACAGGAGCCAAATTACAAAAGAAACATATTAAACATTTTTAAAGTGCCTTATAGCTTCCCAGAGAACCTCCCAGAAAAGGCGCCAGTCCACCTGCTTGGTTTATCTTCAGGTAAGTGCTTTTGAAAATGGGTCAGAGGAGGAGTTAGGTATGGACTGACAAGGCTGTAAGGGAGCAAGAATGAGTGGTCTTCAGATGCTGCAAGGAGAGGCTGTATATCCAGCCAGAAGGACCATCTTGCCTCCTAGAAATAGATTTTCTCCATCCCTGCATGTGAACTGAAGTGAGGCATCGTTTTAGAACTGTTTTATAAGGCCAAATCTCTTGATCTCATACAACCAACCACTCACACCTACCTCTGTCATTCCCAAGGTCACATGTAAGAGACAAAAGAGAGGATCAAAATTTGGTCTTAGAGGAAATCTGGCGGTGCCACAGATGATCAGAGCCCCCATGGCCTGAACAACTGCCTCAGGGCGAGAAAGGAAATTCACAGGAGAAATGGAAAGCTGATGAATAGGAAAATCCCTACATCATCCTAGTTCCAAAGACGTTCAGATCAGGGAAAAACCAGCAAATGGTATTTCCAAGCTAACAAATAGCAGTATCGTGTTAACATTCACGGTAAGCTGCCAGTCTCATTGGCTCCTGACACTGCTGCAGCTCCCCACACTGCTTTGGTTTTGCACTTCAGAGGAGATTTTATGATAACAGCATCACTTGACTGCAAAGACAGAAAAAAAATCAGCATATAGAAAATAATTTTTTCTAACAATATATCCATAGATACACTATCAAAGGACTTTTTCCTCTCCATCAAAACAACCGAAGAGCTAAACTGAGATTAAGTATGCCAGAAAGTGACCATAAACAGCAAATGCTGAGGCGACTAGACAGTTGCAACTGGGAGCTGCTACACTATTTCCTTGGAAAAAATAATTATTAGACTTCAGATCAGATTTATAACTATTTTCTCTGAACATCTGCATTTTTATATCACAGCTTTAAACAGGCCAGAATGGCAAATGTAATGAATCATTTACCTGCGATACTAATGCACTGCGGCAAAATCTTTTTAGCTGACACAACCCTGAGCTACTTTAAATGAGTGCCCCCTTAACATTTTTTTTCTATTCAAGTAATGCTGGCATTCAAAAAGTTTGTTTTAAATACGGGTTTTTTTTTCAGTCTGCTTTATGAAGTTAGATCCCCATAAACTTGGCCTGGCTGACATACTAACTTTCTGAACTGCATAGACCTATTTGCTCTAAGTACGAGGTTTCTCTGCCAGCCTGTTGTAAGAACCCAGAAAACTCTACCACATGCAGAACCCAGAGCTGAAAAATGCACCCGCTAGTAGCATCCAGAAAACACACCTCCCACCACATCAAGGCTACTGCAAAAAGGCATCTTTCATCCCGGTTTTGAGAAAATCCCTCTCCCCACAGTGAATGCAATTTATCTGATGGATTTCTCTTTGAAATGAGGAATGAAGTTCTTCTCTGTAATGTTACTATATATGAAATAAAAATGAAATAGACTCTAAATATACCCAACACTATTCTGCTCGCCATCCCTCACACGAATCCAATATCACTCTTGCACCCAAACAGAAGGATTAGAGGCAACGCTCATCCATTTTGCAGTGTAAAACGCATCCTTGTAAATGTTAAGAACAAGCATAAGAGCCTTGAAATGACTGTCAATGAGAGTAGTATATTTTTCAGAATTTCATTGCTGGAGGGTTTTTTTTCAGTTCCTTACTCTTATCCAGCATATATGCACACATCCATCCATCCATCTCCATGTAAGATTAATAAGGGCACATGTAAACGCATTAGAGCATGGGGGCATACAAAGACAACTCTGTACCCCTCCTTTAACCCTCCTTCATATCCATATGCCCCTGCTAGCCCGTGCGCCCTTTCCTGCAATCTCTTCCAATGCAGCTGTTACAGTCAGCGTGCAGTCACGTGTCCCATCACAACCCAATTTCAAAGCGATCGTAGGTATAACGGAGTTGGGTTTCATCTACGCACGTTTTACAATAACTTGCATATTTTGTTTGGTGAATATTTTCACTGGGATACTCCCTTTGGACTAAAGTATCCCAGCCTCTGCAAACCAGCCTAGTCTTGACAAAATCAGTCCTCGGCTGTACCTTTCTTGTGCTGGTCTCCAAGACAGATGCACTGGGTAAGGACAACAGTGACAGACGAGGCACAGGTTACCAGCAGTGAACGGCGCTGCTAGATTTCATAGAATGTGTTGGGTTGGAAGGGACCTTTAAAGGTCATCTAGTCCAACCCCCCTGCAGTAAGCAGGGACATCTTCAACTAGATCAGGTTGCTCAGAGCCTCGTCAAGCCTGGCCTTGAATGTCTCCAGGGATGGGGCATCTACCACCTCTCTGGGTAACCTGTTCCAGTGCCTCACCACCCTCATTGTAAAGAACTTCTTCCTAATGTCTAATCTAAACCTACCCTGCTCTAGTTTATAACCATTGCCCCTTGTCCTATCACTCCATGCCCTTGCAAACAGCCCCTCCCCAGCTTTCCTGTAGGCCCCCTTCAGGTACTGGAAGGGGCTATAAGGTATCCCCGGAGCCTTCTCTTCTCCAGGCTGAACAATTTGAAAGATGGATTCTTCCGTCTGGGCAACCATTTCTGAGTGTCATTCTTCAAAAAGAGAAGGGGCTAAAGTCTGAAACAACCACCCCGCTCTTTGGGACATGAATCATATAGCAGGGAGAAAAGGGGAGAGTTTTAAAATGTGGGTGCTGCACTGGGAGAGGTATCTGAATGCTGTCAAGAAGACAGGCTACAGCAGTATAATTTGCATAGGGGCACACAAGACATAAAAGAGGGGTGTAATCACAGCAAGTTGTGTAAATTAAGGATTTTGTTGCTTCTGATAAATCTACACCATTGATGCTTCCAGAAGAAGTTGCCTAGGTTGGAAGGGACCTTTCAGATCATCTAGTCCAACCATCAACATAACTCTGAAAAAACCATCACTAAACTATATGTCTAAGCACTACGTCTACCCATCTTTTAAAAACCTCCAGGGGTGGTGACTCAACCACTTCCCTGTAGTAGGGCTTACTTGCTTTGTTTCTCGCCTGCTGCTGTGACTGAAGGGCTTGCTGAGGAGCTCAAAGCAGGGTGGGACATCAGATGACTCCACCTCCGGGTGAGCTACAGCCAGGTGGGGTGAGAGGGCTGTGCTGCCACAACCATCTCGTACACCCCAGCTCACCCACCTAACCCCAGGTGGCATTAACCTGAAGTTACATTTGATAAGAAGAGAGGCTGTATCCTCCATACTTCCTCCCTGGTCTCACAGAAGAACCTCAGGTCTCAGAGAAGAGAGCAAAAAAAGGAGTGAAAAAATGAGAGCATGTGCTTGTACAAGCCAGCAATGGGAAGAACTGCCCAGGATGGTTATCACTGAAGCTAAGGAGAGACAGAGCAGGAGTTAAGTGTTGCAGTGAAGCAGCGTGGTGCTCCCCCAGAACGGTTGTGACTGTACTTTTTAGGGGTCACGGTCCCCCTTCAGAGGAGAGAAGGACGTTCTGCATTTTACAAGGCCAAGACAAATGTCTGCGTGTTCTCGTTTTTACTATTGCTCATCATAATGCCATTTTATCTTAATTCTTTCAAGATTACTGCAAAGCTGGTAATTGCAATCAAGCTATTTTATAAGTCCAATTTACAGGAGACCAAATTATTTATTATTTATTTCCAGTTTTAAGTGGATCATTTGTGTTTTCTCTGAGTAATACCATGTATACAAAATAACCCTAAAAACATCAGCTAAGTGGAGAGATACAGAAAAATGACTGCCTCATGAGTACCCATGGATTCAGAATACAAATCATTATTACACAAACACAGGAATAGCATGGTAGGCTTACACAGAGTATTAGAAATAGACAAAAGACATACTCTGTGCCATGAAGTTCCTAATGCTAGAAGATTTACTCAAGCAAGTAGTCCTGTTGACTTCAATCCCCACACCATCACAGTCTTCCTCTTACTAATTCAGCTCTTAGCGTTGCTCTAAATCTTTCAAACTTAACGTTTTAGCTAAAAAAGCAACTCACACACACACATTCTCTAATATCCCCCACTCCAGATTCCTGAATGACACAGTCTTTCTGGATACCCACCATCAGCACCCGTTTTACTGGGAATGGGAACTCAGACACTGGAGCTAACAGCTGTAAGTAGCCGCTTCTAAAAATTCCAGTTAAAATTGTTTATTTGCAAACACACACGGAACTCCTAAGCTATCGACTGCCTTTTGTGTGGATCTAATCTATTACCACGGAGCTATTCACTATATACAACTTCACTCAGTCTACAGAAGTAAAATAGAAATTCACTTGGGTGCAATTTAGTGTGGGAATAACCATACTGTTTACATCACGATCAAGTACAAAGAGTTGGTCTAATATCCCCAAGGAGATCAGACTGTGTAAATAAGCATCTTTTATAGGACGGCTCGGAGATTTATTCCTGATTCTTTCCAGTTGTGACTTTGGAAAATCCTTGCAAGCCCTTCCAGATTAGCAAGGCAAACCTGACCTTTTTGATAGCTGCTGGTAAGATATCTGATCTCGTGTTAAACACAAACTTAGCTGTGACCTTAACTAAAGCAGAAAAATTTAAGTTCCACCAGGAGGAATCATGTCATCTCCTTCTGTGTTGGCAGCAACATATCAACGTAGGGCAGTTACAGCTAAACCTTAGCTCACAGACTGTTAATTAAGACAGGGTCACAGAATGGTTTGGGTTGGAGGGGACCTTAAAGATCATCCAGTTCCAACCCCCCTGCCCTGGGCAGGGACACCTCACACTAGCCCAGGTTGCTCAATATATATATTGAGCAATATGTGTATATATATAAAAACATATAAAAATATATTTCTATATTAAAAAGATATGTAAATATATAAAAAATATTAAAAAAAAATAATCTCACTTTTCAGAGAGACTTTGCCGGGTTGGAGCAGTCAGAATTCTACCTGCCCCGACCCAAGGAATTGGCAGCAGCAGTCAGGATGGCCAGAGACACAGCACTGGTGGATCTGCACCAACAGGCAGCACCACAAAGGAAGTAACACTCGGGAATCCCACACTAGAGATGTGAATCCTTACAGAGTCCTATGTTACAGCGAGGAAGATTCAAATGAAACATCAGAAAAACCGTTTTGATGGTTGAGTGATGCACTGAAATAGATTCTCAGGGAAACTGTAGAGTTTCCAACATAAAGTCTTGAATTGTAACTTCCCTGAGGTACGTATACAGGTCCTGTTCTGGGCAGGAGGATGAGCTACAGGTGCTTCAGAGGTCTTTTCCAGTCCTATTTCCATGACTCTGCTCTCAAGACTTTTGTCCCACCTCCAGCAAGATGGAAATTAATCTTTTGTTCCCTAGCTTTTTTAGCGTACGCATTCACTGGTGCTAATGACAAGAAGGAAGAACAGGATGCCACGTTTACAGGCTTCCACTTCTGAGCATCCTCGCCTCCCTCCCAGCGCATACGGGAGCTTTTCTCTTGAATCTGTATGGTGCTCTCCAGTCTCCTGACAGATCAACAACCACGCTTGCTGCTGCCTTTCTGCAGTACCGAAAAAGAAGATCTGAAGGCTTTGCATTTTCAAAGACAACCTCTTCTTTTTAGCGTATTCTCCAGGTCTCCGGAATGGGACCTCAGCGATACAACGATTCCCCTGATTCATGTGCGTGCTGTATCCTGCTTCTTCTTTAGCAGTGTACAAGAGAATTTATTTTTAGGACACTATCTCATGATACCCTTGATAACCCAACTTCTACACAATCTAAGCCTTAGTAACCCAGCCTATTTTCTTCTTCAATCTGCTGTAAGCTCCACCTCCTCTTTTCAGTTTCCAAGCAAAATTCCACCCCCCTGGATTTTGTAAATTTTCACTAAGCGCAGAATTTGGCTTTACACAGAAACTCTGCTGCACCCTCAGCCCTGCTTTGCTTCCCAGTGCTGCATTTTGCACGGCTTCACCACCTGCGGCAAGCAAACAAAACAGCAAGGGACCGGGCACCCTACCTGTTCCATCCTTCTATATCCTCTACATTACAGCTTAAGTTTTCATGAGGAAGCAGTTGTAAGATGAACTAATTTTTTTACAGGAGCGCATTCCGCATCCACCGATTTCTAAACTGCAACAGGCGGCATAAGGCGATGGCACTCATGCCACACTCTGCATGGAGCTACCTGGTCACGCAATGCTCTTCTCCTCTCTAACTGCTCAAGTATGTTAAAATTATTTAAAAATCACGTGGAATTCTTGTCTAATGTTGCCCTTTCATGTAAACTATCATCCCCAACTACATGACTGAGCACAGCAGAAACATCATTCCTCTTAATATGTGCTTTGCACTTAGAGAAACTGCATGATACTGTTTTTCAGGGCTCAACCCTAACTTATAACATTTTCTTATTATTTTTTTTACTATTTGGAAGAAGATCTTTTCAGTGTCTGGAAAAATGCCATGTGCTCTCTCAGACATAACGGAGTCGGGCGAATAAACCACACTGGAAAAACTTCCTCTGCGATTTGCTTAAGTAGCAATTGACGTGAATAGGAAATCTGCTGCTCATTTCAGTTAGAAGAGAGTCCCAGCCAAAAAATCCTATTATAAAGGCCGTATCATACAAATGTGGATTAGGAATTTCCCTAAATTCTATTTACAGAAGGAAGTGCTGGACAAAGATCCAGAGAATCTCTTCCCTGTCTATGACAAGACCTGTTTCTTACATGAAACATGTCTTTAAGTCATTTAATCTTTCTATAGTCATTTCCCCATCTATGAAGGGACATAAATAAAACTTATTTTCCTTTATAAAGTGCTTTGAACGCTATAAATGAGAAGGGCTATATTAAAAAAAAAAAGTCACATTTTTATCACTATTGTTACTATTAACCCAACACAAGCAAGAACGTTTGTCAAATTATTTTTTTTTCTTTTAATGTTTAGCAAAAGTAAGTAGTGACACTGGCAGAAAAGGCCCATGTACTACTTTCTAAAGTTGGTCATACTGACAAAACCAAGGCTTGTTTAATACAGAAATGGTCCTGATAAATTCTGGAACTTCCCTACAGAGCAAAAGCTTTGTATAATCCCTTAATAACAAGCAGAAGAGTAACCCAGGATGGACACTACCCAATTTAAAAGCTGCTATGATTCAGGGGTCACCCACCACGAGCGTGAAAACACATCCAACACATTTTCCCCGCAGGAGCTCGGTGAGCACAGATGGCACCAATAACCTCTTCCACTGTTTTCAGTACGTAGAGAAAGAAACGCTCCAATTTGGATAAATCCCATCAGCAGCCCAGCTGTTCAGGAAAAGCCATGGGTAGCTGCCTCTGAAAAACGGGCGGCCAAACTCGGCGTCGACAGAAGTGATGGGGTGAGGCAGTGGTAAGTGTGGATGTTAAAAATGGCTCCTATAAACCGTTCCGCCGTGAAATCTAGTAGATGTACAGCCTATAATTGGTTTCATGATGCTCTGCTTGTGCCACGTCAAAGAAAGCAGCTGAGAAGAAGATGTAAAACCAAGTGAGGAGATGTTGGTTTCACAGCTGAATTGCTGAATTTGTTAAGATACGCGTACCTTCGGTCCCCTTAATATGTTAGCAAAGCTAATTTTTACACTTACTGAATCAAATTGTACACACTACACCATTTTATCCCTCAAGCTCATTTTCAGACTAAGTTATGTTCACTATGAAATGCAGCCCAATTTTTCATTCACATTTGCACTGGCATACAGCAAATATGAATTCGGGCCACACTTTGTTGTCCTTTTCATGCCTAAAACCTCACTGAAACGCACAGCATGAGTGCAAGGTTTTCTACTGCGTGTTTCATTGTAAAAAATATGAATTGCAATCAGAGGTAGACAATATTTGGGAAAAAAATGAAGCACGTGATCAACACCATAGAAAAAAATCTGTCAGAAGCTGTGAAAGTCAAAAAAGATAACATCTTCCTAATTCTCATGAGAATATTTCATTATTAATCCACACGACAACAAAAATCGTGAATGTTAAAGGACCTTCTTCTTTGGTAAACTTTAGTTTATACATTGTCCAAATCTCTATTTCTCACTCTCATAACATTTTCTTTGGGAGGTTCTCAAACTACTGCATTACATAGCCGTGAAACACGTCGCTTATCTACTGTACAGATGAGCAAATCAAGCAAAGCGTAATTAATTCACTCTTCTAAAGTTGTAATCACCCCTATTACAGAGATTGAAAGATACTCTACTGTAATTCTGGGAATAAGGGAGCAAAACAGAAGCAAAGTTAACCTCAGCCTCCGATTCCCATGGTAAGTCAGGGATAAACATCCTTCTCGCAGGGTGCTAAGAAATCGATTTAAGATTCCTCTATCAAATATGCCCATCTCTCGCAAGGCTGTAGGCAGAAGGATGTGCCACTAAGACGAAGGATGAGCTGCCATCCTACGATGTCGCTGGCCTTGCTACAGAGTGGTACAAAACGGTACTTAACTGCTAACTTAAGACTGCAGAGAGGGGAAGGGAGGTTGGACGAGGCAGATCTGTGACTGAGAGTTAAGATCGTGCCACAGTGGGAAAAATCTGTTCCTTCCAAAATACTGACCTTCTCCAATAAGCTGGAGGTTAAAAACAATCCTGCAAAATAACTGATGATTTCATCAAACGTACAGAGAACTCGAGGCTGAAATGTCTATTTTGCTTGACAAGTGAAGCAGACGCACTGAGAGGGAGTGAGTAAAATACATTAACTACAGACTTAGTGAGAGGTATCAGAAAACATTCTGATTTTTCAGAAAACCTTCTTAATAATCTCAAAAATGTAGGCAAGGCAGTTGGAGGGAATCTTTGGCTGGCTTCTCTTGCCAAAAACAACTGCAGCTTGACAAAAAGTAAGCCCTAGGGTGAGCCTGCATCATCAGCACACACAAAAACTTTTATTGCCCCAAGGCAACAAGAAACCTGAGGGATGTGGTTTTGGTAGCCACTACATCCAAAGGCAGCGGTTAGATACTATAACCAAGGCATAACCAAGATTCAATCAAATGCAATAAAATCACAGCGCAGCAAAAATTCAGCTTTGGTCTAGAAAAAAAACCCCACCACTATTCTGCACAGTATCACTAACATCCAATATAATGTTTGAAGACTTCACAACATGCCAGATTTCTTTACCGTCATGCATGATGACGTACTTTCCAGCTTAAAAGCACCCACCCAAGAGAAGGGACATTGCCTGCAGGACACCAGGGGAACACAGCAAATTGATTGCAACGCCAAAAAAAGCAGTAACACGGGAGGGGAACGACTGGCCAGGTAGCAGCCCTGCAGGAACAAGCCTGGGAGCTACAGGGGATCAGAAGCTGAATATAAACCAGCAGCATTGTATAATGACAGCAAAGGTACCCGGGATGTCTGAACAGGAGCGGAGCCTCTGAGGCATGGGCAGCTATCCCTCAGCTCTGCTCAGCACTAGCGAGGCTGGTGGGCAGCGTATTCCACAGGGACATGGCTCCACGGGAGCAAGCTCATGGTCTGAATGACCAGCAATCTAGAAAGTATAATGGAGACTTAGGCAAAGTTAGGAGAAACTGGAGTCATCCAGTCTTTGGAGGAACCGGAGTCCACATTTCTGCAGCAGAAGATGGAAGAGATGGAACGGAACATGAAAGACAGCCAGAAAGCTGAGGAGCAGCAGCTCTGCTGAACATCTGCCGTGAACAAGATGGGAAATAGCAGGCTTGAACAGCAGCAAGGATGCTTCAGGTTAGACCTTAGGAGAAACTTTCTAGTGTAAAGGCTGATGAAGCCCTGGCAGAGGTTGCTAAAAGGAGAGGTGGAGACTTTTTAAGATTAAACAGACATCTTGCAAGAAGAACATGCGTACACCTGATCCCGCTTGAGGCCAGAAGGTAAGGTGAGGTGACAGCTCCCGGCCTCGTCCAAGCCTACAGAGATGCATTTTGCAGCCCTGAGCCTCTCCATGCGGCCATGCAGAAGACACTGCAGAAGAACAAAAGAACCCAACTGACCCAGGACAATAAAGCAGGTGACAAAATTCTAACGCTCCATAACAAACCTCAAAACCAGAAGCTTACTGAACTTTTTTTCTCCCTCTCCTTTCAGATTTCCCCCCACCCACAATTTTAAAATAATTCCAATGAATTTGACATATATGTAAAAATATATTCTTACAGCTATTATCTCTATGCTACAGGTTTAGCAGTGAACTCCGTACAACACCTTAAAACTCCAAAATAACTTGTCATCAGCTCCATCCACTTGCGCATTTCATTTTACCTCTTACCTGCCTTCCCACCCGGCTCCTACTTTCTTATTTTCCTTTTTCTTACACTACAGAATTATAGCAAAAAGCAAGATAAACAAAGATGATTAGATGAAAGCTGCACGCTGAAGTATGAGAGATTTGCTTTATCCTTGGTATCAGCAGAGGTATCATCAGGGAGGAATGAGGTATATTGATAGCTGAAAGGTTTGTTCACTTGAGTTCACTTCTACAGCAAATTTTCTGCTAGATCCACTTTTGAGAAAGTCAGAATGTAATAAACAAGAGTTATTCTCTGTAGGGTTATTGACAAGAAAAAAAAAAAAGAGTTATAAGTAGTATTGATTTGGGGTGAAATGGTAGAACGTGACAATCAATAGAGCTTAGTCAGATATAAAATAGAAGGAGTCACACAAGTCATGACAGGATTATTACCGGAGCCAAATCCTGGTATCAGCTAAGGAGAGGAGGAAGCTATAAATGGGATCCAAAACGTAAGCCGTGGATTGCTTTATAGAAAAAATAGCCCTAAACTATTCATTTTCATTTTTCAATACGCGAGATAGTTTTTATTTCAGCATATTGTCACTGCTGTTTTTCAAAAGCTTTTGAAACAAATTCTTTCCACCTCCATAGTATTTTCATTAAATGTCATCAAAGCTCTTTTCAAATCTCTGAGAGAAGTATGATTATCCTTATTTAACAGATAATGAGAAGATAGCAAGAGATTGGGGCTACATTTTCCAAAGGAGTCAGTAATGCTGGGTGCCTTCTGTCTGGATACGCAAATCCATGAAACAAGAGTCCGACAAACGCGAAATTTTCAGAAGTCCCGGGAAAATACAACTTTGGTCGATACCAATAGCCGCTTATAAGTTCTTGAGCTCTGGGTCACAGGCTGGGGAGCCAAAAGCTGAGCCTTCACAGCAAGCTGTGCAAGCACATAAGCTCGCTCACAGACGTAACAGAGCCTAAAATAGGAGGGATCCTAATTTACAGTCCTCTGTTCTAATTACAAAACTCATTATTTTTTTCCACCGTAATGACTCAGGGTGAAAAAAACCCCAACCAACTACCACATATTCTACCACATGAAAGATCTGTACATTTACCAGTATTTATAGAGTACCTAACTTCCGAGCACAACCACACTGGGAAATAATAGCAGTAATAACTTAGAAACAGCAATGAATATTTTTCACTGGTTATTTTACCCATGCACAACCATTCCACCCTTTCCCTAGTCTCTGGACCCAAAAAAAAAAAATTCTTGAAAGATCCTAAAACGCCTTACAGGTGGAATTTGTTACACTACCAAGGTGAAAGGCAGGGGTGTTAGCAACGATCAAAATCACACAAGAATTTATTGCAGGCTGTGATGAAAACCACTACGTTCAAGGGAGATCTAAACCGTATTTTGAAGAACCTCTCGCACTAATCAGCTAAATAAATGCCGACAGTCAAGCTGCGGGATATATACGGCCTCAGGGAAGAGGGGACCTTGGAACAGTCTCGTTTTTATGAATGGAGCCATAAGGAGGAGGTTAGAGAAGGACAGAAGCTCGCACAGCTCCAACTGGGAGGAAGGCACAGGATGGGCAGAATGGCATCACCAGGCTGAAACGCGAGCTGGCCAGGAAACCAAGGGTAACGCAGTTGCAGGAAAAAAAAAAAAAAAAAAAGCCATTGATTTCTAAAGAGGGATTCGTAGAAACTGCAACAGTTTAAAGGCTTGTTTAGCTGGAATCACATTTGCAGCCACAGGATTTCTATTGGAAAATGGCTTTATAGGTTCACGATAGAAAATTAGGACTGAATCACATCAGGAGGAGGATGGACAGAACGACCTCTTGAGGTCCTCTTCAGCTCTATTTCTGCAAGTCTATGTTCGGCGACAGAAACCACATCTGGATCGGAGTTGCTTGGGCTTAGGCATTCAAGTTAGAAAATTTTGGCATAAGTCTTTGGCATGAGAAGAAGCCCAAGCAATTTTTATATTGGACTCTGTCTGCCATTAGTGATGCGATTCAATCATAAAATGGCTTATTCTCCCAACACAAATATATAATACTGTGCTGGAGCAGAAATGTGAAGCTGCTCTTGATATCACTGCTAAGTTCATTTTACAGCAAAGCAGTTTAAGACTTTTCCAGCAATCCAAGTCTAATTATGGAATCAATTTAAAGCAATTTTGTAATTAAATGTACCTGCTGAAAATATCTCACAGGCTCAATAATTTAAAACGATAGTGTAAAAATGTAATTAAAATGAAAAAGGCCAAATACGGCTGGGTCGCTCCCCCACGACGAGAGGGCTGAAGGACATTGTGTTTTCAGCCCCCCAAATCGCCTGCTTCCTCCCCAGATTTCTGCTCTACCCACGGGGGATGGGGATGGAGCACCGAGAGTCACCCGAGACATGTCTGAGTGAACGGGGAGAGGGGAAGGGGGGGAGGGGGCTTTTTTTTTTTTAATTAAAAAAAAAATCACTCGGCAGCTTCCAAATCCTGCTGTACTTACATGGAGCCGCTGCTCCCTGGCAGGCGCCGGGGTGAGGCTCCCTCCTCCCGGGGGTCCCCACGCGTGGTGCCGGGGGTCCCCGCGGCGGGCAGAGGTGGGCGGGGAGGGGGGGGGGGGGCAGCACGGAGCGGCGCTTCGCTCCCCTCGGAGGGCACCGGGGAGGGGAAGTTTCCCCGCTCCCCCCTCCCCGGGGCTGCGGGGCGGCAGGGGAAAGGGGGCTCGGTCCGGGCACCGGACGGAGGAGGAGGAGGAGGAGGAGGAGGAGGAGGGGGCCGGGGCCGCTCACTCACCGCCCGCTGCCGGCCCCGGGCCGAGGCTCAGCGCCAGCTGCAGCCAGAACGCGGCGGCCAGCGCCCGCCGCCGCGCCGCCGGGAGGGCACCGCCGCCGCTCGCCTGCTTCCCATGACACATCTTCTGCCCGCCAAAGGCATCCGGTTCGCCGCCGCCTGCAACGAGAAGAAGCCGCTCCGCCTCGCCGCTGTGCCCGGGGCTCCGCGAGTCGCCCCCCGCCGCCTCCGCAACCCCCTCCGCCCCCTCCGCCGATACCTGCGGGCCCCCCCCCCCCCACGCCCCCAGCCAGCGCCGCCGGGCACCTCCGCGGCTGCTGCTGCTGCCGCCGTCGCCGCCGCCTCCGCCGCTGCGGCTCGGCAGCCCGCCGGTGCCGGGCGGGCAGACACACACACGCACACACCGGCACACGCAGGCACGGCTTGGCCCTACCTGGGGGAGGGGGGCGGCGGGGAGCCGCAGCGCGCACCTGGCCGGCCGGCCCGCCCGCGGCCGCGGAGGGGAGCGGAGCGGAGCAGCAGCGCCGCCACCTCCGCCGCCGCCGCCGCGGGGAGCCCTGCGCTGCGGGACCGCCGGCGCCCAGCGGCAGCGCGGGCAGCCCCGCCGCGGCGCACACGCATGGCAGCGGCGGGCAGGGCTGCGGCGGGTGTCCCGCCGTTGCGGGGGTGGGGATGCCGGCGGGGAAGTCGGGCAGGTGGCGGTGGAGTTGTGTGTGTGTGTGTGTGTGTGGAGGGCCCTCTCACCGCCCCGCTCCGGGGGCACCCAAAGGCTTCGAAGGGCAGAGAAACGCGAAGTTAAGGCTGGCGCTGCTGGTTTCTCGTCGTTTTCGCTTCAAAAAGGGAGTTCGTGATGGTGGGCAGCTCTGAGGGAGCGTCTTTAAGGCGCCCTGTGCTTCATCAGGTGGGCATAACGTTAGGTACGAGATGCGGTTTATCGACGGCAGCACCGCATCGCTCGCGGTTTGTGGGATTTCAGAGCGCTCTCGCCCATCAGCTGCCCTGGGGGAAAGGCAGTACGCCCGGGCCTGCCAGCTGAAGCAATTTGCCTGTTGGGAAGCAGCACCCAGCTGGATTTAGTCAATCTGTGAAATTCACTGCCGCAAATCACTGAATCAGATGCCGTCTCCTGGCTTCAACAGCTGCGGCATAGCTCCGTGTTTCCCGGTGCCATTCACAGTGCATCGAGTTAGGGGTATCGCCCCTTTACCTTCCGCTGGGCATTATGGGCCTTCCCTCACTCAGAGGTAGAGGAGGGTGTCCTCTAGCTGAGGAGGACGCCGAGATGGTGTCTGAGAAGCAGACTAAGGTGTGCAGTGCACTCCCGGGACACAGCAAGGGGAAGAAAACAGGGGACAAGAGAAGACACACTGGTGACAAATGCATACCTGGGCTCAGTGCAAACCCATATCCAAAGATACATGGGCTCCCACTAACAGCGTGTGGAAGTAGCACATCTTGATGCTTCGAAGTTAATAGTCAATATTAGTATAGGTACACGTACAGCTGCAGTTGCTTTCAAGTGTCTCAGCTACCTGATGCTGTATCTTCTGAGTTAAAACTTAAGGCTATTCAAGAGGAATTTTGCTCAAATCAGTGCATCGTGAATCAGTGCTTCCTGTATCAGTTCAAAGAGCAGTGTAAGAAGTGTAGTTCTTTATCTTTTTGCTCTCCCCTGGAGAAAATGGGCGTCTCATAGTGAAATACAGGTCTTCCATTAAGAAAGGAAAAGTATGTGGCCAATTTTCGGCTAAGAGGGTGTTTTATCTCTGAGATACCTTTGCCGCTCCTTTTAAACAGGAAAATTTGGAAACTATAGAGCCTTTTCACCCAAGCATCATTTCCTGACCGTGTGAGTTTTCACCTCCCTGGCCAGCCCAAAGAGGGAGTTCAGGTTAGTAATAGCTCTCTTAAGCCGAGCAAATACAACACAGGCACAATTACGTGATAGAGATGGTTCTTCTGAGGCAATAAGCTGTTGGTTACTACAAGTGGCAGGACAGAGCAATAATGCAGCAATTCCTATTATCTGTAATAGGAGGATCTTTATTTTTATGTTACTGGTTTGATAGCTTTAATTTTTGAAATCAAAATAGCAAAAGATACCGTCCCTAGAGAGCTGGCGCTATTCCTGCTTTGCAGCGATTAAAATGCAAAGTGCTGGATGCCTTCAACATGGATGGGGGCATTACACCTGGACTTATACTGGCCTTCTGAAGAGGAAGAGACAAATGAAATAATGCCTGTTGCTGTTGATAGGTACTACTTAACCCTCATTACTGCAGTTTGCTCCTTTCCCCACGCGTGTGCGGCTGTGCTCCTGGCGCCATTCAGCCTGAGGAAGGACAACCAAGCGCTCTGGGTGTCCGTCAGCCACCCCAGGAGAGTGGTAGGACCACTGCTCCAAACAGCACCAGGAAATTACTGTTTGCTTGTGCAGTAGCTCTTCTTCAAAATCTTAATGAATTGTAAGAATTCACCTCTTGCTGAGCAGCACATGGATCACGAAATCACAGAATCACAGAATTTCAGAGTTGGAAGGGACGTCTAGAGATCATCTAGTCCAACTCCCCTGCTAGAGCAGGATTGCCTAAAGCACATCCCTCAGGGCTGCATCCAGGTGGGTCTTGAAAATCTCCAGAGAAGGGGACTCCACAACCTCCCTGGGCAGCCTGTTCCAGTGCTCTGTCACCCTCACCGTAAAGAAGTTTTTTCTCATATTTGATCGGAACTTCCTATGTTCCAGCTTGTGCCCGTTACCCCTCATCCTGTGACTGAGAACCGCTGAAAAGATTCTGGCTCCATCCTCCTTAAACCCACCCTTAGATACTTGTAAACATGAACAAGGTCTCCCCTCAACCTTCTCTTCTCCAGGCTAAAGAGTTCCAGCTCTCTCAGCCTTTCCTCATAAGGGAGATGCTCCAATCCCTCAATCATCTTTGTTGCCCTTTGCTGGACTCTATCCAGTACTTCCCTGTCTCTCTTGAACTGGGGAGCCCAGAACTGGACACAGTATTCCAGTTGTGGCTTGCAAGGTGGTGATGGTGGCTGAAGTGAGTGAAGGAGTTTGGCGAGCATCCCTCTCGGCTGAGAGCAGGGAAGGGCTCCTGCCATGCAGGGAAAGCCCAAACTGAGTCCAGAACAGCGAGAGGTGGAGGAGGATGGAGCCTGAGGCAAGCCTGACTGCAGAGAGACAGAGGGGAAGGAGCTGCTCCGCTTCAGCTTGGACTTTGTTTCTGGAAGGGGTAGATTGCCTGAAGGGGTACAACAGCTCAGTGGCCAGAACTGACATCTGTAATCAATTTTAGCACATCCTTCTGAGCTGAAGTGGGGCCAGAGCAGTGATCAATGGCGCTGGACCTGAAGCTCTGAGCTGCTGTCACACAGCACGGATTGTAAAATACGGGAGGGTTTGTCCTCTGACGATCTCCCCCAGTGTTTCACAGTCACAGATTTTGTGATTTTGTGCCTTCCCACACTTGGTCACCCATCTGCTATTTATTTTAAGGAAGTTTACAGCCGTGCTTCAAACCTGCAGGGACTAACCCTGAGTCGCCTCCGGTGGGGATAACCCCTCACCAGCGCTGGCACAGACGGGCTGGGAACAAGTCAGAGAGATGACATGATGGGGTTTTTTTTTCTCCACACGTCCTCACAGAGCTCCCTCCATCTTCCCGCACCGCCTCTGTGGCTAAAATTGCCTCTCGTTAGCAGCCATCCCCCAGAAGGAAGACAAAAAGAGCCAGCGCTCCTCTGTGCCCACCGAAAGCGGGTTCCTGTTGTTCTGACCCGTGAACGTGGAGGTGGTGCCAGTAGCGGTGGGAGATCTCCACTTCCTCACGGTGGGTCGTGGGTGCTGCCATGTGGTGAGAGGCGTTTCTGGCCCGCTTTGCCCTCGTCAGAGGGAGAGGGCTTCAGCTCCCCTCCAGCTGGCACGCACGGCAGGCTCCTGGCTGCTTCTAGCAAGGGTAGGGTGGGCATCCCAGCTAGATTTTGGCTGTTTGTGGGCTTACAGCTTATCTTCTCCCGGAGCTTCGTAATCTTCTTCATGAGTAAAACATTGTGTGTGTATTTGAAGTTACAGGATTTTATTTTTATCTTGCCATACACACTCATCGATTTAACTCTTTTATTTTTATCTTCCCATGCACTCTCATTTGTTTGATTCTCTTATTCTGAGATCCACGCTGGATAAAAGGCTAGATTAAAAGTTGCGGCTAAATGCACCCAACCCAAAAAGCGGTCCCTCACTCCAGGCTGAGTGACAAGAGCAGTCACATTGACTCAGCTCAGGACTAGAGGACAGGAAGACCGTGCCCACCCTACACAGCATTTGACCCTGAGTCCTTAGTACAATATAATTTCCCTGTGTGTATGTGATGGTGTCGTAAGTGCTGTTCAAAGCATCCAAGATGAGAGGAGAACCCGTGCCATCACTAGTCCATGTGGTGCTCCTGAAGTGGGAACCTGGCGGTCGGTGTTACAGAGTAAGTGCTGCGGTACGGGAAAGTGCCCAAGGATGCTCGAGGATGCAAAGCCGGGACAAAAGGGGGACAGGGGGAGCCGCATTTGGTGTAGTCTGGTTCACACAGCTTATTGAGAATGCCTCTGGACTAAATTATTTCCAGAACGGTGGACAGGTGTTGTTTCAAAGGGAACAAATTCATTCCCTCCAAAAAAAGAGCTAGAAAATTAATTAGCATGAGTGCAGTGTGGGCAGTCTGGGACCAAGACCTGTGTGTGAAAGTGGGGTAGATACACACAGATTGCTGCTCAGTGTCTAAGGTAGGAGTCAGGAGGCTTTTCAGTCCAAATTTGCAATACGGCCCTCCTCCCATAACTGAAACAGCTAATTCTTAGCCTGGGATATCCCAAAATTCATTTAGTTCTTCCTTTTTTACCCAAAGATTTTGGACACCTGCTATTGCAGTTATTCCAGCAGTGTCCCGTGCTCAGCAGCTCCAGAGCCTGAGCCTGTCCAGCCCCAGGAGACACACACGGGGCTGCGTGTGACCTGCACCGTCAGGGCACTCGATGCCAGCCAGCTCGGGCTTTCCACCAAGCAAACTGTGCGCAAACTAGGGCAGAGTAACGTGGTTCTGCCCACCCTTGCTGGACAATATAACAGTTAGAGCTCTCATCCGGGAACTGGGAAACCAAATTCCTTGGTCTGAAGCAGCTCAAACCTCTATCACTTTGCTTTTTCAGGGTACAGACACTGTAGCCCCTGAAGCCCCACCTACATAAGTACGTTAAACAGTTCTAGGACACCAAATCTCCTTTCTCTGTATACTTAAAATGTTATCACAGTTAGCTTGGGCTACCTAATACTCCAGCAAGCCTGCTTCGGGAGATGCTACGGGCCAGAGACTATTCCCCATTTGTGGTTTGTGTACAGCTTCTCAGCTTCAGAAAGTAAAGAACTTTAATGATATGGACAACAACCACCCTGTGCCTGTCGGCCTCACTGCATGAGAGTGGTCATCGGCACCTGAAATTTGCTAGCAGAAGTGTAACCCAAAATGTTGGGCACTGTGTCTTTGTGTGATTAAGGTTTCTTTTAATTTTGTTTTACCTATTAAGATATTCCTTTTCCGTATTTTACCTGCTCAAAAACAAGGTCAGAAGGAAGTGTCCTAGTGATGTGGCTGTTGAGTAGGTAAGTTCGTTCCTTTAGTTAGATTCCGGCAAGGGTGAAACGGGTGTAGTGGTGACTGTAGCCGAGGGTTATGAGAGAATTTATTTGTGGCAGCGTGAGACGCTAAAAAAGCCATCAGGGCAGGTTAGTTGCAGTTGAATGAGTATAGGGGTGGTCAGTCCATGGGGAAAATAACAGCTTAACACAGAAATCTGCAATTCATTGTTTTAAAATATAAAATGGCAATGACTGGCACTGAAATTTGGCTGGCAGAACATTCCAGGCTGTAAGTACATATTGTTGCAATACATCCTCCAGACCTCCTGGCCACAGACCAGCTTTCTTTTTCATCGGCCACAAGGAAGAACTATCGCGTCCCAGCCCACAGATATCGTGTTGTTAAAGACAATTCTGCATGTACAAATAAGAAAAATAATTCAAGCATCATGCAGTGAAATGCAGGGGTGTGCTAAGGGGAGTTCTGCACGCCTTGTAAGGCACGAAACTATTAAGGGCTAAGATTTAATAATGACCTTGTCGTGTCCTTATGACAGATAATAGCCTAAGATAAGTAATATTTCTTGTATTCTTAACAGGTTCCAGTTCTCAAACATTTTTAAACAACTGTGTGACTGCTGATTTTACCCCTCTATAAAAGAGGTAAGCCATTCAGGCAATTTCTTCCTACCTAGAGTATGCTGTGTTTCAATTTTAACTTAGAAATATTAATGAGCCTAGATTTCACAAAAATAAGGTGTGCATGGGTGACCCGGGGAGGCATACATTATTAAGCCATTTAAGAACACACAGATGCTTTTCAAAGAAGTTTTTTTATCTTCTTAGGTGTTGATGTTGGTGTCTTACTGTTAATATTCAGGAGTGAATGAGGTCCTGAGCATTTTCCAATCTATTTCCAAGTCTGCTTTGGTCCCTACCAGAGCGGAGACCCTCCTCCTTGTCTTGACATTGGGTTTGCTTGAGTCTGCAAGAGGCTACCCCCCCACCCCTCTCTGGGTGGATTTCTATTGGAAATGTTGATTTCATCGCTTCAGTTCATCCCTGTCTAAAAAGGCCAGCTTTCTCACCTACGTCTGCCTGAAGAAGGTGATTGCCATCCATTCAGTAATTGCAGGGATTGCAGGAAAGCAATTATTCTAAACTGAATACTTTAAGGTGATTGCTTAGAAGAGAGGCTTGCCTCATAAGTGTGCTTTCAAGAACAGGTATGCAATTAGGAGGATAATTATTTTGATAAATTCTGAACCACTAACAATTATGATGGCTCAAGAAAAGCAGCCCTAAAATAGTTGAGTTCTGATTCTGCAGATGCTAAGTGCTGGCTGCTTTCAACTCCTACCGAATTCAAAGGAGAGTTGAAGGCATTCCCAAAGTCAGGATTTAAGAAGAGGCTTTGCCTTCCCTAAACATAATCACTCTTGCTTGAAGGGGGGGCACCCTGACAAAAATGACGGGAATATGAAAGGAGGATTCTTTTTCCTTCACTGAGCCATTAGCACTGACAGACATAAAACCACAACTGGGACCAATACACAAACATTAATAACCAGCCATCAGTGTAGTTTTACCAATTAGTGCTAATTACATTTCATTAGAAAAAAACTGGCAGCATGGGGAGGGTGGAGTTTGAACTACTTTTTTGTTTCTTACTGACCTACATAAGTAATGAAAAGTTTTAATTAACATAAAACTATACTTTATTTTTATGTCCATCAACACAGTTTAGAGCAGATTACAGGAAAAAAAAAAGATACCTGGCCAATTGGAGAACTAGACTACATAGAACTTACTGGGAGGTCTGTTCTTCAGCTCAACACACGGAGATTTTTGTACTTTTCTGGTTACAGCCAAACGGTACTTGCCCCTAGTCCTGTGTCCACATTTGGCCCTTGCTTTCCATTAGACAGTCATTTCCAGCAGAAGAATGTGAAGTGAAAAAGTTCCATGACCTGAAACAATTTAAATCCGTTATGAATGCTTTTCTTTTCATCCCCCTGGACAAGAAGAGGCTAGCAAATACGAAGTGCAATATGCAGGGCTTGATTTGCAACACCATTCTGAGCATGAATAGTATTTATCAACCTTAAGTATAAACTCATGATTAATTTTTCAATGCCCACAGCACACTTGACACAGTTAATTTTCTTCATATTACGGTACCTGAAGTTCTGCATAAGAGGACCCAGTGTCTTTCACCTCCAGCTCACAAATTCATTGCTCACTGAAGGTTGGTTTGTGTAAATTAAGCTGCCCGGCCCCATCCATTTTCCCACTGCAAAGGTTCCCCAGTCGCACTTTCTGGCCCTTTTCACCAGTTTGGCAGAGGCAGCCGAGAGCAGAATGAGGTGGCGCACATTGGACTTCCACCACACCTTTGGGGTGGGCGGCACAGCCCATTACACCAGGAACCACACAGGGACAGCAAGACACAAATTCCCTCCTTCCGCTGCCTGAGCTTACACCTACAAGTAAGTCCCTTGGACTCAGCTCCCCCAAAGGGCACTTAAATTCAAAATTCCAATCTCCAGGCCCCTGCCCAGCTGGTAAGTTAATTCAAAGGCACTTCACCGTTTCTTGGAAAAATTTCCCAGGGTTTTGGGGGGTGTTTCTGGGAGTGGGCTCAGCCTCAGCAGCAGGGATCTTGTGCTTGCCTCAGAAGCAGTGTACCTCCGTGTGCTGGATCGACAGGAGCGTGTCAGCTAGCAAGATGCTTCCCATAAGAAGGGTCTCTTTCAAACCAGCAGGGATGTGCCTTCCTTTGTCCAAACCAAGCAGCTGAGCTTTCCACCCAGGTGCAGCAGAAATCTGCTTCCACAGCTCAGGGGGATTCAGGCCCCTGGGTCTCATGTCTCTGCAGGGTTTGTGTAGACACAGTGTGTTTGCCTCGAAGCGTTTAATTAACCATGTAGACAAGGAAAAAAAACGCGCGCTACCTTTTTCCTCGCATAAAGAACAGCTTTATATATTCCTTCAGGACACAAGGAAAGAAGAAGGAGGAATCGGAGTGGAGTCCCCATGAGAGAGGAGAATGAAAGAGCTGAAGCAGGTGTGCTCACATACATTCTTTGAAAGGCTATGGCACGAATAGAGCTGCTGTTTGAGAACCCTTCCAGTGCAAATACCCACACCTTTACAATCCTGAAAGCAGAATAATAGAAAAGGCAAAAATGTCACAATTTTATAGCACTTAATAATGGCTTTCTAGGTTGTTGAGATTTTTTATTTTGGGCCCTAACCAAACGCCATGCAAAACCTTAACTTCATAACACATAGTCAAATATGAATTCGGTAAGAACGGATTTCCATGCATCTCCTGCGCATTTCTATGTTTCTTGATAGAGATCAAGAGTTTGTGTTAACTTCATTTCGTAGCAAAGCCACGCAAAAGCTACAAAAGGATAGTTGCGTCATTGTTATTGTAGAATTTTTGTAACTTTCTTTGGCATCTGTTCTGATGCATGTATTAAAACCCACAGTATCAAGTTGCAACACTTTTAGCAAAATCCACAATGTGAAGCAGCAGCCATAACGTGTGACTTGGTGCAGCCAGAAGAAGGGGACCAGAAAGAAAACCCTTCTACGTAGCGCTTGCCATTAGCGGACTTTGAAGAAGCAGAGATTTGGATCTGAGCTGTTCTCACCTCTAATTTCCGTGTTTATTTTCTACTTTTTTCGCATAGCCACAAAAATAACTCCATTCGGCCATAGCCGCATTACCACTCAGTTGTGCCAATTGTATCAGCTGTTTATTTGGCGCTCGGTACAGGCAACAGTTCAGGTTCGTTCAGGTTTCTCCCTGCGTGTGATCCTTTTTTTTTCCTTTTTGGTGCTGCATTTTTGTAGTTGAATATCTGCCAGCTCTTATCAGGTGAGATGATAACAAATCTAAAGCTGCCTCGAAAGGCCGTGCTCACCATTACTGCACACTGTTGCCACCCTGAAATTCACAGCAACAACAGGATTAGCTTGAACTGAAGAGAAGACTAAACTAGATGAGGTTGGATTAGCTGTTCTCCTTCAGCAAAAAAAAACCCCAACCCAAATCCCTAAACAAAACAAAAGAAAAAAACCAAACAAACAATAAGAACATCAGCAGCTCTTAAAAGGAGGGTGCAAGAAGGTCAGGATAAGTCCACACCAGCCCTGCTGGTACGTGTCAGGGTGTGTGACTTTGGTGGCAGCCCCTGCCCTCAGTAGTCCGTGGAGAGGAAGCTGTGGGTCAAGAGCCACTGGGCAAATGAAGGCAGGAGAGGGCGGAGTGAGAAAAAAGGGCACGGTTGGAATTGGGGTGAGTTACCCCATGACGATCTGTTTGGGAAGAGAAGACATGAGGGAGAGAGAGAGAAAGCCCTCTATAGCCTGGAGAAGGAGAGGGCAGCAGTCTGCCAATGACACTTAGCACGTGGCAGCAGCGTGGGTAGGAAAAGCCTCTGAAATGATGCCGCCTTCCTCTTTTCTTCATGTTCCTGCCTTCTCCGCACAAGGTCTACTGTACCCTCCAGAGACAGCAGCTCCCCAGGGCAAGGGCTGAAACCCTACGTAGCTACACAGAGGAAGGAGTTCTGTCTTTTTTCCGAGTAAGATGACTTTCAGATATTTGGATCCTCCTGGGAATCGTCTAATTCTTCACGCTTGCTAATGAAAAACGAATCTGTCCAGGTCTAGTCTTCATCAACAGGTTAATTGTCATAATATTAATTATTCCTTTTTATTAAGTTTAGTGCCATTTAAAAGCTTTGCCCTTCTTTGTAATTAGGTGTTAAGGTTATATTATTTATATGAGGTGATTGCTTTCTTTAAAGTGTAGAACACAAACTGAAACATAAATTTCTCCGGTATACCAATGTCAACGCATTTTCGTGCTTAAAGCATCAGATATTAGATACGTGGATGGGCCCATGAATGGTGGTGATGATGGCAAGAGCTTCAGATGACAGGCTTTCAAAATCTAATCCTAATCAGATCTTCATCTGATTAGACCTTCTATGTGTCCCTGACCATTACATTTCTCTCATTTGCCCCAGTATATTCTGTATGCTGAAGCGTATTTGTGTTTGGTTAAACCTAAGTTTCCAGAAGGGCATACAGTTGTCTTGTGGCAGTTTGTTCAAAGGGTTAGTTACTTTCCGTGTGAAAGTAAGATCCCCAACTATCCAACTTGAATTTGTCAACTTCAGCTCCCAAACAATGGTTTCTCAGACCCCTTTTCATTTGGACTTAAGAGTCCCTTTATAACTGTACTTTTCCCCATGAAAATACTTCAACACCACGTTCAAACCACTTGGAGAGATTTTTAAGGTAAGCTCAGCAGACTGAGCATTTTACATTTCTCACTCCAAGAGCGTTAAACAGGAGCTTATTTGAGCAGCTCCAGGGCACACAGGGAGGCTGAGCAGGGGCAGGACCCCCAGATGACAGGGACATGCCAGGCTGCCTGGTCCCAGCTGCCTGAGCTGGTGGTCCATGTGGCCTGGACTTGCTCAAGCCACCACTGTGCTCCCCACTGCTGCAGCAGTAAGGGAAAAGCACTGTTGGGCGGAGATGGCCTCGTCCGAGTTTGCTCCTGCCCTGTGACCAGCGAGGAGCTGGGGGGCTTTTGAATCCCCACCTTTGCTAGCCACTGCCACCAGCTTGGTTCTGCGAAACTCCTGTGCAAGGGAGGGAGAAGCCTGTGCTGGGGTGGGAAAGGCTTTTCTCAGTCCTGGGAGACAGGGCAGGGAGAAATGGACAGTCCTCTCTTGAAAGGTGATTCCTTCTCTCCTTTGGAGCGAAAAACTTCAGGCTGCTTTCGCTGTTGAGAAGCTCATAGTAGCCCACAACCCTTCTTAAAGGGATTACTCCATGCTGGGTGATGACAGCCACCAACCCCAGTGCTGGCCTTGTAGGGAGCTACCACCATTCTGCACAGTGGTAGCTCCCTACGAAGCTCCTAATGAAAAGCCCAAACTGCCTTGTGCCCAGCCAGAAAGGAACTGAAAGAATTCGCTGTCATGTCTTTTTGTCCCTTCTCCATTCCCCACACTTCGCAAACTCTCATCTATAATTGATCGTTCTATGTTACCCCCTTTTATTGATTGTACATCACTGCTTATTCCGAATTGATGCTTTCATTTTTTCACAGAGCCTGGGTGGCCTTTCAGGCTACTCTGTCATCTTTCTTGGCACTGGAATCACAGGGTTTTGGTTATTTAATGAGCTCTTCTTGAAGGAGCTCACAGTTCTCCATCACATTTGATCCTTCTGATTTTTTTTTCTAAATATCAGTCTCACAATTTTTCCTTCATATTTGGGAAACTAGTGCTTCTGAAACAGTAAAAATGTGTAAAAGTCTGGGGGGTTTGCCCGTTTTTAATATTAGCAAGTGGTGAATACCATTCCCGGGTTGACCACTTAGCTTTACCTGTCACAGAAGGGGCCAGAATAGATTAGGTGTAGGCAGGGTGGCCTGGGTTAGGAGGTAACTTTTAGAAAAAATGCCTTCAAAATAGTCTCAGAGGTTATTGCCATTCTTTCCATACACAAAGCTTGTGAAGACAAGAGGAATTGTATATGTGAAGTTTTGTTACAACAGATTTGAACCCAGAAGTTCCTGTTCGGTCCATCATAGTCAAGTCAGAAATTATTTTCCTAATATTTGAGACTGTTTGGGTAGCAGGTTGTATTTCAGCTGATGATTTATTTATGAAGCTGAGGAAAAGGATTATTTATGACTGCAAAAGTGGGATAAATTGTAAAATTTTACCTATACCCGAAATTGAATCACAAAACTTCAGCCTATATTTTATTCACGAGCTTCCTTTCTAATATACTATTTAGCAAACATAACATTATCTCATTATATGTGGTCTTTGCCCCAAAGAGTTTGCAGTCTCATTCAGGCACCAAAGATTTTTTTTAGCAGAGGAAAGCATAATGGAGTAATTAGTTTTGAAATAAACAGACATCATTTCAGATTAGAGAGGATGCACTTTAATTAAGGCATCATCCAGAAACCGTCATCTGTTAGGCACGCATTCTGCACCAGCGGTGGCAGGAGATGTTATGCGAAGGACTTCACTGAAAGCAGACGCCAGTCCTCTTCAGACTATGACAGTGAAATAATCTTACCTGTGCCCAGGTCGTAGGTCCGTCAACAAAACACAAAAGACAGTGATTTCCAAAGCCGTACGTTATGTTTAATCCTCCGTACATTACGCTGAGCGCGCTTCCCTGCGGTTTGATTTTGCTGGGAAGGGAAACCATTAAGGTGCACGGTCTTCAGGCAGTTGCAGCACTGGGAATTATTCCACCACAGTTCAGCGCAATTTATCACGTCTCGTAATGCCTGAATAGAGGCAGCCCATGAATGCAAATGGGAAGAATAATTTCATTAAATTATTTTTATAACTGCATAATTTTTGTGATTAAAACCTTTACTTGTAGCAATTCGGGAGCGAGCAGAATATTATACTAATGCACTGCACTTATTAAATTTTTAAGGTTGACTAGTAAATTTGTGGGGGATGCAAGCCGCAGTTAAAAAGCTTTGAGGAGAAAAATGGCCAAACCAGCATTTTGATTAGTACAAATGTATTTATGGGAATTGTCTCCCCAAATTCAGTTTGGTAGGAACAGATGGGCTTTTTTTCCGTACCTGATTCTATGGCTATTTTGCTGTGCTTCAGATGTTTCTGAGGCACAGGTGTTTCTAGGCAACATTTACTGAATTCCCTGAGGAAAAATATCAGCATAGGAAAAGCAAAACTCAGAGCTGCCTGACCCAGGAGCTGTACCGAGTGAGCCTGCTGTCTAGTCCTTTGGTCATTCAAGGCCAAAGAAATATGCTTATTTATTTCTTTGGGCTTCGGGTCAAGCTTTTAGGTGACGATCTGCAAAAACAGTGAGAAACCCAAACTGGGCGAAGCCCCAGAGATATGTAAGGGAGCATAGAAAAAAAGTTGCTCATCAAATACTGTTAATCATTCAGTCATCTCCGTAAGCATGCACAGGACAGGGAAAACAAATGCAACAAAGCACATGCATTACATGAAAATCCTGATTTTAGATATATTTTATCCTGCCAAAAAAAAAGGCATATCCCACAAAAAATACATGTAAGGGAGCAGGGCTCTGTACAGATTTGATCACAGTGTCTGGTTCCAGGTTAGCTTGAAGGGAAAAGAGAGAAGTCATCTCACCTTTCATAATTCATTAGAAATGTAAGTTAGACACTACAATTGATTCAGAAAAGTACATGACACTTTTCTCATTGCCTCTTCTCTATTTCTCTGCCAGAAAGCTCTTATATCTCAGCTTCTTACAAGATTGTTAAATTACTAGTCAGAAGAACAAACCTTTCAAAAGATTTAGAGGTTTTACCTTCTGGATTATATACCATGGTGATTTAATGCTAACATGCTGCGGTGCTGACTAGGGCAATTTCATTCATGAGAGTTTATGGGCTACTCAGAATATATCCCGAATGATAATTATCTGACAAGTTGTTCTGTGAGCAGGGGGACTGATGTTGCGTCCGTGTCGCTCAAGCCCCCACCCCATCCCAGCTGTCCCGTGGAACTAGATGATCTTTAAGGTCCCTTCCAACCCAAACCATTCGATGATTCGATGATGATCTCTCTCCCCCTCTCATCAGCGCTGCCAAAGTCAGAGCTGCCAAAGTCCCAGCCATTGCCATGGTGCCACACAAAATCTGCAACGGGTTCTACATCTAAAACCAGCATGCATAAAAGAAGAAACAACTGATTAATTAATTAATAAATTAATAATGCCTGGAAGAGAGAGGATGGGTTGTTTTTTTCCTGATGCCTTCAGAAGCATCTCTCTGCTATCCAAGTAAAGGCATGTTTGCCACAACAGCTTTAGGCATCTGCTGGAAACCAAGATCACAGGTCCTTCGTAATTCATGGGGATTTGCCTTTGACTTCAGTAGTTAAAGGGTCGTTATTGAAATCTTTAGGCTTTCTACTTGCTCCCGTTTGTACTTGCGCGGATCATGTTGCTGATTATACTTCCTACGCCTGATCCCAGGTAAGTACACATACCAGCTGTAATGAAACAGAAAAGTTGGAAAATAAACATAAAAGTCCTGGCTGAGAATATACAATTTGCAGTTTCAGCTTATCTGTGCTTTGCTGCGACTATGAGGTAACAAATTGTAAATAAAAAGACACGACAAGAGAAAAAGGGCGAAATTCTGTTTTCTCACCCTGGAATCACTCGCTGGAGCTGTGCAGCTGAAGTGAGTGGATTTACACTCAAGTAGATTAGAGCAGATTTAGTTCCTAGACTGTCACCCATATCTGCCTCTTATCATTGTCATGGTTGCGCTATACTGTTTAAAACTGCCGAGGAATGATACCTCCATTTAACACTGCCCACAGATCTGTAGTTTCAACTGTACAACAGCCAGGTTTTAGCTGCTGCTGAATTTGGCCTCTACTTTGGTTCTTTAAGAAAAAAGATGTTCATAGCCCTTGCGTTTTCCTAAGCAGCATCCATAGTGCTGCTCGCTCACATTAGCACTGATTTCACTTCAACTCTGATCAAGCAATGTCTTGAATGGCTTTAAAGAAGGAGAAATACAAAGTTGTTTCTGATCTTCCTAAGAGCAGAGCAAATCAGGAACCTCCCCATAAGTGATTAGAGTTACTCCAATGGAAAACTACCGCTAAGCCAACTCCTAAGTTGGGAAACAGCAGCTAATTACACGCTGCTGATGGGGAAGAGGATGATATCACACACCTGCCTGTTGCTTCTAGCAATCGTAGAAAACAGGGCTGGAAAGAACCCCTGCGACATTTCTGGATCATTTGTGTGTGCCTCTGATTTCCCAGAAACTTAAGCCATTCCCTGTGGAAGTGGAAAACAGATTGTTCCCACCATCTTTGCAGCTGCTCTCTAGGTAGTAACTGAAGACTGTTACAATGTCTTTCTTCAGTCTTCTCCAGAGTAACATACCCAGTTCCTCCGGTATTTTCTTGTGTGTCAGTTTTTTCTAGATCTTTGATCATTGTCTTCGCCGCCTTCCAAGCTCTCCGCAGTCGGGTTAGATGTGTTTTGAGCTATGGTTTGAGAAGCTGAATACAGAAACTTGCAAGCAAAATGCTGGTGTACCCTCCTAGGTGTGGCTGCTCTGTAGGGGGCATGGTCCTAGGCATGTGTCTGAAAGATCTAAGCGGCTTTTTTTTCCCAGCCTCTGCAGTACCTCTGTCACCTCTGGCTGTTACATTACATATCCACCTGTGATAATCATTCTGGAGTCATCGTAAGCTCTTCTGTCTTGGTTTTCCAATGCAATTTTTGCCAATAATTCTAAAATAGAAGAGTTCCCGCACTCTGAGAAACTAAACTGGTTCATGCCCTGAGACTGTCTCTCTCCTTCTGGCTGAATTCTCTTGGTATTTAATCTGGCCCTGCTGTCCACTGGAAAGCTGCTAACTTTGTTTATCAGAGACAGCAATAATTAATTTCCTATTACTTTCCTGTGACAGCGGATTAACCTATTTAAGGATTTGAAGGAAGACTCCAGCTGTGAAGAGAAAAGCAGAACCACGGTGGGCATTGCCATTGCAGGCACCAAGGAAGCCTGAAAGTCTGCTGCCTGCTCAGAGAATCCATGAGTGGCAATTTCCATGGAAAGTGTATCTAAAACCCAAGGCTTCACGCCACATCCAATTGCCTAGATTTACAGATGGGAAAGTTAAAGGCTGTGCATAGCCAGCAGTAAAATAAAATTTTTCATGCATAACAGAAGAAACACTTGACCACTCTACAGTATTTGTAGGAGAAATAATCTGCAATCCCAGTCAAATTGCAGAAGGAGGAAATCCATTTAAAAAAAATCACAATAAAGTGATCACATTATAGTGTTTATGCTTATGCCTTGCATAAATGTCTCGCTCTCTGTAAATTTGACTCTGATGAGAAGGAAAGCTGTGGGAGGAATGATTATGTGCTTATTTTCATAGAAATGATCTGCCACTTTCTGACGGAAACAACACAGAAGAGTGCTTGAAAGTTACCAGCTCTGACATCAGCTCGCTACACTCATTTTCTTCCACAAATACCTAAGTCTTGAGATAAATCTGAAAGTGCTTTAATCTCTTAGGAAAAAGAATAAAACTCAATTGTGGAATCGTAAGTTTGATACTGCAAACTCAACAAGCTATGGAATGGCATCCTTTTGGGGCAATATTTGAGATTATGTCTTGTTTGGGGTGCGGTCACTAAAAATCTGATCTACGCAGCCAGGGTCATATGTCATCCTCTACGAAGCAGTCTGACATGCGTTCATTGTGAGAGGCAAGCCGACAAGCTGATGATTCTCTCTCTTTACTCTCTCCCCACTGTCTAAAACACAGAAGAGCAAAAAAACCCAACCCAAGCCCCAAAACTAAACAAAACACGGATGTAGTGCCATATTCAACTTAAATGAGGATTTGTTTAAAATCTTACAAGCCGTTGTATCCAGCAGCACTAAAAAGCTTAAAGCAGAAAATACATAAAAAAGAAATCATAGCTCACATCCAGGTACAAAAGGATGCCGTCGTGCATGTGCATTTCACTAACACTTATTCAAATAACTTCTGAAAGCACTGCCCGACATTCTGCTGTGAATCCCAGCACAGAGTGTGAAAAGGTTACTTCAAATGTATCTCAACAATGTCATCTAGTTGGGCTTGAAGAGAATAAGGTATTTTCTAGGTATCTTAGGCAGAATATCCAAAATTTAAATCCATACAGGGTCATTAGGCATCTTGGAAAATTTTAAATTTTCCCTCTTCATCTTTTATATTTTGTCTATGGTAAATAATGAAGATCTCATCCTCCCTCATGCTGAGATCTTGGTGTTCTCCTAGATAACGCCCTGCAGATTTGCTGGATTGGGAGATAAGTCTCCAGCTTCTTGTGGTGTGTATCGCTGTTCCCACCGCTATGAGGGTACTCTCTGTGTACGTGAACATTTTTCTGTGTCGTCGCAGGGAACCTGAATAGCTCAGTCCTCAGACCATTTGTTTCCTTTCAAGATCCGTATGGCTGAATTATATAGCGCAGAACAAATCTTTTATATTTAAATAGAATAAACAGGGAATGCCGCAGTGGTATGGTGAAATGAATTTGTTTTTATAACAGGAACATTGTTTGTTACAACCATTTCAATAGAAGGATAACTGGATGAGCTTGCACGTTATTAATTCCTTTTCATTGCAGCAAAACCTAGTGTACCAATTGATAATGTATTTTACTTTGCCTTTATATAATGAGCTTGAGTTTTCTTTAGTTGAATCCCTAAACAGCAGGGGAACTCAGTTCAGCTGAACTGGCCATGCTCAGTCATAACAATTCAAAAGCTGAGCAGGCAGAAATCCAATTATCCCCTGGCCCTCGCCATAGATCAAACCTCTCTGGGCAAAGGTTGGTGGGTACGACTAAATGACGGTGGAAACCGCGTCCATTCAGATCCTTCTAGCTAGTTACTGCTCTAGGGATCAAGTAATGGTCCCACACTCCAGTTTTCACATTGCCTCTTGCAATTTCAGAGTAACTAGATGTAATCTAAACAGCTATCCCTTTTACATCATGGCATCATGCAAATTACATCTGCTTTATATGAAATTTTGCAGCCAAGAGCAATCATGTACTTAAAACTACCAAATTACTATGGCTGCATCTTCAAAGGCCACGTAGCTGACAAGCAAGGTGAATTACATCAGTGGAGCAGTTCACTGTAAACCAAATACTTCAAAGTGCTCGTGCCTCATTGTGGGTGTTCAACAGGTGGGATCAGGCTCATTTGCAGAAATACCCTCTCCTGCCTCTTCAACATTGACCACCAGACCTTGGGATACCATCCAGCACTTATAGCAAGCCTGATGTACTCCCAATGGCTTCCTTGTGGTCTGGACACTTCTGTGAGCAAAACCCTAAAATGAAGAATCATTGACCTTGAGGAACTTCAAACCCTGTGGTTGACATGTCTGGATGATGTGGAGTAAGAGGCAGCTTTGAATAGAGTCTGGGAACAGGACCAAGTAAAACACCCTCTGAACTACTCTTTATTATGTTGGCCTACTCAAGAAGACACATGGCTGTTTTCTAAAGGTGGGAGTCTTGGGTCACATCAGCCCAGCACCCTGAATGCTGCCTCTGTCACACAGAAGAGCAGAGTGGAGAACCAGCAGCTATGGAGAATGCCCTGGTGTACTGGAAGAGGTCTGTACAATGCATCTTTGCAGTCCTCGTTTAGGCAGGAGTGATTATGCTCCAAGCCATCATAGAGACATGGTGTTATCTCTCAGCAGAATTTAATAATACAGCCTATTTCATTAACCCAGGCTTCCAGACAGGGCTGAACACCAGACAAGTTATCTCATACCCACCCACACAAAAACAAGTAGACATATTCTGGTCACATCAAACATGAGGAAAATGCTAAGTCCCTCTGAGCGAGGACCTGAGCCAACCACAAAAACTCATGGTAGGTTCCTGGGCATCTGGGCTTTCACTAGGAGCCTGACTCAAGAAGTAGCCAAGAACTGCTCTTCACTTGGACATGACAAAATGATATAAACATCTTCAGGAGCGGAGCTGAAGGTGTTGCTTACCAACTTTGTCTGCAAAGTGATTTTGTGCTCATATCCAAGATACACAGGCATATGGAAACAGTGGGGTATTAGCAAGATCATCGTTCAAACCTAATGGCTTCATGAAGCTCAGTGCAAAAGAGTAATTTTTTGTGACTGAAATTTTAGATGACACAAAATGGAGGGATGTGAGCAAGAAAAGAAAAACATAAGATTAAAAACTTCCTTCTGCTTAGCTATTCCCTCAGATTCCTCTCTATTTAACCTTAATTCATTGATTAACTTCTCATGGGTGTCCTGGGACAAGTAAGGCTAGAGGACAGATTTGGAAACTTTGATAAATCTACATTCAGGGACCATCCAAGCATCCTGATGTGGTCTCCTGAAGGTCTGAGAAGGTGTTAAGATCCTTGAGAGAAAAGCAGATAAACAGCATTTCAAATCTGAAATAGATCGCTGAAATCTAATTAGAAAAATGTCCCACCTCAGAAAATGGTATTTTCCAACATTCCAGCAGTTTCTTAAGATATCTATGATGTCTGTCATAGTACATAGATTGCTATGCCTCACTCCTAAAAGTCAGTGACCGTTAATTAAAACTTCACTATACACCCATCTTTTGAAGGATGTCTCCTCAGCTTGCCATCTGGAAGGTTAATAACAGACAGATTTGCAGGCCGTGCTGCAACACTCAAATCCAAAGATGAATTTCAAACACTTCTGATTGCAGCAGCTGTTCAGATCTGCATTTTGGGTTGGGTCACAGAGAAAGGGCCCCTTCTGAAAGTTTGGGTTCAGTGTCAAGTCTTAAACAGTGACTGATTCCAGTGCTGGAGATGCTAATGTTGACAAGACTAATGCTGGGGACGTAAATAATAACCAAGGGTAACATGAAAGGATAACAGGGGATTCTCTGTGGCCATCTGGGTGGAGAGAGAAATGGAGTCTCTGGATGGACACCACCTGAGGCCACTTTGACAAGGAAACAACTTCAGCCAATATTTGCTACCATCTTCCTTTACATGATGTTGAGCCTCAGGCTTGGAATTCAGGTACAAGAAATAATACAGGCAGGTTACAGCTTCTCTTTTAACATCAGAGAGAGAAAGATTAGCAAAAACTTCCTGGACAATGAACTTCTATAGCTTCTCTGTGACTCTTTTGGGTGTTTGGGGGGAATTGCTGGTGATACACTCAGAGCTATGACCCTGGAAATACATAACCCTTGGGATGATGTTTATAAGCATGCTTAACCCAAACTTCTTTGATGGTCTCAGCTCTCTCTTTTCCAAAGAACATCTCACTTCATTATATCTTTTAGCATTAAATAACTGGTGCTTGCTTGTGCCTGGCATTTGTAAAGGTCTCAGAACCAACAAATCCTGTGCTTTAACATTGGTGTGTGTGTCTTTGGCTTCCTCTTACGACCTCAACTAATTTAACTATTCTTTGAATCCAAGCTATTGCCTAAGTGGTGCAGAGGAGCACAATTACATATAACCCAGGGATGCTGTTCATGCTTGGAAAACGGCGTTGCATTCTGCACCCTATAACCCATGTAGGGCTGTAGTCTTCTACCACACACAGATCATCAGCCACTCAAGGGCAAAGAGGCTTGATCAAGCTGAGCAGTCCCATGTGCACAAAGTCTTGTTTCCTGGTAACATGCTGCAGCCCATGTAATAGAAAAACAGCATCCAGAACCGTAGGCAGTGTCCCCAGAGAGGAAAAATTTGCAGCTAGAGAAAAGGCTGTTATTTGGTACAACGTTCTGGCACTGCTTAACATTTTGATCTAGTTCTGTCTGGGAAGATAACTCATGATGGAGAATGTCTCACCTTATCAGTGATGGATGGCAGCTGCTGCATAGGGACAGGAGGTCTTTAGGTGATCAGCTGCACTGGAAATAATTTGAAGAGATGAGAGTTAATTAGTTCAGGGTAAACCAAGAAGGGATCTGATTAGCTGGAGTACTAAAAGCCAGTTACTTCCAGAGCACAGCTAAATGGCTTTACAAAGGTAAGAAAAGCCAGCATCAGATGGCCTTTCCAACACATGAGTTCTGATCACTGAACAAATGACCTCTTCACACCCTCCTCCAGAAAATTTAGTTCTGGGTGAGGGCAGATTTGGGAGAGGTTTTGCATTTTTTTTTAAATAAATGATTTCTTCAAGGGCTTGTAAGATACCCAGCTACTCATGAGCAGGCTTTAACATGGAGAAAAACTCATTGCTGTGAAGCAGGATTTTTTTTTTTTTGGAGAACCACTATTAGTAGCAAACTGGTCTTCCTTGCAAAGTCAAGTTGTCCTTTCTTCAAGCGGAGGTTGCTCTCAGGCAATCTGGCCACCTTGGGAACAGCATCAGGTCAGCCTCCCACCAGCTGGTCCCCTCTTCTCTGATGAGAAACTGTCCTGGATATAACTAAGAACCTGGTGATTTCCTTCCCATGGGTTGCGTATTAAAATATCTAAGAACTCCGCTTGTGGTCTTAGCTCGTAGCTGAAACATTAAGAAGTGCATTTCTGGACATTCAAACGCACTCAATAGCTTGCATAATGTTTATATAAAAACAAAAGGATGCTCAAGGCAGGCAAAGCTAAGAATGTGAGCAAGAAGTGGACCATCTGTGGGCTGGTGTGTGGCTGCCTCTGTGGCTGCTAACACTCAATTCCAGCTGGACCTGTCAGCTCCATTCTTGTAAGCATCTTGTCAATGCAAATTGACAGGAATCCCCGTGATTCAAGCCTCAGAATGTATTCCCTTCTGCAACGCTAATTGTTCACAACAGGACAGATATCGCAGGAGATGATGTTTGACTAATTGCATATCAAATTGCACCCAAGCCAAAAGCCAGTTGCAGAAGAGGCAATATGTAATTTCAGATAGGGTGAAATGGGATCATGTGAATGCATGAACTCAGCCACCTAGGTTCTGCTTAAATTCTCACTGTAAATATCCAGCAGAATTCACAAGGCCATAAGCCGATGCTCTGCGTGAATGTGAATTGCATCCGTAGCATGTATGCAGCTGTGTCTTGTATAATTCATGAGAATAGACACACGGGGTCACACCAAAGGTTCGTTTAGCTCAGCATCCTGTCTCTGAGTCTGAACAGTGAAAGCTGTGTAGGAAAAAAGCATAAGAAAGGGGATAAGCGTAGCATGCTCCTTCCCCTGCTGGACCCTTTATCTACTGACAGTCACTAGTTCAGGGATTTCTGGAGGCTGTTCCTGCTTCCCAGAGCTTAATGGCCCATGAGAGACCTTTCTTCCCTGATTCTGTCTAATTGCGTCTACAGCCCATTCATATTTGTGATATCCAAAACATCCTGTGGCAAGGAGGTGCACAATTTAATTATGTATTGTGTGCAGATGTTCTTCCTTTCATTTATTGTGATTAATAATTTCATGTGTTGCCTGCTAATTCCTGTATTATAAGAAAGAGGGAACAATATTTCCTTACTCATTTTTGCAGTTTTCACTTCCTCCTGTAGATTGCTGTATGTTATTTGGAGAAAATTAAACCTTGAACTGACTCATCTCAAATATTAAGGTGATAAGAGATCACATCTACTTGTTAACTTCCAGCCATATCTTTATAGTGGGTATGTTCTGAATTCCGGGTACAAGAAATGGTCTCTCTGTAGTGTTGAAGCTTTGAATACAAATTACAGCATGAACCTGACTGTAGTATTATTATGCATTGGGCTGCTGGGATTTAGAAACTCTTTGTGTCGTGTCTGATTACTATGGCCATTCTCAAATTCTGTTATTTCTATGCTTTGTACCAGAACCGTAAGTATAAGGCTACGCTTTGGGTTGCCTTCAAAAGTATACAGCATTTCAATGAAAATCTCTCCGTGTTCAGACACAGAGGTTTCAGCAGACCCCTAGACATGAAGACAAAAAAGAACCAAAACACCTTGGCTCTAACAGAAAAACAACCCTGTCCCCCCTTTCTCCTTGTCTTCACACATAACATTGTGCAAAATGCTGCTATGAAGGTCTCCCTCTGCAACTGCTCAACCCGTCATTGGCTTTTCCATCTTATTCAAAGTCTTACATATATCTAGTCTCATTTTACCCATGTACCCATAGAAACACAGAATGGTTTAGGTTGGAAGGGACCCATCTCCTAATAATGTACAAGATGCATCCTCCTGATGCTTGCCACGGGCAGCAATCATTTTTTCTTTCTCAAGGGAAAGCCATATTCAGACATCAATTTTCCACCTTCATGCCAGAGACTCTCTTGCTTGCTTCTTGTTCTTGAAGCCCCTCATACGAAATGCACAATGGGTACGAAACGACAGAAAATCAGAGCACCTGTATTTTGTATTCACCCGGCACTAGCTTGAGCGGCTGTGCAAAAGCGCAAGTCTGGAGTTTTGAGGTCGCCAGTCCTCAGCACCCTCGTAGCTCTGTTTCTTTTACATACTTTTTTCCCCTTTGCCATGTCTGAATTTGACTGTAACTTCTCAAAGGCAGGAGAAGAGGGATATTCACAGTGCTTTGTTTCTTATTGCCAGTGCCTGAGACAATTAACCCCCCAGGACAGTGGTTCACTTCAAGTGTGGAGCACTACCGTTCTCGTCAAGGGGAGACAACCTAGTGCAGTTCCCAAGAGCTCGGGCTTTTTAAGCTCCTTTTAAAAATGACATTTCTGTAGGCAACAGAACATTTAGTTGAGTCATTCCATGCAAATCGAACGAAATCTTCCTGTTGCAATCAACAGGGGGTGCCTCATTTGAGGGGAGTATTTATACCGCCCAGCGTGGAAGTTTGGTTTATACTCCTTCTATGAGTGAGGGGATTCTGAAGAAGCTACCCGACAATCAGTACGTGAGGATGATGGCCCAACGGGACAGCAAGCTGCAGGTGATGGTATCTGCATTAGGACCTTTAGCTCTTCCTGGTCATCATGCCCTGCCTATGTGTTGCCCTTGCTCTGAGCTAATGGTGCTGCTGCCGTCATATGTCAGGCCTTAGCATGAGCTGTGTTAGCCAAAATCCGAGCAGGGTCTGAGTGAACAGTCACAGCTCCAGGGGTCTCATCGAGCCTCCACCCTCCTGTGTGACCGTGCTGCGGTTTGGCTCCTAAAGGACCTGAACTCAGCCCTGGTGGCCGCTGGAAAGGGTTCTGGGAGAAGGGGTGTTCCCAAACTCCTACCCTAGGATTCATCACCAAACGACATGTACCTAGTCCAGAATATTGTATGGCAGACATAGTCAGAAGAGAGAAAAGACCATTTTCTTGTGGACATTGACTGTGGGGGCCCAGGAGTCATGGGGATTCAGCCAGTGAAAATGAATCAGCGCCTGCAACAACAGTGTCAGAAAGCACTGGTAGAAGCCTAGAGGCAGGAAAAGGCATAATTTTGTTCCCCGTTCTTTGGGAAACCCAGTTGACAAGGAATTGTTCATAGCCCAGAAGAGAGAGCTATTGCTGGCATTGACTACAGGATGGCTCTGGCACCTTATCCCCATGGGTAATGCCCTTAGAGACCTGTGCGTGTGCTGGGATGCTCAGTGCCCCTGTGCCACACAGCAGGGCTCCATCGGGAGCCCTTGGGCAGCCTCCATGGAGTTATTTCGAAACCCTGCGCAGCACCATCCCTCACCGTCCCTTGCCAGTGAGTTGGAGTGACTTAGAGCAGTGTTGAGAGTTGGGAAAGATGGGCAGAGGTACACACCCGGGCTTCCTGACCTGCTGCACCTTCCTACATCTTTTCAGTTTTCAACCCCCCAAAGCATTTTCTCTCTTCCTCCTTTTCTTTTCTGGTTGTCTTTGACTTTCTTCTCCCCAGGCCTCTTTTCTCTTTTGTTTTCTTCATTTTTTGTTGTGCTGAGGAGAGGTTTTCATTGTACTGTGCAAATCTTTCGATCTCACAGTGGTATTAGATAGGGAAAGCCATGACCCACTGGAGTCAGTTCTTATTTTAACTGAAGCGAGCTCACTTTACCTTCTTTCCTCTTGTCAGTTGTTCCAGGCATACCAGGGAGTTCTGCCATACTCTCAGGGGTGATTGGAGGAAAAACTCGAGGAGCCTAAACTAGAAATTTTGGAGTTAACCAGTGGAAAGAGACAACCTGGAGTAGTAAGTGACTGTTTGCCAAATTGTCACCTTCGCTCTACAGAGAAGATCCCTTTGGCTGGTTTGCGTCATCTACATTTCGCACAGTCCACCCCACTCCACCCTAAAATAGACCTGATGAAGCTCTGCTGAAGTAGGACCTCAGCAAAAGCCCTCTCAAGATGACAGCTGCTCCCCTCTGCCTTTTTGTAGGAATTTTGTAGGATTTTTGTTCAATGAGGCACATACCTAATACATTTGAGAAACAATCTTTATGGGTTTTTTTCAAGCTTTTCCAAGAATGTGACTGTGAACACTAGCGCAAACATTGAACAAGATGTGGGGGCTCTGTCCTCATTAGTCTAAACAAGACAGGAGAAGCAGCAGATGCATGCAGAGTGGGCATTGCTGAACGATGTGAAGTTAATTTGAGCTTGGATGAAGGAGGCCTTTGACTGGCAGCCAGCCCTACATGCGAAAGGGCACTGATGTGAACCAGCACGTGCGAGCCCTCAGACACACTGCATTGCACATTGCCGCAGTGTCCTTCATTGGGATCTGATTTTGCAGCACCCCAAAACACCAAGGGCAACTGGAACAGAAATTTTGCATCAACCTGTCATTGTAGCCATTTTAAACCTGAATTCACCTTGCGTTTGAGAGCACATTTCCTTAAGCTGTGTTCACAGCGCCCACCATGATAATGTTCGTCCAGGGCATTTTTTCCTTGCAGGCTTGCTGTACTACCACCCACATTTTACAGAAAGGGAACAGAGGTAGAGAGGGAGATTTGCTCAAGGTCAGAGTAGGCTGCTGTGGTAGAAATGGCAAAAGCACAGAAATGATATGGAAAAGGCGGGTCTGGTCTAAACAGGAGGGACTTGAATGACAGTGATATTGCAAGTATTTATACAAAGTCTGGAATGAAAATACAGTGTCAAGGCTATTTACATTATCTCCTCTTTTTAATCTTAATACTGGCAATGATGTAGCTTGAAAATACAATTACTCTGACCTTAAACATTGCACCATACTTCAGATGCATTATAGTTGATATTTTCCTTAGGGATTTTTAACTTCTGATTATTATCCCTTACACTTTCTCATCTCCTCTTTTTCCTTCTCAGTTTAACTGCCATTTATTTATGACGCTACCCACCTCTGAGCAGCCAGAATGTCTCCTCTGAGCAATACTCCCAAAGTAAATTCCACTGAAGTTTAGGAGCACACCTCTTCCTTAATCTAGTCGCAACTGCCTCTCTTTATTACAAGAAGATCCAGATATAGTCACTATTTTCAGGCAAGCTCGTGAACCTGAAGAGGTTGTACGCAGTGTTTTGTGCAAAACCATTAAAATAGACAGCCTCCTCCACCTGCATGTTGTTTCGCCTGGGGGCAGGTTGAAGTCAGTCCCGTACACAAGGCTCTGCGACATGCCACAGCTCTCTCCAGCATAACAGGGCTTCCCAAGGAGTACCCAGGGCTAGCTAGTGCTGTTGCACCTAATGGTCTGGTATGCAGTAGAGAAAAAAAAAAAAATTTTTTTGATGAAAAGAACCAACGATACAGGCATCAACTGTGAGGTGCTTTGAGTCCCCCTGTGAGGTGCTCCATCATGCCACTGGCAACAGTCCGGAGCCAACAGCGGTGTATGTGTTACCCTCAGACCCTCTGTAAGACCACAGAGATTTGAACACAGACTCCAGATCCAAGCTGCAAGACTGAAACTGTCTCTGCTTGCTTGGGTAGACCTGTCTCAGCCAAGGATGATATGGCAAAAAAGATAAAAGCACATGAAAACTACGTGGCCCAGGGAGGAAAAGAATGAGAAAGGCCCTCTGTAACGCTACAGACAAGACCACTGTGCCTGTGTGGAGTGGCTGAGAAAAACATATGTTTTAAATGAGTCCCTTGGCAAACGTATGGTTCTTGTTCAGTTCTACTGCACAGAACACAAAGCATCGGCCTGGACACTGTAGTTCCTCAATGCCTTCTGTAAAAGAGCCACTTGGCGAATGTCCCAAACATACGTTAGAAGCTAGAGAGAAGAAGTCAGAGCTGAGGGTGACAGCATCTCTCTGTTTCAGTTCTTTTCCTGATGCAGAGAGCCTGTGGGATTACATGAGCTGGAATACAAGTTAGAGCAGCTCCTAGCACCATTTCAGTTTCCAATTTGGACTGTTCAGGCCTCCTGTGAACTCATAAATCAATGCGGTGTAAGTGTTTGGAGTTTGTTGATTTGTGTAACTTCAGGGGCTTTGGTAAAAGTATGTTATCTTGAAAATCTTTCCCCAACCTTGAAGTAAAAGTAGTCTTTATTACAGTGTAGGCTTAGCCAACCGTGCAATGCCTCTGTGGATGTATCTCTTAACTAAAGCAATACACAGAGGTGAAATAAGTGTAAAGTGACCTTGCCTGGAGAAAGTCAGTTTTATTAAAAAGAAACCTGAAAGCAAACACTTCCTTTTGCCAATACTTCCTTGTCATGGGGCAACATGTGTCTCTCTATTATGTCTGTGTAAGGCACAGAGTTGTCATGCTTCGTCTAGGCAATGATGGTAGCAGTTAAATTCTGATGGTAAATAACCATCTTCTCTCCCGTAAGCAGTCTTTGCTCTCATCAGCTGTTATACTGCCCCGTTCACATTAACCATAACCAAATTCTTCTGGACAGACACTGAAACCTGTTTCCTTCGACTAGAGACTCAAGTCTGTAATTCACTCCTGCTACTATCAACCTTCAATTCAGATCAAACTTTTTGAGAACATCTAATAGCAGTTGCCAATTAAATCATTAGGCTCCGTTATCTTAAATAGATGCAAATTTTACCGGGAAAACTATAAAGTAAACAGCTGTTGAGAGAGGAGATTTCTCATGCTACAAATTATAAAATATTGCTAATCGGGCAACGTTTCATTTTCCTGGGGTGAAAATACGACTGCTGGGAGGATACAAATGCTGAGGAACTTGGGTGTGATTCCTGCAGCTCCTTCTGAACCTCTGTGTCTCTTGAGCTTTGCCACTCTCTCTCTTCAAAGAAAAACATTTGAAAAAGGGGGCAACATTAGTTAACCTTGTGTTTAGAGCCTGTCAGCAAGGGTGATTAATGGTATGAAGGGAGAAAGTCCTTCTTAGCAGGGGCTCAAGGAATGACCTGAAGGATTGCTGTAATGTAGTGTCTTGTACAAAGTCTGTGATGGCGTCTGCTTGCCCCCATTTGTACTTACAAGTATAGTTTCAACACTAGCTTAAGACTGGTCTTTTTTTTTTTCCATAATAGCCTAGTTCAGCACCTCGCAGAGCATTTAGAATCATAGAATGGTTGGGGTTGGAAGGGACCTTAAAGATCATCTCGTTCCAACCACCCTGCCATGGGCAGGGACACCTCCCACCAGACCAGGCTGTGCAAAGCCCCATCCAGCCTGGCCTTGAACACCTCCAGGGATGGGGCAGCCACAACCTCCCTGGGCAACATGTGCCAGTGTCTCACCACCCTCACAGTAAAGAATTTCTTCCTAGTATCCATTTAAATCTCCCCTCCTTCAGTTTGAAACCATCACCCCCTGTCCTATCATTACACTCCCTGATCAAGAGTCCCTCCCCATCTCTCCTGTAAGCCCCCTTTAGGTACTGGAAGGCCGCTATAAGGTGTCCCCGGAGCCTTCTCGTCTCCAGGCTGAACAACCCCAACTCTCTCAAGTCTCTCAAGTCTCTTCTTGACTGCATGCAGAACGCAGTCCCTTAGAGAACACCATGTACTGGGGGAGAAAATCCTGCCCACTGTGTCTGTTGGTGAGCTGCACCCTATAATTCCCCCACAGAAGGCAAATGCTTGTCTAACTAGGGAGGCCTGGCCGTGGCAACCTGGTTAGGCTACTCATGGGACTGTGATGTGCTGTTTCTCACATTCCTTAACTCCCACGTAATGGCTGTGGATTCACAGCCCAGCTTTTTACTTTCTTGTGCTTAACTTCATGGGTTTGTCTTTTTCCTTCCCCAGCTTTTTATTTATCCACCTTTCATCTTCCCAAACACAGGTTGACTGAAAATGTAGAGTGAAATTTGTAGCACACGTAGTAATCCCAGATTCACCCCCAAGTATCACTCTCTCCCCCCAGGTCTTACTAAACTCTTCCTTCACAGGTGGTGTCCTGATCTACCATTTAAGTCCCTGAACACATTTTCTTTGAAGTATTGGCTAACAGTTCCAAGAAAAGTAGGACTTTGCCTCATTGCTATTCTCCCCTTTAGCAAATCCTACTATTTAGGAGCCACACCATTTGTTACCACTCACTGATGCACCACGACATTAAAAAGCACATTGCATAGATGTACTGGGAATGCAACAACACTCTGCACCTCCACTCCCTCTTCCTTTCCCTCACCCTGGACATCTGGATTGTAGTGCTCCATCCTAGGAAACAGAGAGGAGATGAACAAGGCTGGAGGAGGTCACATACCTTTACCTCAGAACTCTCTGAAGGCTGGACCTTTCATGGACCAGAAGGATCTCTAAGGTGAATATTCAATTAAACTACTGAAACTAGTTCCCAAATTGAAGTTTGTGTCCAGTTTGTAGCATGCCAGTCCATAATCAGTGGGGAATCTTTTGCTGCCCCAAGAGAATTACCATTACTTTGAATATCCCTGCTTCTCCTATATTCTAAATCAAGGTTTAAAAGCCAAAAGCCATGAGGGTTTTTTTGCTTGAAGATGATATTACAATTATGTTGGTGTTTTGATTTCAAACATTTTTCCTGTAAACTAAAATTTTGAGGAAAAATATTGAATCAATTCATTGATACTCTCGTCCTGCTTCAACTCTACTCTGATTTCTTTCAACACAGAGGCGCTTTCTGACCAAAAGAGCATTTTGAAGAGACATTCCTCAAGTAGTTGTTACAGAGGCAGGCTGAGAGCTTTCCGAGATCTCCCTCTGCCCACTCTGCCACCTGCCCATTACTCCAGCCCTCCTCTCTGCAGCTTGCCAGTGCCATTCCTATCATTGGGATATCAAAATAAAAGGGCTACTTTATCAACCAGCAGTCTCTGGGCTTACCAAAATGGTCGAGGGAGATGCTTTGGAGCATAGTTACATGTAGGAGAGCTGAGTCACAAGCTTGCATTCGGATCTTGCTTGCGTTGATCTCAAGGTCTTATGCCTTGAGATAAACTGGCATAGCTGAGGTGACTGTAACAACAACCTCAATGGGAGGTGGTTGTTACAATGGGAGCTGTGGGATGGCATCATGCAGTGCTAAATCAGAAGGGAAAATTATTCTGGCTTCCCTGTCTTGTTCATCAGGATTTCAGGAGGTCAGAGAGGTGCAGACAGTAGGTGACACAGAGCGGCACTCAGTATCAGCTGGCGTGCAACCACACACGGTTTCATCTGTTAAATTAATATATTCAGTCCTGACAAAGTAACCCAAGATAAGTGAGGAGTCAACCAGAGCTGGTCTTCTTGGGATGGGATATAATTAATTTAAAATTACTTATTTAGTGAAATTGTGATGATCAGTGTTGTGTTCTCTCTCCAGATGACAGGGTTATTAGCTTCAGGCTGCCTCAGGGTATGAAGTAGGAAGGAACTGTAGTTAAATAGCAGGCATGTACGTGCCACATGTAACACATTGATAGCCCCTCTCTCTTTTATCCCTGTCGTGCCCCCTGGCCATACCTCCTTGGTCTTTTACTTGTTTGACCTCTGGCATGTATTAAAAAACTACTCACAATCAAAGGTCAGCACAGTCACTTACTACCGGTTGTGACCAGTATTAATCAGAATTTAATTTCAGCTGCTGCAACACAGTGTGAAATACAAGCACTTTCTTCAAACGCCTCCTGATTTTCTCTCCCAACCTCCCAGATTTCATTAAAACTACCCAACTGAATTTTATCTTGCAGTGTTCAGGTCACATACACAAAATGTTTATCAAATAAGCAAAAAAAAAAAAAAAAGATCCAAACCAACCCAAAATAAAAACAGACTAAGAAATGAATATAATAAGGACGTGAAATGTCAGCCTTAGGGCACTGCAAAGGCATGGAGAGGGATTTAAATCAGCAGTAAAAAAGATTCTGTTTATTCTTCAAAATGTAAACATTTTTCATAGTGACATTCAGCTGTTTATAAAAAACAATACTACAACCCTAAGAGTTAGTGGAATGGTACTCCTTGGTACTCCCTCACCCCGAATTTCTGAATTTCTGGCAGCTTGCCTGTCTCCATGCCCCGTGGTACCTTGCCCCATAGGATGACAGGTCCTTCCAAGAAGGACCTTGGCTGACATGTCCCTCGGGCCCTGGCACGGGTGGAAGTCACTGGCAGCACAGCTGTATTGAACACAAAGTTAGGGGCACCTCTTTCAGGCTGGAAATAAAGGATATGGCCACCTGAAAAGCCAGGGGCAATGCTTTATTCTAATTGAAATTTTAGGTATCATTGATCTCCCGGTCATTTTACTCTTTTTTTTTTTTTCCTAAAGGGAAAAAGGTATGCATCTCTCTAATATTCAAATTTGTTTATGATAAGGTTTATGCTATTATTTTAAGTGGTACTTACCAATTTTTTAAAACAAATTCGCAACATTCTCTACACACGCTCAGAAATTAGCTTAAATTTAAAGTTCAGTATCAACAAAATCAATACCTAGCAGCTTTTGCAATCTGTCCATGTCTCTTTAGAGACAGAAAGTACTGCATTCAGGATAGAAATGGACATAATAAATTCCACGTATAAAAAAGAAATAGTGACAATTAGAATTTCAACAACCGACACAAGACCATTTCAGCAAGGATAGATGAGACCGAGTCATTCGGCCGCTGAGTCTCTCTGGGAGAAGAGATACTTGCAACACCTCTCCGTCATTCGTACACCTTTGGCTCATTCTGGTCACGTTTCTTAAACAGGTTTCTCAGCAGAGGACCTTTAAAAATGGGGTGGACATTTCTGTAAGGGTCTTTCACCTTGATTCTCCTCTGATACAGTTTGTTCTGAACCCCAGGGCAGCCCATATCTCTCCAGTGCCACCGTGCACCAGCCACCCAGCACCAGAGCACCCAGCGGCACATTAATGGCAGAGCCTGAGGGGAGCTGAAGTTTTCCTCTGCTTGTGAGCAAGTGAGCTGGAAAGAAAATTTCCAGAAAAGCTCTGCTTAAATATGTCCAGGCCCTGCCAAAAGGAGCCAGCATGTTATCATTTCAATAGTCCTGCCATGCACAAGTAGTCACTGGATCTCTGCAGCTAAACAGTTCCAGCCTTGAAATTGCTTTTGAAAACAAGTGATGCTAACTCCTTCATCTGAGTATGAACTGGTGATGTCCCCTTGACTCTTCCCCATGTAGTGAGTCATGATCCTCATAGTTCAACTCGTGTCCAAAACTGAAATGAATCATGCTTATTATTTTTAGAGCTAGCCACGGGCACTTACATATGTGAGTGTATTCAACTAGGATGTTTTGAGGATTAAAGCACCCTCCTAATCTGAACTGGAAAGAATGAACTGTTTTATTAGCTGATCTGACCTTTGCTTGTATTAGAGTCAAACTTGTGACTTCAGTGATAACTCATGTTTTATTGCCTTTTATTCCTGTTACTCCTATAAACCCTGAAAATTGCAGTCCAGATTTTATTTCTTTTCTATATCACCAGGGGAATCGTGTACTGAGTGCCCAAACATTTATACTTTACAAATTCACTTAAAGCAAAAATGCCACTCAGGGTCCAGGCTGAAAAAAACATCACGTCCTATTTTGTTTGGTGGAAGCCATATTCATCATGATGGTCTGGGACACCTGCCCAGGTTGATGGGTGTCACTGAGAAAGTTAACAACTCTTTTGCTTGGAAACTGAGCATAAAATTTCATACGGATATCGTGGGTGACAGAAGACACGGGGCTCTGCCAGCCTGCATACAGAGGAACCTTTCATTTTTAAAAGAGGACTTGCACGCTTGGCATGGTAGTGAACTTCAAGTATAACAGACCGTCACACGTAGAGAGAGATCCCAACATGATGACTGAATCGCAGTGCTAGTGCAGAAATGCAGGCTGAGCAGCAGTTTATGTCTAGCTCATGTAGATGGTCTAGTTCATGTAGATGGGAGAGCCAACCTGTTGAAGAATGGACAACAAATATGGGAAACGGAGACCCCAGGAGAGATGAAATGACTTCTCAAAATCACGCAAGTCATTTGCGACACAATCGAGAGCCCAACCCAAATCTCCCAAGTCTAATAGCAACCGCATCGCCATCCTTTTCTTTCACAGCCTGCCATCCTCCATTTGCACTCTTAGAAAGCGCGATGGTGGCAACGCCACCGGCAGTGCAGTCTAAAGTGCATTGCAGAGGGCAAGCGGTAAGACGGATCCTGAGGCTCAGGCAGCCCTGGCTGCTGTTTTATACTGCTTCTAATCGGGCTGTGCTGAAAGGCAATTTTTTGGATTTCATTGTTTGTGCAGTGCTCGTGGATGCGGCACCTGGTACACGTCTTACCCAATTTGAAAGCAGATCTGTCTCACAGATCTTGGTCGCTGGAATGGATGACAGGCAAAAACTCAGGCTGCAGCTATGTGTTGCTGTGATTTTGTTAAAAGGGCTAGATGAAAAGGACGCATTACATCTTGTATATTATCATTGCTAAGAAGCATGTTTGCAGACAGAAATATTTGTCCCTTTGGGTACCCAGATGCTTCCCTTTTGGGAACTGATCTCTATCAATACAGCTATTTAAAATTCTAGTGGGTTTTTATTCAATCCCACATGTAATTTTCTAGAGCTGTTAGAAAACAGGAATTATGAAAGGATGTTTTCAGGTGATCCGGGGACTATTGTCACCATTATTATCAGATGTGGAAATCAGAGCCGTGGGTTGTCCCCATGCTGCGCTCCCTGAGGGGGCCCTAGGGACCCAGAGAGGTTTTTCATAATTGGCAGAGACCAGGATTATGTGAAATATTTTTAATACTTGTCTTAATGCCCTGAAGCCCACACATTGTGAGTTACTTTTATAGAAAAAGACAATTATACTTTTATAAGTTGTCCTCTGCTTTAGAATAATTTTTACCGGTCAAATATATTTCAGCCAATTCAATAATTGGCCAGAACTGTGCTTTGCAAATACCTTTCACAGTCTCCATTGCCTTAGAAGTCTATAAATAAAGAATAAACATATAATTTCCCACTCAGCTGCATTTATTTAGGATGCAGTAAAAGCAGCAAAGGAAGGAGGAGGAAAAGTGAAATAAATCTTTCTGAGGGGACAGAAGTTCCTTCTGCTCTGTGGCGTGTCAGCTCCTCTCTGCTCGGCAAAGCAGAAGCTGGCGTTAAGCTCCTGGCAGGTGTCTGAGCCCTTTTCTCATCTTGCCAAATATTCTAGACCAAAAACATCCAGTGACAATAAGCTCCGCATTTTAGTTAGCATTTTGTAAAATACATTTCCTTTGAACAGGTTTAAATTTATTACTTTGATCTTATATTGAACATCATCTTCTCTTGGAATCATAGAATCATGGAATCATAGAATCATTTAGGTTGGAAAAGACCCTTGGGATCATTGAGTCCAACCATCAACTCCACTCTACAAAGTTCTCCCTTACACCATATCCCCTAACACCACTCCTAAACGAGTCTTAAACACATTCAGAGAATGAAGCAGATGTTTTTGGGGAGACCTCTTGGTAAACCGATTGGCTAAGAAGCCAGGTTTTACAAAATTTTTAAACAAAGGAGGAAAATAAATACAAAATATACCAAGCATTATTATGAAGTTTTTGGTTGGTTTCAGCGAAATATGGGGATAGGGCAAACAGGATCCAGATTCCAGCTGCTTCCCAGTAGTGGTGGAAACCCAGAGGCACCAATGCTATGTTGAAGCACATTGGTGCCGTTGAAAAATACATTTTGTGTGTTTAACCTCAGTCATGTGCGTAGCTGAGTGAAACAAATAGTGCACTACTGCCTGGCAGATGTATTTGGCAGCACTGGGATGTGTGTTCCTTCAAAACCAGACTCCTCACATGGGGATTTTGGTTTGCATATTTTTTTACTGCTTGATTGTAATTACTCTTGCATGGTTTTATTACATATCTACCTATACCATTGCGTATGCCAGTCACAATGATGGGATGGAGGGAGGCACCTGGGGGTATGGGTTCCTCGTTTCTGTCAGCGTCACGTGAAAATGGCTAATTTGGGGGCTGATTGTGCTCCCAGTTTCAGAAGCATGCCATCTGTTGATAAGGACTTAGTTACTCCCCAAATGAGATGGCACTCAAGAACACATAGTCTAGCTCCTGGGTATTGTAGGGCCAATAAAACTGTGGATGCGCGCTGCAAATGGCTTCCTCTGGCTGTTGTTTATAGGACCTCTTAACAAAACCCTTACATCAAGCAGTAAGTGTCTCCACAGTAGTTCCATTGATTTCAATGGCACTACTCAAGTAGTAACTCAGTGTGAATAAGGGTATCCATCTGGTCCTCAGAGATGTAGCTGCATCAGTTGAAGGATCTGTCAAGCGTTCCCCAAGCAGTCTGTGCTCGTAGACATACGGGCTAGCACAAAATTAGGCCGGGGAGTATGCTGATGGAGCGGCAGGCAGAATAATCTGAGCAATAGATAAAGACCCTGCTACAATCCAAGAGTGGTTCCCCAGTGTAATTAGGAAGTACACTGTTATGCAATTAAGAAAATTAATTAGAAGTAAACGTTTAGGGAGTGCACGTTGACGACATGTTGCAGCACAGTCTTGTCTAGCTCTGTGGTACTTTTAAGATCTGCTGGTGGTATAATTGGTTTTACAGTGTCTGTGAATGAGCTGTATTCCCAGACTTCTCTATTGACCACTCCAGTGGCATGGAGCATAATTTACTACACACATCAGGATACTTCAACCTACCAAAACCAGTATCAACACTTGCTGTTCACCTTTTGCTTAATGCAGTGAACCTCTTTGGTCCAGCCAGGTTCATTCATCTTCTAGCTAAGTTCTGATTTAGCTGTCTCCATCCATTCATACAATGATCTTGAATTTAGAGATGGAAACATTTCCTCACCAAGCATCCTCAAGCCAGTTATCACTATGTTGCCAGCTGCTTTTGAATGAAATAAAGGAGACCCAGACAACACTATTTTACTTACTTTTTTTCCCAGGAATCCCAAACCAAAAGTGTTCATTCAGAGTAAAATAAAGTTGAAACAAAAAAAAAATCATACTCCTGGTATCTGAGGAAATTTCATCTGTTGTATGTGTAGGAATTCAGAAAGCAGTATCCTGATTTGACAAATACTGCGATTTTTCCAGACATGTTCATGTATATGCTGTTCCCAAAATGCACCTTCTCTTCAAAAAAAGTCCATCCCTATTGACAGTAGGACATCACCATTCCGTAGCTCCATTACACCACAGAATGGTGATAGGACATCAGGTAGTGAAGAGAGATATCCTTTAAACTAGAATAACATTGGCAGTCCTATGGACAGAGTTGGCTCGAGGATTTTTATGAGGACAGGCAAAATTAAGTCTGCCAGTGCCAGGGTCACTGGGACCCCCTGGGATGCAGGAGTCATAGACCTTTGCCAATAAGTCACCTGTGTTGAGCTCCCACCCATGAGCAGCACCTCAGGCTACACTGCTCCATGGAGAAGACCTACCCCTCAGAATTCTCTGTCTCACCAGGTTTTCTGTATTCCTGGCATGCAACTACTTGAATTTATTTTGTATAGTGGCACAGCTTCCAGAGGAAGAACGGAGAGTCACCTCCCCTCCAATATCACCCCTGGTCTAGGTGGTAGACCCTCTCCTGGGGACAGGAGATGCTGACTTGCATCATCTAAAATGAAGGCAGACTTGAAGCAGAGCTTCTCACATCCATCCTAGTTAAGTGCTTAAACCACTACACCACCGTGTATGGGAGGAGAGGGAAAAAGGTAGGGAAACAACCCTTCTGTAGACATATTCCAGACAAAAGCAATGCTATCGCTGTGTTTCAGAGAGAACTGCATCCTCCTGAGATGCTTCAGGCATCCTCAGAGATGCTTCTTCTCTCAGAGGACTCTTTCTCAGAGAAACATCTAGTACTTGGAACCTGGTTAGCCTTGAGTCTGAGCTCGATGCCAAAACCTGAAAACTGTCAAAACTTAAATATTTCTGCACATTTAGAGAAACACAGCTTTCAGGGGCCAGTACAAAATCTGCAGCACCTCTGAGTGGAGGTATCTCCACAGGCAGACAGCAACCGAACACAGGCAAGTCTGAGTGGTCCAGCTTTGGAGTCAGGGTCTAAATGCAGGTGGGGGACAGTTTAAGCGAATGCCCCAAGGACATCCTGGAAGTGACTAGCAAAGAGTACTGAACCTCAAGCTCCTAATTCAGAAGGCTGCACTTAACCTTTCTACTAATTTGACAGAACACGCAGGAAATCCCTAGTGTGACCCACATCATTTTTAAAGTCACGATTTTTTCTTGTCACTCATGTTATTGTTATCACCGTACAACGCAAGGCGTGAACTGTGAAATTCATTTTATTTTCTCTCTCTATAAAGCTTGTTCATTGTTTGTGCTCTAGTCAGCTTGGACACTAAAATTTGGTTAGATAATTTCTTGTTCAAGCTTTCATACACCAGACCAGCAGGTCTGGAACTCAAACATTATGAGCATGTATAAAAGCGTACACACACAAAAAAAATCCCAACCCAAAACTGAGATGAGTTCAAATTAAATTAACATGTAGAAGGCTGGCACTCTCTGCTGGAATCAACTTTGTTATTATGAAGTTCACAACTGCTGCTTCAGATAGCTCCTTCTCTCAGGATTTTGACTAAAGGTGCTTTACAAATTAGAGGTCAGGTTGGTACTTTATCATTTTCTCATTTTCCCTTTAATCTCCTTTCTTCTGTTTAATTAATTCCACGCTGATTCTTTCTGAAACTGAAAATATTTCCCTAGTTTTCTGCATTCGCATTTACCCTCTCCCAGGCGAGGCTTCCCCAGCAGAAGATGCCACGGAAGGCAGGGGGGAGCATCCTTCGTGTGACACAACCTGCACATCGGCACAACAGGGGATGCTGCTGCCCTCCAGCACACAGACCCCGCGGGATGCCCCACCGCCTGCCACAACGCCGGCCACCGCCAGCAATCAATCCTGCGTTTGACGAGCTCCGCGTTTCCTGAGCTCCAACTCCCTGCAAATTCACGAGCAAATACGATGAGCTTTTAAAACGTAGCAAAACACAATCTGCCGTAAACTGCGTTGGTCACAAAGCCCACTTAAACTCCCAAGAGATCATACCTGCTTCGGCATGCGTGCTGGGTAAATTTACACAGCAGTCTAAGAGTGTGATTACAGCTTGGGAAAACATACACAGTTTTACAAACACATACAGTTTTAAGCTAGTGAGATTAGTGACTGTGCCAGGTATCTTACTGATATCATTTACCAAATAAAACTCTTTAAATAAAAGGAAAGATTTTCTTTTCTGGTCAAGCCTGCATGGCTTACATTAAAGATGGATGACATTAAAGTCCAGGTATCCAGAGAGCTATGCCCAAGGAGTGCTGGCTAATTAGGCAGTTAAGGTGTGCAGAGAGAACAAGACACAGAAATGAAAAATATGTGGAAATCCCAAATCCGGTGCTCTCTGTAGCTAAACTGTGGCAAAAGGATTCCATTCATTATTAAAGACAGCACCGAGGATTTTATAATTAAAGCAATGTCACACTGTCCTGGACTACTCTCTTTTTCCTTTAAAAGCTTCAGCAGGCAAAGAAGTAATTTGACTTCTTTCAGAGGTGTGAAAGGCAACGAGAGCTATGGGCACCTAGTAATAAATCTGTTTATTTGCTTTTGTGTCTAAATACAGGCCCTCAGTGGCGCAGAGGGCGGTTGCTTATTTTCTCTTCGCAGTCTGTGATGCCACTGCCAGGGCAGCGACATTCATGGTGGGAAGTTCAGTAACGTACTCATGTGTTTACAACGCAATGAAGACACATCTTTGGAAAGATTTGTGGTGCTTTCTACATGGATAGCCTAGCGGTTTTCTTTCCACGTACCTGTGTTACCTGAGCTGCTTCAAAGTGGCACGTGGCCTCAGCAGAGCTCCTGGGTGGTGTTCCCCTCGCCAGCGATGGTAGCTGTTCCTGCTGCTCCACCTCAGCAACTGATGGTGACGTACCAGGTCTGAATCACTGGCGTAGACCCTGTTGCTGGGGTATGGCTCGTGACTTGGCTGGCAAGGAGTGAACAATTGAGGAGGACAATGGAAATTCCCCTTCAAAACCAGCCTCAGTGTTCTTTGTCTCTGGAGACATTCAAAACCCGCCTGGACACATTCCTGTGCAGCCTGCTCTAGGTGAACCTGCTTTGGCAGGGGGATTGGACTGGATGATCTCCAGAGGTCCCTTCCAACGCCTACCATTCTGTGATTCTGTAATTCTGCGGGTTTTTTACATATAACAGAGAAACACTGAAACATGTTACCATATCAGCTGACAAAAAGCCTACAGCAGAGATAACAGTGTGACCGTCTGTGCAGTTAGGAGAATAAGAGAGAGAATATCAAAAAGGATGTGGGAATTTAGCAAATCCTGAAATGTTTTAAGACATTGGAAGAAGTCCCTCACTGTTATCTTCTGTATAAGAGCTAGATCAAGCAACTCCATTTAAACTAGCCTAGGAAACCTAATTGGTGAGGGATCATATTGAGGAGCAGACCAGCTAGCTTGACCTTAAAGAAAGCATCACTGCTTTGGGGTTGTTTTTTTTTTAATGAATAGGAGGTAGGTTAGAAGAAATACATACATCAACCCTTGAGCCAACAATGTAGTTTTTACACATTTAGAGGTGAGTGAATAGACAAAATCAGCAATGCGTTACAGAATTTCCCAAAAAAGTGAAGAGCATTTGTTTTCCTAAGTCAGCCCTGTGTATTACCAAGAGAGCGCATGTGCCTTCTTCCCTGAAAGCAGCAAGAGTCAAAGAAACCGTTTTCTCCAGTTCCTGACATTGTTCATTCCCTGTGTGGATGAAAATCTGATCCCTTCAGCTTCTTCCTGGCTGTTATCCCAGCATTTGTTCAGGTGCTTCTTTAGTCCATCTCCTGGATCCATTCCTACTGATTATATTCTGCTCCACGCTCTTTTTTTTCCAACACAACCCTCCCCAAGAACCACACTGGCTGAGCCCTCCCACCCACACAGGCAGGTGATGCTGCACTGATGGGGGCCTGCACTTCAGGTGAGAGCTCCATCAAAGATTTCAAAGGCAGAGGAAGGAGTTAATGAGCGGCCAACAGTAACAAGTGAAGTAATTTGCTCTATTAAAGAAAGAGAGGATTTTATGCCGTACGTGCCAGTTATACAGAGAGAGACAGACACCATGGCAACAAGCTTGTCAGGCAGTAGCAGGGCACTACTTTAAGATTAACTATCACTGGGGACATCATTAGTGGTGGAGAAACTTCAAAAGCTTTGGAACTTGGGTTCCTTTTGCACCCAGAATCTCGCTTGCTTTTATGGACTTTATTTGAATCTCCAGTCTATCAGCTTACGCTGGGCTAACAACAACTGCAGGCTGGGATTTTGGATGCATCCTGAATAAGATGGAAAGGAAAAACACGCTCACAGTATCTCACCGCTTCCAGGCCTGCCAGGTTGTCTGAACTGTATGGAAATGAAGAACTAAAACATACCATTGAGTCAGGTTCAGTGGGATTGTCTGAAGTAAAGAACGAAAAGGAGTTTGAAAAGGACTGCTCCTTCTGTGCTTACTTGTAAGCCATAGATCTGATCATTAGCCTGCAGTGATGAAAAGGAGAGATCCCTCTGTAAATCTCCTATTCTGGGAGGATGAGCAGGTGACAGATAATTGCATGTGCGAGGTTGATTCTTTTTATCCTCCTAGCTCATAGGCAGAATCCCAAATCCCCGTGATTGTCTTGCACGCCATGCAGACACTTACTCCGGCGCAAAGCTGGTGTCAGGTGCTGATGTGGTAGGATTTATGCCCACAGGAAGTTCCTCTATGGGCAACCACAAGACAATTAGTGCACGAGGAGTCTGGAACTCTGAACATGGCCTAATGTGAATCACATTTTACAGGAGCGATGTACAGAGTTCCAGTTTTGAGTTCACGAGGCTGCAGTGAATGAAATGAAAACATTTTGATGGAAAAGTGGAGAGAGAAAGGAAAGGTCTGAAGATCCATTGCGGAGTTTCTGGGGGGGGGGTCTCTTTTGCCCCACCTTATTTATAAAGCGCTGAGAATGCCATGCCGCACGGATTTCATAGTGACAGGGAATGCATCACAAATTCATGAAGCTTTGTGACTCGCCTGCATTATAATTCCCCGTGACTGAGCTACTCAAATCTAACGGGAGCTGCAGCACTTCACAGCTCCAAAAATGAAGCACAGCCAACATGCAGGGTATAAGAGCGCAGAGAGTCCAGATGTCCAAGCCCTGGCTCAGCCCGCTGTGCCCCACTGCTTCCACAGGATCTGCTGCAGGCGTTTTAGTCAAGAGGCATTTTAGCCCCATCAGGACTAACTGGGAGAACTGATGAGGGCAGACATTTGTTCAGCTTGCAGCGTGAGGAAGGAAAATAAGGTGGACATTAATCATCTTTTTGCAGATGCGTCAAGTAAAAAGGAGAAGTGCATTCAATCCCATGAAAAGGATTATTTTTGAGCAGTTGCTCTCTGAGACCTGATAGCCAAGTGCTGTGCTCAAAGAGCAAATGAAAGAGGAGGTGGCTCATCTGGAGCTGCCTGCTTCCTGAAGATAAAGGAAGATGGGAGTGCAGCACTCTGCCCATCCTGCGCAGGAGGGTGAGAATCATCGAGATAACTACGAGGATTATTGTGGTGGGGGCATCTTGCTTGATGAAAAGGGAGAAGAACTGGGAGCATGCAATGGATTTCTGTGTATAGTTGAGCTTTCCCAGCCCTGTGGAGAGAGGCCTCTCTGTGATCATAATTGGAATGAACTCATGAATAGAGCATGTGAGCAGAAAGCAAATCTGAAGCTGCAAGTGGTTAGCTCACCCTGCTGCATGGTTGGTAAGGAGACGTGTTGCATACTCAAGATATAGGGCAGGGAAGAACACGTTCACCTTACTGAACAGGCAGAGCATTCACTAGAAAATTCTCAAGGTTTTGGAGACCTCAGCTTGCCCCAGGTAGCTCTGTCTTCAAGACAGGTGGAAGAACATAGATGTATATTGCAGGTCAGCAGGCAAATATCTACTATGAGAAACTGGTGGCAACCTGAGGCAGCTCCATGCATGTCGTGACCAGTGATAGGTGTGCAGGGACAGCAGGGGAGAGCCTACGGTTGCCCCGCTGGCTGTTTTCATCCTGCAACCCGAACCAAAAAGTATTTATTTCTCTCTTACTGGGAGAGGACCTCTAAATGAGAGCAGCAAACACCATCTATTAGAAAGGCAGAGCCATGCACTGAAACAGGTCATACTTCCCTTTTAGTCAGACAGCTGTACCCAGCACCAAGAAATGCTGGGAGATGTCAAGCGGAGGCTTGGGGTTTGTTACGAGGTGTTTGGTGTTCGGAGACGGGAACCGAACAACAGCTTTCTTCCTACTTAAAGAAAGAGCTTGGGAACAAGCAGGCATGGAGAAAGGCCCCTCTCACACTCAACACTGAAGAGAGGGGGACGGAGCCTTGGCCCCACGTCTGCCTTGGGGGCACAGATCTCTGCCTGCACTCCTCCTGCTGCCGGGGAGAAGCGTCAAAGACATGTCATCTCATCAGATCTTTACTGCGAGTTTCAGAAATATTTTCCAATTGCTAAAAAATTTTCCGATTGCTAGATTATCTTGCCTGCATTTCTGTGCTATTACTCTTTATAATACTGTGAAATTAAATGCAGGGAGTTTTTTTAAAAGGACAAAGGTTTTACAAGATCTGAGGAAAGCATAGCACTGTTAGCCAGTGACTATTAGCTTCAGTTTCTTCTTTAAATCTTGATCCACATTAACACATCCTCTCACATTCAAGCTCCTGGACACCCTACATGCGCATTTTATGTTCCTATCCTCACACTTGCCTTCATGAGCTTCTGGGCTCCAATCTCTCACCTCCTAAAACTTCACACCCCACAGTTGGGCACTTAAGTACACATATGGACAAGCATTCACAGGAGAAAAACTCAGCTGAAATAACTGCAGCAAGTTGCCTATGGCCTTCCGTCCTTGCTCCTCTTCCTGAAAGACTGAGCCAAGACTCATGGAGGAGTGCTATTGTGTTTGCCTAATTCCCTGTTCATCCTTGGGGCTGTGTCCATGCCCGATTCCCCATTGCTCTCAGCAGCTCATCATCTGCCTCCAAGCTTCTCACCTCCAGCTTCTGGGGGGGCTTGGCACAGCCAAAGCAGACAATTGGCGGGGACGGGAGGTAGCCAGGGCAGCAACACAGATTTTGACCATGCTTCTGAGCATTGATTTCTCTCTGTGAAACATATGCTGGATGTTGCAGGCACTGGAGAACCCTTCCAGGATTTTGAAAACTGCTGAACTTTGATGCACAGTCAGAAGTCACACCAAAGCCACCTGGGCCCATCTGTAGCAAGTCAAAACTTGTGACATTTCAGTGTGACAAACAGAAATACTCTCTGGGTGGGAAAAGAAAAGGAGGTTGGGTCTGGGTTTCTTTATTTTATTTGTTTATTTATCTTTTTTTGTTTGAGATTTATTTTATAACTAACAGGAGATCACTTCATTTTTAGTGGGTTTAAAATAAATCGCCAGTAATAAAACCAAGTTTCTCTCTCTGCTTTCCATAACACAGAGAAGTCGAATGAATGGTTCCATGTTCAGAAGAGCCTCAGAAGTCTCTGCTGAACTCATCGACCGTGGTTCAAACCATTGTGCAGCACAGCCACTGAGGGAGAAACAGAACAAAGAGTCAGACCATCTGGAAGGTCCACAGGATGCCACCAGGGCACTCTATCACGGCTTTGGGAAAACAAACTGGGAAAGGCTGGAGCTGCGTTTTGATCTGTTGTACATGTAGGATCCATCTGCTCTGGAACTTCGGGGAAATTTATTGCCAGAATCAGCCTCAGACATTGCAATTGGGATCTCTTCCGAAGGAAGACCAGTTCTCCAGAGCAAGCTGTGTGACCTTTGAAAAATTTTAGGGTCGAAGTATGCAATGTACAATTTCAGCTAGATTTAGCTAACTGCAACGGAGGGTCAAAGGGCTTCCTAGCCTTCATCCTCCCTTTAAGCCAGTCTTCAGCTGAGAGGACTAATTGCATGGACCTCTTGGGGCCCCTTCCAGCTGTTTCCTGAGATATATTTGCATTCTGCAAAGGGAAAACTCAAGCTGATTGCTTTTATTACAGCTTTGAGAGGAGAAATTTGCATTAAAAACAATGTGGGGAAAAAAAAAAGACCTGGCATCTTAAAAGGTCTCTTCTAATTCTGGCAGGTTTTATCAGTACATTCTCTGCCAGAAAAGCACAGTTCCCTGCTGTGTGTTTTCTAATGAATTGACCACTGCCCTCTAAAAGTAGACAGTGAAGCACACTTGTGTAAGCATCTTCTCAAGCAACCTTACGGGTTTTGAGTGTATCTTTACTTTTTTGCTCATATGAGGTAAATGTCCGTTCCGCTAATTCCGACAGGCCTTCTGAGCTGAAGAACCTTTTCACATAAACAAACTTTCCCTTTGAATCACTATTGAGTTTACTGCTTATAATAGTGATTTAAAATAAACATATTGTAGTGTGGCCCATTGCTGTAGCTTAAACAGATGGTATTTCAATCTGACCAGCCTCACCTCAGCCAGAGAGAGCTGGATGACTCCACTCTTGTCTTTGTCCAGGAGACGGAACACTTCTGAAAAGTAGGAGAGGGGGAAAAAAACTGGATATAAACCACCAGAGTTTGGCATGTAGAGAGTCACTGTCTGACAAAATGTAGAGGTCTGGCCTTTTGCCATGATCTACTGGAAATCTAGACGGGTTCTGTAACAGAATATTACAGCTGTTCTTCTTTCCTCTTACAAGTAATTTCTAAGCCGCTTCATGGGGCGAAATAGTCAGATCTACAGCAGCAAACTGAGAGTTGGCAGCAGGACAACTATAAAACTGATGCAGTAGCATCTGGTATGATCCGGGGACAAACCTGTAAATCGGGTCTGAGTAAGGACTGTAAGTGATAAATGGCACCATTTATGGGAGCTGGGACAACTTGGGGGCCAGAGCATGGACCATAAAGTGCAGATGACTGTAAAGCAGAAGATCATGGTAGGTTATGAAAACATGTCCCCCACACTCCATGGTCATTCAGACAGAAAGACTTTTGCTATTTCTCTGCTGCTTTCTCGAGCAGACACCATTTTGCTGGCACCCTCACATCTCCATGCAATTTGCTACATTCACAGTTAAAAGGCACCAAATGATTAATGAAACCCCAAAGTTTTCAGGAATTCTGAATTGGAATCATCCTTGGCTGATGAACGAAGGCGCTTACTGAACAGGGTCTCCAAGCGGATCATGCAGGCCACAAAGCCGTCGAAATCAATGGTCAGCTTGCTGCAGGCGTAGCGCACGACAATGCTGTGCTGCACCTGATCATTGAGCGTGAAACCTGAAGGCATGGGAAGCACAAGAATCACTGACACAGCAGGTTAATATGCTGACTTTGACGTGACTTATCCATGGACTGCTGCAGCTGCGGGAGGACCTGGGTGAAGGACTGAGGACTATTCCTCCAAGAAGGTCTCTTGGACTCCGTCACCCATCTCTGCTGCGAGTCCTTTCCAAAGCCCATTGTACTGGGTGAAGAGAGGCATAAAGTTCTCCCACAGCATTTTGTCAGACTGCATATTTCACATTGTTTCGCAGCATAACCAGTCCTATTTTCCCCAGATAAACCCCTAATTAGCGAGTCTTGGTGCTGCAGCTGAATAGCAGTGATTGCAGTAGAGCCAATTGCTCACGTAACACATTGGGCTCTATTCAGGCCCATATTAGTGCTATTTCTGTCTCTGGATCATTCATATAAACTCCACCGAGCGCAAGACAGATCAAAAAAACAGTGCTCCCTAGATGCCCCTGAGCCGGCAAGCACTCCTCCAAAAGTGAATAGCACATCAGAGAGGATATCGTTGGGGCCTGCCTTGATCAGGCTTGCACCTTCTCTAGCGCTGAGAAAGGTGGTGGGAGGAAATGAAGGAAAAAGAGGATTTGGGCATAGCTCTGAAAAAGGGGAATTAGATTAGGAAATAATGAGGCCAAAAATAGAGCAAGTAATAATCAGATGGATAAGCAATGGTCACAGCACGGACAAAAATATCAGTGGTTCATAGTGCAGAACAGAGGACAGGTTTTGATGTATATAACAGCAAAAGGATGTAGCGGTATGTGACTGTCAGGAAGGGAGAATGGCACTGGCAATGCTGTGATCTAGGAGACAGGAGGGAATCAAAGCCATTAAAGGCTCCACTGTTGTTCCGATGCCTGGGGAAGGGCTGCAGTGATCCCACGGTGCCCCCGAGCTGCGTACTCACCTGCCTCTCTGAGGGCATTTCGCATCTCGTGGGAGTCGATGGTACCAGAGTAGTCACTGTCCACTTTCTTATAGATTGCCTGCAGCAGAGGAAGGAGGGAATGTGGAACTGGCTTTTCAATGTGTGCCCGTGCAGCAGCGTGATGGTGCAAGCACGGGCGGGCTTTGGCTTTCATGGCTGGATAACAACAGTAGTGAAGATACGGTAACGCGAGGCTCGCCAGGAGGTAGCAGCCAGAATGAAATAACCAGGCATCCTCTAGGGTTTCACCTTGGTTTGCAGCCCATGTCCTGCCATCCTCCCTGCTCCTGTAGCTAGATTAAAGCCAGGATATCGGTGCCTACCCCTGCCGCGTCCACACCATCACTCTGCTCTGCAGACACAGCCTCGGCTTTCTGACGGCTGGGACAGGGGCTGCCCCTACCAGCCCAAAGCTCCTACTCTTTGCAATGTTCATGAGCAAGGGAAATGTTTCAAGTAGCCACTGGCATGCAAGACAGACTAGGAAACACGTTCCCATGGGCTGGCAGCCTGCCCGCCTTCATGTTACGTGGTGGCAGACAGGCCATTGAGGAAAATATCCTTTCATTTGGCAAACACTGCAACAGACAAAGACCATTTTGCTTAATATTTCAGACGAGATGACAGATGCTTCCTACTGCCAGCAGGTTTATTATCCAGAATTAGAAGCCATGCAGACCTACAGCTCAGACTAGAATTGGCTCTCAGGGCTTGCTCTGCCAACACCAGCCTCAGGAGAGACCCGGTGCCTCCGGCTGAAGGGCAGCTGAACATCTCATGAACCTCCAGGACAGATGCTCCGTGCTGACCAGCATCACGCATGGTAGCAGCAGACTTGCCCCAAAGGGATATTGTCAAACAAAACAGGTCCAAATTTGACCTTCCTTTAGACTGCTTGATTCCTGGTGCGCTTCTTGGGATATTAAATCCTCTGTCAGAAAAATAATTCAGCGCTTCTACAAGATTTAAAAAATGCAAAGCCAGGTTCTTATAGGTCCCAAAAATATGTGTTTCTTGTGTTTGATGGTGCTCAGCTGGCAATGTAACATACCACAACAGCAGAGACATATTCATAGGAGCTTTAATACAGCAGGCAGCAGAGAGCTGTCTTTGCCAGCAATGAAAGAGGGTTAATCTGCCTTTCCATAAGGTATTGCAAATTATGGAGAGTGGTGGGTCCAAGGTGAAAGAGGATCTGCTTGTGTCCTTTTAAATTAGAGGTGTTTCTGAGCCCTGGAACAAACTCCAGCCATGAGAAAGAAGGCTTCCAAGTATATCCGCCTGCAGTGGCTTAACCCTATCTCGGTTCAGGATCTGTACTTCAGAGCTGAGGGGGAAGAGGAGACAGTCAGAAATATTACCTTACCAAGTACTTTTGAATCTTCATCCAAAGTGTCTTGAATTCTACAAGTCCCAAGGTGCCAGTCCCATTGGTCTGGGGATGTTAAGGCATGGTTCAAAAACCAGGATTCCTCTATGCTTAGTAAAACTGGAGAGCAACCAATTCTGATGAAAATAAATCACACATCACAGTGGTATCTTAATGCCATATTCATCCTCATTTGTAATACGTCTCCATCTCACACAGACGGGCCCACAGCTTTACATTTGCCTAGCTAAAGGCATGCCAAGAATTTCCAGGCTATCTGCGCTCTCAGGGAATGATATATGGGATTGCTAAATATATAAGCACAATCAGATCCACTCGCATTTTGTACAATTACCAGTAGATTAAAGCCCTTAGGGAGACAAAGGACTGGCCTCACAGCAGACGAGTGTTAGAAAGCAGAGACAGGAGCTGGAAGTGAACAGAGAGAGTCAATAGTAGGCTACGCAGTCTTTCCCCGTGTCCTTCAGGGCCTTGAACATCCCTTCCTATGGAAAATCATGCAGAAGCAATGAGTTGGCCCCCGTGGTGCTGTATTTATTGAGTTGCCCTGTGGGGTTTGGGAGGCTGTGGAGTGTCGGGCAAAGGCACCACTTCTCCCAACAGCCGGTGATCCACAAGATCCACAGATAATCCCTGCTGACCTCAGCATGACCACGTCATGAGACCAACATTAGCATGATCCTGGCAGCATGGCCGTCCGAGTACACTGGTTACCTTCCCAGCATGTCAAAGGAGTACTGGGCAGATGTGCTGATACCTCCTTTTCCCTTGGCTACACAGAGCTTATTAGCACCCATGTGTCCTACAAGCTATCAGAAAGGAGGGAGACACAGCACTTACTCGAAGCCTTCCTCCTCTGAACAGGCTCCCCAGCCTCCCTCTGCTGCTCTGGGCTCTGTGCTCTATAAACAGCACCTGACTTAGAGATGGAAGTTGAGGCTGGGCTGAAAACCTGCCTCCTGCCGAGCGTGCTGTGTATGCATCCGAAACTGCACAGGTGCAGCCAGGCAGAAGCTCCCTGCTTCTCCTCCCTGCTCTTTTTTAGGAAAAAGTTTAGGCGATGAGAGATGCAGAGCAGATGAGAGAAGCAGCTGATGATTAAATGGTTCAGGTTTCCGCCATCCTGAGCTGATAGAGCTGCTTGGCTGAATTTTATGCCTTCAGCCAAGCGCTTGGACAATGGAAGTGTAAACTTAGCCTTATCTTGCCAGGAAGTTTTGCAAAACAGATCCAGAAACTTTTAAAGGTGATGAAATGACGTTCAAAGGATACATCTAAAAGGCTAATCATCTCCCTGCAAGTGTTAATGTTGAATCCGTCACTTTTAATATCCTTTCCTGTACAAAAAGGAAGTGAAAATCCAAGTCAGAAATACTTTTAGACAAATATTTTTCTGCAGAAACCTTGAAGATGTCAGCCACCTTAAAATCTCGTTAGCAAAGTAAATGCTCTGTCATTTCTTCCACTGTTTCCCTTCAGCTGATTAACATGGCTTTTTTTTGGCACAGGGGCAGGGGATGCTATTTGTTTTGGGGGTGGTAAGCCTCTATCTGTCCATAGAAGTTATTCAGCAGCATAATAATATCTTCCCATGGTGCTCCCCACAAGAAGGTACAGGGAATATAGTGCCTCTGAGGGACACCGGCTGGCAGCACTTGGAAGGGGAGCACCAGGTAGTATCTTTCCCCCACATATTAAAGGTTCAACAAACCAGGAGGAACCCAGCTGGGGGGTGGTCAAAAACTGTTTTTTTCATCGCCATTAGCTGATAGAACTGGATTTTTGCTAGCACAGATCCCTTCTGCGTGCTGATGGCACAGATGCTCACGCTGACCAAAGAGCAACTTGATGTCTCACCATTTCATCACGTGCCTTTCAGCTCCATTCAATGGGAACTACACAACATTACTTACTCTTCGCCAAAACCCTGTTTAGGATAGTTTGAAGTTCAATTGCAGTCACTTCGCAGTCCTGGACAGAAAAAATATTTTGTACGTTAACACAAAAAATTATTTGAAACAAACTATATTCATTTGCTGTTAGACATTCAGAGAGTATTTTCCTTCCATATCTAAGGCATGCAAACCTTTGGTTTTTTTCTAACACTTTACATTTACCATCAGACATCACGTGGAGGAGATCCTCAGGAACCCTGAATATTTCCTAGCCTTTCAAATGGGAAATAAGTGGTTTGTTACGTGCCGTGGTGGCATGACCCAGTAAATGTTAACTTTTTAACGGGTTTGACCGAATCGGGTGATTACCGTCTTTCTCAGCTAGAGAGGTTCAGGAGAGCACTTGAGATTTTCTGGGCTTATGGAAACTACAACCAAACAATACTAAAATTGCCCTCTCAAAACTCAAAAAGGTCTTTCTAACTAGCAAGATGTTTTTCCTCTTCGGTGCCAGTGGCCACCTGTTCATTAAGAGAAAATCTGACTCGACAGCCACAGGCTAGCACAGCAGGGCTTTGTCGATACTGAGGTTTGTCAAATACAATAAATAGAGAGAAAGCTCAGCCAACAGTTTTTCCAATGCCCGAGGCTTCTAAACAAAGAGGAAGGAATTGGCCAACTAGGCAATTGTCAGAATTATACGCTAACTCCACAGGTAATTTATTTCACCGTGGGATAATATTTTCACAGTCCTCACTCCCATCACCCCTATTTTCAAAGTTATTCCATGCCCTGCATTACCGAGGGAACAAATCACATTTTGCACCAATAAGAGGAACAATGTAGCAAAACGGCTCTATTGTAAAACAAATTGAACTGAAACTGTGAGTTAATAAAAGGGAAGAACTGCTTGGTTTTTTGAAGACCAGACAGTAAAAGGAACTGGCAAGTCAAATATTTGCATAATCATAACAGAGAGGTCCCAATCTTTTCTTTCACCTTAATCCACTTACCTCTCCAGAGAGCTTTTGAAACAGAGTCTTGAACTCATCATCTATATCTTTGTTATCGACATGAGGCTAGAGGAAAAAGATGACCGAGAGTGTGGTTTACAAGGTGGTTCTAGAACGCGAGCTGTGGATAGCGTAAAGCAGCTTTACAGGGGACTGTTTACAGCAATGGAAAATGAGCGCTTGCTCTGCAGCAATGTCAAACCAGAGGCACTACTTAAATCACGACGAGCCAGGGGCTGGCTTCATTTGGGAGTAAATACTTTCTAAGACCGATGAAAAAGTTTTCTTCCACTACCAAAATAGTTTTATAAAACAGTTGCAGTGAAAATGTTGCTGCACCTGGCCATAGCAATTCAGCAGCTTCTTGGAAGTCTGCTTTTGCAATTTCTCTTGGGCTTCAGGAAGACTGTTTCTATGAAAAGGATCATTCGGTGCCCTCCCTGCCTCCTCCTACCTGTACTAGATGGAAGGACAATTTAAAGCCCAGTCTTCAAGGGTACAGTTTCTGTTCCACATGGGCCCAGGTACACAAAAATGCACATGAAACTAAGCCACGGAGATATGTAAAGAATCCTCATGACCAAAAAATATTTTTCCTGAGCACAAACGCATACTGTGATCTCAACTCAGGGGAAAAATAAAAATCTCACCCCTGTTTTGCCCCCACATTATGAAAGGAAAGTCTGTTAAAAAAAAAAAAAACCAAAAAAAACCACGCACACAAAAAAATCTGCCCAGTTAAGACATTTACCTCATATGGTTTTGCAGCCACCACATCACCAATCATCCTAAGGAAAAACAGAAAAAAAAAATCCAAAACAACAAGAAATGACAAGTCTATCATTTGCCCTTAAAATAATTAGCAAAACAAGCAGTTTTAATATAAGGTGTTACCAAATGCATAGAATGAGCCCCCAGGTTTCCCGCTTCCTACACCTCTCTCTGTCCCGCCTCTTTGAAGATTTCCTTGGGAAATCCAGCCTTGTTATTCTTTTCTTGTATCCAGACTCCTGTTTTTTTCATTCAATGATACAACCCTTCTTAAAACCACCTCCTCGTCATCATACTCCCAAATCCTCCACTCTTTAATTGTGGGAACTTCTACTTCACAGACCTGAGGGATCTAGTCACCGCTTGAGTACTTGCTGGAGGCCATCTGAAGAGCCATGACTCTCTACCATGGATGCGTGTGTGTCACATATGGTAGACTATGTAAGAAAATAGATCCTAGAAATGGGCCTATTTTGTCGGTTAAGGGAAAAGATAGAGCACGGGATATGGGTGAAACACCTGACCTTTTCCTTTACGTGCCTCATGAGCAGAAGAGAAGGCTTTACAGAGAAGATACGCACTGAGTTTTAGCCTGTTTCTCAGAAAAAACTCGCAGGCAGAACTCTCCATTTTTGTAAGGCTCAAAAGTGGACGGCACAATGAGGTACTCTCCCCGGGGCAGCTTCATGCGGCTGGAGACTTCACGCAGGTTGACATAAGGATCAGACCGGGCTGCTGGTTGGTTCCTTGCGAAGAAAGCACGGTTCGCATGAATATCTGTGTTATTTTCCAGCTGTGGGAAACGTGTTTTTGTTAGAACCACTTGACAATTCACTGGTAAGCAAGCCACCCTATTTCAATTTCAGTGCTTTAAAGCCATCTCAAGTTTTTTCTTAGTATAAAATAATAAATCTGCAAATGATGGCGTAAGAGATAACCACCAGGGTTCTGTCATGAGAAACAGTCAAGCAGATAATTAGAAGGGGAAAGTATCTTCCTTTAGAAGGGTTATCTTTTCACATGCCTCTTTACAGTCTGTGATATAAAATAAATAAAAAGTTCATAATGCATGCTCATATCTGGTCAAACTAGCACCTGCTGTACTTAAGTCATCCACGTAGTGAGAATTTTTTGCTTTCACAGGCTGCTCGTGAGCAAATTTAAATTTCAGAATGTTTTTGAGCAATGTATGGGATGGGATGGATCTCCTAATTGCATAGGGCTTGTAGTCTTTGATTTACTTAGAGAGAAAATAATATTAAAGAGAACACAGTAGCAGTCACAAGGCTGAGACTTTGGGGCCAGATTAGATGATTTACCCAACTTCTATTAGTAATACTAAGGGTATTCCTTTGGATTATGTGGAAAACAGTACTGAACTTTTCCTTAATGCCAATATACTATTGTACAAGTGGAACATTGCATAGCTCAGAAAACAAAACACCAACGTAACAAGAAACAGTAATGTAAGAATAACGCCTCTGCTTTAAACCTTCTACTCGTGACTTTTGCTCCACAGTGATGTCTTTCAAAAAGTGTGATTCAATGATCCACAAAAAGTGCTGTGTGGTTGGCATTGCATACAGATAAGATTTCTGGCTGTCTAAGATCAGAGCATACAAAGATGTTATCAAATATTTTATAATCATTCTGCTTTTCTGTTGTAAACTGTAGAAAAATATGGGCTTTTTTCCTCTTTTGTTCTGAAGATAAGATTGGATTTGGTCTTTATTCGACAACACCATCCTTTCTCCCCACTCAATCTTAAACTAAGTGGGACTGCAAAGATTAAGAAGCTAGATCCATATCTTTTTCAATATATAAAGTTCATTTTCCCTTTGCATCTGCAAGGCTGTTAAAAGAACACAGTTAATTGCTACATGACCACACATTCATTTACCGAGAGAGAAGAAAAATGCTGAAAAGCCAAGGAAAAATTGGCAGCGCAGGCTGCTGGACCTCGGTAATGAGTATAGGCTATTCCTACTGCCAGACACCCCTGGGGTCTCTTCCTTCAGGAATGAAAAGCCCCTTTCCTCAGTATCGACATGTGGGAGGTTAGGGAAGGTTCAGAGGGGTTTGTTCATTACCAGGAGCCCCAGCTCAGAACTGTAGAAGGAATGGATCCACAGAGTTTGGCATTTCTTTGGAACAACATTAGCTACATTTTCTCGATTTTAGAGTACAGAGACCCTGCTCTGCCTTCACCTCTACTAAACAGACAAATCTGACCTACGTTATGCAAACTTAGGGGAAACCAAATTTCAACAAGTGTAAATGAAGCCAAGGTTGGGACTCAGACATCTGTAATAAGGCCTCGTGCCACAGTCCCTTGGAAATGGTTATTCAGAACTTGAGAAATGGGTCCAGTGATCCAAGAACAAAGCTCTCCAGAAGAGCTGTCATTAGTAAGGAAGAAGTCTTCCCAGTAGCTAAATTCTCCAGATCAACAGGAGGTGCCCATCTGGAAGCTAGAAGTCTTCAGCAGAGATTACATACCTCCTGAGGAATCTGAAAGGAAGACAAAGAGCTGATGTTAAAGGGCTGCTACATACCCACTTCTATCATTAAAAAAAAATAAATCAAACAAAGCCTCCTCCAGACGCATTTTTTTTTAAAAATCCATTTACAACCACTTATTGTAGTATTGGTTATGCACGAAGTTATGCAGGAAGTTCTCAACTGGTGCTAAAGCTATTCCACAGGAAAAACAGGATCATGCAGAGGAATCTATACAACATTTAACTGCCTTTCTCCTGATATGGTGCTGTGAATTATACTACTGGTTGGAAATATTTGGGTAAGCCTCGAAAGGTTCAGCGAGGAAAGTCAACAGCCTAGCCCCACTTTGCTAACAAAAAATGCACTGAAAATTTATTACAGCAGACCTAAAATCCACTAGTCCACAGTTACTGGTATATGATGAAAATATAAGGCTACCATCAATTATAACAAGTAACCATAATTATAACAATTAACAAATTTCAAGATTGGTCCTTCCTAAATTAACTCAATTGCTATATTAATTTGTACTTCCAAATAGAAGGTAGCTTTTCCAAGAGCAATTAGTTGTCTTGAGAGCACAGATTTCTGTGAGAGCCAAAGAGAGTGTCCTCCCAAGTCCCAAAAGAGCTTTTGAAAATATCACCCACACAACGATTCTGGGGCCTGAGATGGCCCCTTGAGACCTCAGGTCTTGTTCCTTACAACCAGCATACTAGGCGGCCAGGACCTTGGCGATGGGCACACTTACAGTTATTGTCAGTAGGTAGTTTGAGCCACATGACTTACAAAAGCTCTGCAGGGCAGGTAGACCTGAGCATACACCTTTTCACCTTCTCCTGCACAGAGATCTCCTTTGGGTTACCATCCATGCTGTCCTAACCGGACCTCCTTAGTCACAGCATCAGCTGCAGTGATGTAAATCCACAACAGTGGGAGTGTGACCCAAGGAACTTGGATCATAGCTGAATGTCCACCTGAGGTGACTTAGCAGCCATTTCTTTCAAAAGAAAGACTTCATCTTCTTAAGAGTCACCAAGTCTACCCTACTATGGAAAACATCATGGAGCAGACAGATGGGATTAAATAGATGTAAAGCAGAAGGGCCTGCTAATGTCTTCAAGTTTTTACCCAGACGTATGAGCAGACAAATATCCTTAATGTGCAAATTCTAGGATGCCAATAGGCCAGGGTCCTTGGCACCACGCAGATGGCAAATCAGAAATGTACTCGGTGAGAACCATTTGTGTATGCAGACACTGAGGCACTAGGGAAAACCTTGCCTAGTTTTGAACCATCCTGCACAAGATATATTGGCAAAAGTCAGCCATTCCAATCTGCTCCCACCTGTGCTGGTTAATGATCTTCATCCAGTGGAATCTATGCAACATCTAATTGCTTTTCTCCAGATATCATATTGGGAATGATGAATACTGGTTGGAAATTCCTATATTTACTTCTCTCCCCTCACGTCACAGAAATTAGAGGTGACACTGCAGATTTTTCCCTACATTATATTTTTAGAGACAGAAGCAATACTGTGAGAATCAGGAAAAAAAAAAAAAAAGAAAAAAGACAAACCCAAAACTACTGAACCAGAACAATAACACGGTAGACAATGAATCAAAACAATTTTCAAATGCAAGGGAAAAATAATAAAAGAAAAAAAGAAAGTGACTACTGAGCACTAACGATAGGCTGTAATCAGAAACACTTATCTGGAATTGCCAGGCACCCTGAGCCTGCCCCCATTCAGAATTTGAAAGAGAAGTCTCTCAATGAGACTGTTGCTAAATTATTGCCTCTAGTTTTACGTTGCTCTCCTGTTAAAGAGGGACAAGAACTGAGCCTAAATTTATCTGAATCTTCCCATATTATGCGGGTCAGGAAGAAATGAGAAAAGGATTTGAATCATCTTGCAAAATCCAATTCTTATTGAAGTGTAGTGCTGAATGTCAAGATGTAGCATATTGCTAATTTTTTTCCAGGGTAACAGAAGAGGGAGTAAAGCCTTTAATCAGGAACAAACTTCACCTGATAGAGCGAATAACCAATACTAAGCAGAGCTTCCCCCATTTTCTTCTGTCTCCTGCGGTTCTTCTGCATCAAGCCCACCAGTATAGTACAGCACGGTTCATTCAAACTCCCTTCATGGTCATCATCTGGTTCGTCCAACCGGATTTTAAACTGGGGATTGGTCCAGTATGTCGCTAAAAATTCCCAAGGCAAGACAAAAAGAAGGAAATTTTGTTGTCATTGCAGCCAAGATGGCTGTCACTAGAATTACACATAATATCTCTTTGGAAGGACTTTTGCCTGGAGTTTTTCCAACCCTTTCCATTACGTTGCACGGTTTTATGTTTTCACAACTATGCTGAATATCAACTGGAGCCAGGGCAAATCAAAGCACCAAGGTATTTCCTGGGGAGTAATGACCAACAGGGAGGAGCTGATATTGTTAATTCCAGCCAGTCATTTATCCTCAGGAAACGTCCTTGGCTGAGGCCGTTATTGTCGCAAGAGGACCAAACGCCAGACAGCCTCTCCAGAGGTCTGACCTGAAAATGAATGGGAAACAACACTGCCACTGAACTGTGACACTTTCCTGGCCTACGCAACCCTTCGGAGGATTACTCCAGTCAGTTGCAAAAGCCGTGTAAGCAGGAAAAGCAGACAGAGAAAAAAAAGGAATACAGCCATGAATTAACTGCTTAGTGGGCTGGTAATCCCCAACGAAGAAATCAGTGTGAATTAGATCTTGGGTTAGGCTGCTGAGCTTTTGCTTACTAGCTAAACCCAGCAGAAAGAGCTGCACCTCCAAGCCCTTCCCACCAAAGCTCCCACTGGTTCACAAGCATTTATTTTGATTGTTTTTTTGGTATTTCTTGGCTGGGTCTCCACCTTGGTAGTTCTGGCAGCCCCCAGCAGTCGAGCCCCGTCTCCACTGTCCATTAAACAGGGTCAGGTCCCATTTATTGACCTTGTTGCTCGTCAGCGTGTCAGGAGTCAAGTTGCAGATCTCAAGGCGGGTGAACTGCCTTTGAAAATCCGAAAATGCCATCCTGGTGCACAAAAAGATCAGGGTTAGTCCATCAGCCTGCAACAGTCCAGGTGACTGCGAATGGATGTTTCCCCCAACAGGGTAGCAAACATCAGTACGACAGAGCTGCCCAAAGCCCCATTTAATTGAACTCTGAAACTTGGAGCCGGCTTTTGGGAAACAAAATTACCCACTCCCTGAATGAGCTGTATCTCCTGGACACAGTTGTTCTCAACAGCTGTTACACATTATGGGCTCAGTCATACCGTTTTCTGCCATCTCCAGCCATGGGCAATCCCTCATGGATCATACTTCATAAGTAAATTCACTAAAATTGGTGGAACAAAATGTGCAAGGAGATGCCATTTAACGTGAGTAAGAGTTGGCCCGTATGAAAGAGTCACTCTGTGGAAAAAGTCTCCAGTTTGTGTTTTGCCTTAATTCTATTGTTAATGTTTGTTTTTAACATCCCTAGTAGGTTTGCATGAGTGACAGGCCTTGATCACTTCATGCCGCGAGCAGAGGTCTGTTCTCATTTCTCAGTGCCTTATGGCCCGTGTAGCTGATTGCACTGAGAGATGGTGCGCATTTATCTTTCCAGTCTAGGACAGAGTGACATGCATTCAGTACTGATCCATATAATCAGCTAACGGGGATGGGCTTTCCATTAGGTCTGGGTAAACAGACTCTTCCCAAGCTAGTAATCTAAACTTTTTCATTAGTGTGCGGCATTTAGGCAAAAAAACAAACCTCAAAATATAGAGCAGCTGAGGTTCATTCTTACCACCTCATTGATTTTATTACCATCTGGTCTCTATATTTTGGATAAGCACTGAGTTATGCAAGCTCTAATAAAAGGTAATGTTTGAATGGGAAGGGAGACAAACAAGAGGCTAACAACACACGTATGTTGTTATTAACCCCCTTGGCGCTGGCAGTTTCTCTCCATACCACTGAAAGGACTACTTAAAAAGCATATGTGCACATAAAATGAACAAAAGATTAAGCTAGCTGGACGATTCTCACCAAAACTCTCCATCATCTACTTGCTTATCCAGAGCCTGTCTTTGTTTGGGATGAACATAATTCCACTCAGGAGCACTGCAGACAAAGCACAAAAGCAAGCTGTTCAGTCGTTGTATTTCATTCTACAACGAGATCAGAGAGTTAGGCTCTGTCTTCGGTTACAGCTGATAAAGGAGCATGCATTTCTTCAACAACTAGACCTTCTGCCCCTCTCAATGGCAGTACACACTGCAACCTGACTATACAGGGCTGGAATCAGACTGCAACTGTATTTGCAGCAAATAAGTCTTAAACTGAGTCACCGCTGCCAGGTGCTGGGATGTACATATATTGCAGACTGGATGGATTAGGTAACACGCAGCCTGAAAGTCAGGCAGAGCTTCTGCATTGTAAGATCTGTTGGGATGCCTGATATTCTCCCTAGGGAAACCATACAAGCTCTGCTGTTGGGGTCTCCAAAGAACAAGAAATTCAAAAAGACGGGATTAGAAAATGTACTGCAGAAAACAGCATTGCTCTTTTCCCATTCTGGTGTTGCGGTGCAGCAAGCTGGATTCTGCTCGGATCTGCTCCCACGTGATGGTGCAGTTCTGCACCTGCCTCCGCAGGGTTGTCCCATGGCAAAACAGGATATGGCACGTCTGCGGGCCTGAGGCACCTTATCTTGGGGCTGAGCAAAGCAGCTCTGATACAGGTAAGAATAATTCTAATGTTTATCTCTATTGTCTGTCCTTAAGTATTATACAACATCAGCACCGGTGCTGCAGCCAGTCAGGACAGGAAACTGAAATCTCAGAGGATTGCATGAAAAAATATATTGTGGCCCAAATGAAAATAAAATCTATGCCACTCTGAATATAAAAATAAAACGCGTGCAGTCACTGCCATTCTCATGAGATACCGAGGCAGTTGAAGCCCAGACAGTTTCTGATAGATTTTCAAACTTCTAGGTCCTTAGCTTAGTCAACATCCCCATTTTTTCAGATGCTGCAGTAGAAACCAAATAGTGGTCTCATTTAGAGCCCAGCAACCTTAGAGCTGAGGCAGAGGCACAACAGAGGTTTACCCTTGCTGTATTTCTGAGGAATAGGATTGGTTTGCATATCCTACAAAGGCCCTGGCACCATCAGTCGGATCAATCTGAGAAAAGTCATCTTGCAAAATGACCTGGATATGGCTTGCATTGGGCTGCTCACAATTAAAACATGGGCTGTTCTTTCTTATTAGAAAGCTCTGCCTGAGGCAGGGAAGAATGTCCGCTGGGCAGAGTGGATCAATATCTAACCTTGCTAATAAATTAATAGTGTTTTATCCCAACTGATTTAGTATCTCTCCTAAATGTGCTTTGTGATTGGATTAACTGCATAGTCCCAATTTAATTTTTAAAAGATACCAGAACACACTGAAGAGAGAGAGGCAGGGGCGTATAAAAACCTACTTATCACTCCAAGCTCCAGTCCATTCCACTTCACCCCAGGGATTTCTAAGCCTCACGAGTTTCTCTGGCCGTCCTCGGTAATATACCTAAAAGATCCACAACAAACAGAGCCTAATCACTTCCATTATTCCAATCATCATGGGGCAATTGCTTTTCAGACAAGACAGAACACGATTTGTACTTGAGAGACACAGTCCATAACAGTTTGCAATAGTTAAAAGACACCTAGATGCGTTCCACCCTTATTTTACATTATCCTGCGCCACCAAGTGAGCCATTAGCCGCAGCACTCACCATTTCATATAAAGACAGCAACCTGCAAGGAAAAACATCAGCCACAAAGCAGCAGCATATCTACATCCTCAAAAGCAGGAGATACCGCACAACGCAACAAGGTTCGGAAGAGGTTACTTGGCATGGACACCTCTGTAAAGGTTCCAGTTTCAGAGCAGGAGATCCAGGGCTCACTGTGAAGGTGGGACTGCTGAAGGAGTTCATAAAAGAGGCCTTTACTCTTTTCCGATTAGCGCTGACTGGCAAAGTACACTGCTCCCACCTCATGCAGTACAAACACGTGGAGAAACGGCTGCCTCTTCTCATGTTTCTCCTTTCCGTACCCTCCATTTCAGTAACAGCTTGGCCCATTTTGTATTCCAGTCTGTTGGTACAACACGAGTTGTGGACTGCACAGTATACTCTATATAAACTACCAGTATGGAGCTTCCAACCTGGCTAAGTACCACAGGTACTTTCTCTTTCTGTCAGAGGGTGCACGTTAGCAACATTTTCATTTGGTCAGTCACAGAAAGACATCAGAAAGTTGAAGGCACTGCAGTATTGCAACCCCAAGCTGTTTTGTATGATGGCCCTGGAGAGGCTGGCTTACCTCTTCTGCTCCAGTGACAGAGTAAGCATGTCCCTTTACCAGCTTCAGGCTTGTGATTGCTTCTATTTCAGCTGTAGAAGTTATCTGGGGCAATAAAAGTATACACATTTAGGACTATATATTGTGTAGGAACACAGCTTTTGTGAGCAAATTAATATGGGGGAAGATATCCAAAGTGGTATGCACAATGAATATCAACATTCCTGATGCAAAGTGTGTTAAACACAGGTGAGATCCACAGCAAAAGTTCATCTCCACAGTTTCATGCCCCTAAATACGTAGTCCTAGCACAACAGAGACTTAAGAACGTACAAAGAAATCTAAATCTAAATCCAATTCCCAGCTCAGGTAACAGATCCAGTCGCCTGCAAAGATGTGTTCATGTCAACAAAGCTCTAGCCTGCCTCGGTTGAGAGCCAGCATATCAAGATTTCGACTCTGGTAATCCTATATGCCATGAACCAGGATTTCAAACAAGATAATGAAACAGGATGTGAAAGGTGTGGAGTTCCCAAAACATGTACAAACATCATCTGTAACTTGAGAGAACTTGTATTACAGGTGTCAATAATCTTTAGGATTGAAAACAAAAGCTAGAATTAGACTGCAGGCTACAACAAAGTATCTCAAAGAGTTTGGCAGTTGTGTGTCTAGAACTGAAATTATGCAGAATTTGAATGAGAAAAGATACTCAGAGAATGAAAATGGAGTTCAGGAAGAGTAGTCCCCAGTTCATGGCTCAAAGCATTATCACAGGCTGGCTTGTAAAACGGAAGGCAGGATGAGAGTTGGGTATTTAGAACCTCATCCAGAGTTTTTTATAACTGAAATCAATAAAAGTCTCCCATTAATTGTAGTATGCTTTTAATTCAGACCTTCCTACCTATGTTGAACATTGGTTTGAGCTTTTGTTACAGTATGGACCAGAGCCCTGAGAACAGGAGAGGAGAGTAAAGCAGCAGCAGTCTCTTACATCAATGGAACAACCAAGCAACGACCCAGCTCTCAGAGCCTTCTGGATGATTTGGTACAAGTTTGAAGGAGCCTTCCGCAGCTCATAGGACTCAGAGATGCCTCCAGTAAAATCCTCAAAGCCCTCCATAGTGGACCCTCCTGTGAGAGCTTCATAAGAGCCATTCAACCTGTGAGGGAGATGACAAGAGCTGCATAAGGGGCCATCTCCACTTGTAAGCACTGGCACTGCAGAAAGAAGGGTTCATAATTTGGTATCCCTCAGGCTGTCTGATCATCAGTGTGACCTGGGGCACCAGAAGTAAAGCCCCTTGAAACAGACGGTTGGCAATACCCTTTATGGACCTAGAGGAAACTCTAAATAATGGGTGGAACTGAACTTGAGTGAAGGGCATTGTGTCTAACACCACAACCACCCAGGCTGTCAACTTCTGCACACTCAGGAGCGTTGCCTCCTGCTTAGCCACCATACTTGGCGTAGGCCTTCTCCAGCAGCGCGCTCCAGAACTCATTGCCTTCCTCTGAGTGCACGAAGACCAGCTTCCCGTTCTTGGTGGGCAGCCTGTCGTCCACCACGACGTCCACCCACTCCCCGTACTGCCAGAACTGATGAAAAGAAGAAAGGAAAAGATGATGAGGGCTGGTGTACACGTAATGGCTCTGCAGTGCCACCTTCCTACCCCTTCACCTGTCACCAGTTCTCCCTGGGTAAGTCACTGTAAGGTTTCATTCCCATGTTGGACTCCTCTTCCTTGTAACAGAGGCAAACTCTTCCCATCCCTATGAAGCACTGCTCAGGCTCCTTAATGCTGTATTGAAGTTTTGCTGATAGGTAATATTAACAGCAACATCTTGCACATAACATCTGGAACACTGTTGGTGCGCCATGCAGAGCTTACTTGGTGGAGACTCCGGAAAGTCAGTGCGGAGACAGGATACTCTGAAGTCTTTTCTTGTCTACTCTTTTAAGGCCCAATCCATGGGAAAAAAAACCCCAATGATCCCGTAAAAATGCTGCAAGGAGAGGTCACCCAAATGGGAAGCACTCAATAGTGCTAATCCCTTCTGAAAATACTGGGAAACATGTGAAACACTGCTAATGCTATTTTTTTGCCTGAATTTGATGCAGTCCTGAAAGGAAGGGAAAGAAGATCATTTACATAATAACACCTTTGCTGAGATGAGCTGGTGGAAGGGATAAGTATGTGCTCTATATCTCTCCTCACCGAAACACCTCCTTGAGCTTTGCAGGGTGGATCCACACTGCTCACACCTGAGCCTAATTTCTAGTCAAAGCAGGCTGGCTCACTCCCAACACGCCAGGCCTGCAGGCAAGGAAGTCTCGACAAAGTGGTGGGGAGGTGAAGGAAGGGAAGGAGGAAGAACCACATCAGCCTGAATTCACTCTTGACAGTCAGCAGCGACAGAGCTGGTCTTGACTCACGTGGCATAATGGTTTGGCTCAGTTACAAAACCTGTGTAACTCACCAGAGCCCCGTCAGCTGTAAGACAGCAGAACCTACCCGGTGAGCAGGTGTCATTCAATATTATTTTATTCTGTTCCTCTTTTTTTCCCCCCTTACCCCCCACCAATTTCACTTACACACTGTAATTCTTGAATATTTAGCCTGTGCCAAACATAAAAAAGCAGCTTTTAGCAAAATACTAGCATTTTCCTCTTTTATTCTTGATGCATTGATCATATAGGTACCTGGAAATGAAAGATCCCAGCATAGTCCATCTGGAAATTCTGATCCTTGGGAACAACGCGGTACAGAACATCTGGATTCAAAGTGAGAGATGCAATGGCAGCTAGTAGCCAGCAATCACCTAAAAACACGTGTTACAAGGCAGAAAAGTTTATTAACAAATAGCGTTTTGCCCAGCTGATCCTTATGCCATTCTGTCACACTCCCACCCGGACCAAAATACCAGCATTAAGTGCTTTGCAAGGTCCTGCCAGGTTCAGGATTGGTTTAGCAATCCATTCTCGTTTTGTGGTGTTATTTATCACTTTTGCTCATTTTCCACTCACACAGACCACATAGGTATCTTGGGGCCTTTGAGGCTAATCATGGTAATAATTTCAATGGTCTAGTTTGGACTTTGCTATTTTGATTTTTTAATGAAGCTGTGAAAGCTGGCTACTTTACCTAAGCTTGTTAATGCCCTCAGGAGACTGAAAACATAGCCAGAGAGAGCAGGCATTTGGGGTATGTGGGTTGCAAAGCCTGGCTGGGCAGTACAGAGTTAACGACCTGTGATACTTTAACTAGACCTGAGCCTCCGCACCTGGGAAAGGCAAGGGCTTAGAAGGCATCCAGAAGAAGGAAAAAGCTCTGGGTTCATAGAAGGGTGGTAGGACTTCATGCCTATCTTTTGGAGAAGATTTGATGGATAGCAGGAGCATTTCAGGGGCTATTCCTTCTTAGCCCTTTCTTTGAAGGTCTGAATTTGAACCAGCACTTGGGGGTATTGCTACAGATTTGCCCACAAGCCTAACGGAGGCTGAAGTCTCCTGGGAGCTCTGTGAGGAGGTGAGTCCTTTCTCTGTCTCGCTCCTTATCCTGGAAAGGATGGACATGCCTAGCCCGTGCTAGAGTCTGGGTGTCTCGCAGCTGTTTGCTGGGTTGGTTACTTGTTTGTTGTGGATTGGAGGCTGGGTAAGTGGAAGCCTCTATCGTGCTGAAGGTGGAGCCCCTGGGAAGCTCAGTGACTCATGAGTTTCTCATGGTATTTGCATACTGCAAACAGTAGGAAGAACTTTTGTGTCTAGGAAAACAAAGCTGCTCTGAAGGTACCAATGTTTTCCTGGTTCCCTGTGATTTATCTGTGCCAAAAACGTGTTTCTTTCTGCAGAAGGAATTGGCATAACAGCTCTTGCGTCAGTGGAAATAACCTGACAGAGAAACCGAGGAAAGAGTTTAATTTGTAGCATGATTTAATATCCTAGAGCAGCAGTTAACTCTTTATGTTGACTTGGGCTTTGTGTTTCAGTGCCAGGATGAATATAACTGTAAAGGTAAGATGCTGGGACTTGCCTGGTGCTGTGTGCTCTCTGGTGCCTGTATCCTGCTGATCGCCCCCAGATGCTGCCTATGAGCTGATCAAGAAACAGCTGTTCCTAGTTAGGCAAACAGTGACGGGGAGAAACACCTATAAAGAAGTACCCCTGGGGTGATGACCTGTAACCACCTGAGCTGACTAATGTGATTATGGGCGCAGAAGCGTGATCCACCTAGCGTGCCAGCTCGGGCGCTTCAGTGAGGAGGGAAAGCCTAGTATTACTATGTGAGGTTCTGCTTGAGCTTTCCCCTAGGATTGCTCTGTGTCACCCTGACCGCCATGTTCAGGAAAGAGCGGTCAAGCTGGAAGGGGGTAGAAAATGGCTGGATTACCTGCTTCCCCCCCATCCACCTGTATCTCTTATGAGAAGAGGTTAAAAAAAAAAAGCGTGTCCTGCTTATCCTACGCAAGTAAAGTTTGAAGAGGAAGCGTGAGGCAGGTGAAATGCTACTTTGCAGAAAAGCAGTTTGAGGCAAGCGCTCTTACTTGAAAGGTAAGATTTCCCTTGTAAAAGAGCAGATAAATTACAATAAAAGGATTGTGAGATGTTTAAACTGGAAATAGGAAGAAGTTGCTGCTGTGCGTATAGGAGAGTCCAAAAGCCTCAGCCTTTAGAACAACTATGAGCAAAAACCTCCTGAAGCCCACCTTCAGCCTAGCTCTTGTACAAATTACTTTGCATTCTGTGGGACAGGGCTCAACTCACTGGCCTGGAACGTTCCTTCCAGCCTTAGGTACCTATGTGTAAAATAAGTGAAACTGGAAGAGCACAAAGCAGGGGAAAAATAGGCTTTTAAGAGCCTTCTCTTCCAAGAAAATGTAGATTCAGGAAATGATGGGATTGAGAATGCTCAGACCTGCTTTGTATCTATTTCTTTGAGGGTTTGCTTGGTACGGGTGTACGCCTTATGCTGCTTTTGCTTGGAGAGGTAGAAATAATGGTGATAGGTACGGAAATGGCTTTTTAGAGGAGGAAAATGAAAAGCCTTATGAAGTTAGAACTGAAGCCCTCGTTTTTTCAGCTGCCCCAGATATTCTTGCTGCTCTGGCTGCTCCTAGCATGCTGTGAAGCACCACAGATTATTTCTGAGAAGGTGGCAGGGTGGGGGTCCTGCTGTCCCTGTTGCGTGCCTCCACCTCGGTGAGACCAGAGAAGGTCAGCAGCAGTGGTGCATTGGTGCAGTCCCTATGTGCAACATCTGGAAGGGTTTCCCCTCCCTGGTCCAGGCCAGGCTTTTACAGCCAACGAAGGGGAAACTAATCTGGGCTTTGCTGAGGATGGTGTATGTTTGATGCGCAATTAGGCAGAAGAATCAGTGAAATGAGAGGGGTTTCCTTAAATACGTTATTTATTTCCCTGACTCAGAACTAAACAATTTCAGAAGATGCCAAACGCAGCGTGAAATCCTTTACAGCTATCTTACGGTATGAATTAACTTCTTAGCATCTGGGAGAGTGAGTGGCACTGGCACTTCTGCATCCCGCAAATGCACCATGCAGTCTAACTTCCCGGGGAAGCGTTAGGGGCAAGTCCGCCAAAAGCGCGCGTGGAAAGAATTGCATTGGAAGAATTGCAGCAGTGAACTTGGCCTTAAAAATAGATGTGCTTGCCTTGAGGGATGCAGAGTCCTGTCTCTAAACCTTGCTTGGGGGCCTAATATTTTTGGCTAAGCTTGTGGCTGAACAAATATTAACCATGCCCTCCGAAAGGAACCAGCTGGGAATTGGCTGCTGTGCAGTAACTTGATAAAAAGGAAGGTTTGCACGGGGTGCCTAGATGCAGATGGTTTGGGGGCAGCTTTGTATATAAGCAACGCGTTACATTCAGCTTCCTGTGTCACTGGCTTTAAGACAAACTAAAGAGGATGCAGGAATCTGTCCTTACCAAGGAGCTTCCAGGATGGAGCCTAAATTGCACAGGTTGCCTCTGATCTTCTTGTACACCGCAATGGGGTCCTGTTACCTATTACTAAGGTTTCTCAGCCCTACTGGGTAATACGTTACAAGTTCTAAAAGTATAAGTTGACAGTACGTGTTCCTTTTTTTTTTGAAGTTCAACACCATTTTGCTGGCAGCAAAATTCAGAGTTTTGTTTGTGGCTGTGCCTATGGCACAGTGCGGCTGCACGAGCTCCCTAGAAAGAGAGCTTGTGTAGGACCCCTAAAACTTGTCCTGATTCAGCGGAGGCTTATAAGCCATCTCTCAAACTGCGAGGAAACTATTTGTTTCCCTTCCTAAAAAGTGATTTTTTGGAGGGAGAGGAAATGAGGCCGATGGCAAATTAATTAAATATTTAATTAGAATGTATTTCCATTACAGTTATGGTCAGTAAAATGACAATATTAAAAAAGGATTTCTGCTCACTACATGTGTTTGAAGTTGCAGCCTTTTAGCTTATATAAATAAATAGCGTTCTCAGCATTAGCCCTGCAAGGCTAAATCACCTACCGGCACATACGTACGCCGCTTTCTGCTCGGTCTCGTATTTCATGAACAAAAGTTTCAGACAAGTGACAATTGCTGCGTTCACTGCTGCTGCTGAACGTGTTAAAAGGCAGCCAGCTTGATTCCTGGATCCGAGTCATTTGTAATGTTGGTAAAGTCTGATTAGGTTTTGGTTGTTTTTATTTTCATGTGAAATAAAGCAATTCTGACCTTGAGTTTGTGGTGGGAAGGGTAAATGTGAAACCTAGCTGTGCCTAGCTCTGCGCGTATATGTATATATACATATACACACACATGATCTTGGAGAATTACTTTGACTATTAGTGTTCTTGAAATAAAATCAGTCTCTGCTCACGGATGTACTGAGATGGCTGGTGTTCTCGGTGCTACGCAGGCACCTCCTGGCTTACAGAGATAATCGAATTGCTGCAGAGAATACAGAATCCTTGGTGACCTGGGAGCTGAGCAACTCCTCTATATTGATGATGTTTACCCAAGCACGCTGCACTCTCAGTGGCCATAAAATAAATGAGAAATTTGATTAGTTTCAGTTGCGGCAGAGCTGTGCTCAGTTTCTGTCTAGCTATCATCAAAGTGTCTAGGCGCAGACCATCTAAACTTTTCATTGACCTAGTGATGGGGAGTTTAAGCCAAAACTCCAGGATCTAACCAGACAGCACAGAGGCATTTCTGTCCTGGCTGTACTCGGGCTTGTCGCTATTTCAGCAACACCTGGTGCTCAGGAGGGATCCAAATACAGCGCTGTGGCTCTTGCTTCCTGGTTCGTCAAGCAGATTTGACTCTCAGCTTTAGTCTCTGCTGGAAGCTCTTCTTCAGAGCTTGTAGTACCTGGGGCATCCTACTAGACATCAAGGAAGCACTGACCCGCTAGCTTTGTAATTTCTGGCAGTGCAGGCTGTTCCTGCTTTGAGATTTCTAAAGAAGGCTTCCTAAAGTTTTCTGTGGAAACGAATTAAGCTCTGCAGCTGTGTACAGAAAGGCAAAAGAGCACCCAGCAAAGGAACAGGCTTTCTTCTCTTTGAGGTCTCATAGTTGTCAGTGAAGGTATTTTTTGAGATCTTGGGGATATATCTGCTAGAATGAAACCCCAAAACCCCTGGGCCCGTGGGACTGAATATCAGAAGGGCTATATAGTAAAGTCTATAGCAAGCTATGTGAACAAACCCAGTACTATTAAGCACTGTCCTGCCTACAGGAGCTCCAAAGGCTCCCTCAACAGGTACCAGATTTATCTCAGAGCTGCCAGGCTTTGGTTTGTTCTCCAATCTACTCATAATCTTCTCAAATCTGCCCGTAAGACGAGACACGCATAAAGCATGCGTGGGGTGGGCTCCTTAGCTGGTGCGAACTGGTGCATCTGCGTGGGCTTCAGGGGACTTCTCCAGCTGAGAGCCCAGGCCAGGGGAGCTGCAGTGCCTGAAGTACCCTCTGAGCCTCCAGAACAAAAGGCGCCCCATGAATATAAATGACGTGGATCTGGAAAGCTAATATTAAACTGAGAAGGTTTCGGTATGTTTTATATTATTTAAATTAATTTTCTGCAAACAATTCCGGGGTTAACTTATTCAGATAGCTGCAAGAAAACTTCCTAAATCACCTTTAATAACTAAGACTATGTGACTGCATTTCAAGTTGTTACTAGGCTATCAAAAAGATATGGTTCAAAGAGCGTTTAAAATATTTCAAGTCTTTCAAGTTCCCATCAAATTTCCCAAGCTGATATTCATCTAGCTTACGCTGTTGTCAAAGAAATAAGTTTAATGGAGTGAGACTAACTCTGGGTTTCCCTGTTCCTTTTGTTCACATAAACCCAGACCTGCAGTGTTATTTTTAAAAGAAAAGAAACGTGTCAGAGAAGACTATTAAAAATAGGCTCTATTTCCCTAAAGGGCTTGTTAACAGGTCACATACATGGCTTACATAAATATGGAATCAGGGCCTGTTTCAACAGGAGCGTTTTACATGAGGGCTTTAGTAACAAGGACTTTGATATTCAAGGTATTGGATCAAATACCAAAAAAGCATAATATGCCTCAGAGGTGTAAAGCAAATACCTGAACGCTAGAAGGGAAGTCCCATGCCTATATTCTGAAGTTTATTTTTGTGAAGGGTCAGTGTGTGTAGAAGCGATTGTAAGCAGCCTTGTAGAAACACATTGGGTTGTCTTTGATTATTTTATCTTTTTTTGAGAGAGAGGGAGAAAAGGAAGCTCCTAACAAAAGCAGAAACAGATTTGGGGGCTTTTCTTCTAGGTTTAGGGGTAGCTTTCAGGACTAGCTCTTGGGGTACTGCCTGCCGAGGGCTGACTTGGGAAAGCCGGGAGGCAGGCACCGTCCCCAGGTTCACAGGAGGTTTTTGGGTCCAGTTCTGTTGTTACCACTATTTGATGGATTTTGGCGCTGCTCTAATGAAAGCCCATTTAGCACAAAGGACTGGGACTCCACAGAGACATTCAGGAGGTGACAGAAATAAAAAGGGGCTCAAGGTATTTGCATTCAGTTCCTAGGCTTAACACAAATAATGCATTGACCTCTTCTAGTTTTAAGAGCAGGTAATATTCTTCAGTACTTTAGCTTGTAAACTGTCAAGGAAAATGAGGTTTTACTTCAGGCATATGATTTTATTTTTTTCATGCTATTATAGAAACTCCCCAAATTGGAGGTGACAAGAAATGTCGCTTTTATTATTTATCTGAACCATTCTCCTAAAATACAGGAAGTGATTTCCCCATACTCTGTGCCAGCATCCACCGAATAAATATCCTGGAGCAAGTGTATGATTTGGCATCTTATTTTTAGCATTTGGAGCACAGGCCCACACACCAGGGAATTTTTTAGCAATTGCTTTAATGGTGCTGTGTTTACAGGACCAGCATTGGTATTATTTATTGCCAATGACTTGCAGAAATTGTTTGAATCTCATTTGCACAATGGATGGGCTAGAAAACCAGTAAGGTCAGGAGTACTGCGGTAAGCAGCGCGGGAGGGAGAAAGGCTGATTTCTCTGTGTCTAATCTATCAAATTCTCATTACAAGAGTTTCAGCCTTCTCGCCTCTATATGCAGTCAGGAGAGGTTGCTGCTGCTGTCTTCTGGAGCTGGATCCTATCAGCGAGGCAGGCAGGGAGGGCGGCTGCTGCCGCAGCTATTCGAAGGGGGATAAAGCCCCTTACAGCTCCCTTCTGGCCCTCTGCAAAAGTGGGTAAGCAAGTTTTTCTATGATGGACCTTCAAGAGATGAGTGCTGGCTGAGAGACATCTCATCAGCATCAGGCCCTAATTTGGAGGAACACTGCCTTTTTTTTGGCTGCGTTTGCACAGTTTCTCTCCCTGCTCGTAGCTCTACACCAAAAGCTGTACAAGCAGGAGGAGCATTCGGCATGAAGGGCTTGGAACAGTTTGCTTGCTGGGGATGATATTACAAAGTCTACGTGCTCTCTTCATTTTTTATGATGTGGTGCTTGTTTCTAACTCATGCCTGCAAGCAGGTGGGCCATCCTGCTTGGCACGAAATGGCACGTCAGAGCCCCAGCCCCTCTACTAAACCAGTTCCTGCTCTGCTCGGTGGTTGTCGTGTATTTGTGTTGTGCAAGACTGAGGCTGGAGCTTGCTCTGCCTCCCAGAGAAAAATCCCTGATGACTAGGTGAAATTTCCCTGGTGTCACTTGTCCCAGCCGCTCTTGCTGGGGTGGGCTTGAAGTCCACTCTCTTGCTTCAGGGCAAGCGCTCTCGTGGTTAGCTTGGTGTCCAGCTCTGTCTCAAGAGGTGAAAAGCAAGCTAGCCTTCTGCTCCACAAACGGTTAATTAGTTTCCTACCTCCAGGAGACACTTTGGTGTCTCCCCGGTTTGACATAGCTCTTACAAGCCCATATACACATTGCCTCGGGCAGCAATGCTGGTGCATGAGTCCTCTTCTTGGGTATCTGCCTCTCTCCATACTACGTCTGGGAGATAGCCAATAAAATGGTCTGTGGATGAGGAATTTTTAAATGAGGCTTTTTTTTTTTTCTCTCCTCCCTCTTCCAAAACGAAATTCAGAAGCGCTGTACGTACCCAGCTCTCCTTGGCAGACATCTGTTCGAGTAGCTCCTCCAATTATGAACTGAGGGTTGGCACATAACTCCTGAAACGACACATTTTCAAAGTATGCATCACCCTTTCTGGTCTGAAAAGTTCTCATTTCTAGTTCCTTGTTTCAGTGTTCAAAAAACACTGAACACTTTCAACATTTCTTAAAAAAATATGTGTCCTTTGTCCTCTGTCTGATTAACATGACGTCAGGAAAACATTGCCTTATTAAATTCAAGACTGCGTGTATTTTTTTGAGGCAAATCCTGAAGCCCTTTGCTGCTTGAGGTTGCCAGTAAATATTGGTGAGAATTTTTGCTACTGTGGGGACAGAGGTGAAAATTGAACCTCGATGTTTACATCTTACTTTATCTTGCTGTGGTTTTGGCTCAAGCAGTGTGAGCGAGTTTGTGACGGTAGCTTCTGGCGCTGGAGCTGTGTTGAGCTTCTATGGCCACGGGCATGGAGGAGGTTCCCCCCCCGACCCCGCTTCCTCAGAGGCCGAGCACAAAAACGCTTTTATTGGTGGCCTCCCTCCCCCCCGCACCCGCTTTCTTCTGGTCCTTCGGGGCCAGATAAGTAGGTTACGGCAATGTCTGTCCCTCCTATCCCAACCCTGAGCCCTCCAACAATTCATGGCCTATATTAGGAAGTCTCTCTAGAGACAAGCGCCTTTCCTTTCGCACCAGCATTTCCCATGAGTTTCTGGATGGCAGAAAGGGGCAGTTTATAGGAAGCCTAAAGTGGCAACCAGGGTTGAGGAAGGCTTAGGCAGTCACCAGCTCTCCCGGAGCCCAGCAGTTGTCAGCTCTGAGCATCCCGTGGAGACAGGGAGAACCCAGGACTTTGTGTGTGTGATGAAAAGCCAGTTGGTGAATCTCCTCTTGCCGTAGGTGTGATCTCAGCTACATCCTTTTTGCTTCTGTGGTTATCCAGCGGGTCAGCCGCCTCGTGGCTGTCTCAGTGGGTAGGAGTCAGGAGCAGGTTACCTACCACACAGCAAAGGTTTTGTGTTGGTTTCTCTCTCCTCCCTCCAAAGGGGTGCACCCGGTGATAGTCAGCTGCGAATGACTTGTTACTCACCCAGACACCTGTCCTTGCTGAGCCGCTGCCAAGTGCCACACACACCTTTGGCACAACTGCCTTTCCACCTCCTCTCTCTCTGTAAACCCACTGCTGAAATCAGAAGATAAGTCTTTGATGGCAGAGCGGCTGGCACGCTCTGTCTGCACACCAGCAGTAGCAGCCTGGGGGCTGGGATGGTCTTAGCAGTGGATATTTATTTTGCAAGGGGCATGTTTCCAGCAGGTCTCGTCCAGTTTGCCCACTGGGTCCTGCTGCCTGTGTTGGATGCAGGCAGGTAAGTGAAGAGGGGTCCCATCGGCCTGCAATCACGGACGGAGTTTGTGGATGGAAACCTGTTGGCCGGATGAAAAAGTCCAAGAAATGAGCAGGGCTGTGACCTCCGACAGGAGTCATCCACAACATGGAAAAGTGAGTCAGATCCAGGTCCCTCCGTAGGAGAGCAAAGCATAGTGTTTGTGTCACCTTGCAGCAGGGATTGGACTCTGTCCCACGCACAGGGATAAGACAGTGGGTCCCAGTACTCGTGGATTAAGTGTCCGTAAACTGCTGGTGTCTTTGCTGAGTGCCAGGAGGGCAGAGGGGTCCCATGCAGGCAGAGCTGGGACATTTAACCCTTCCCTCAGTCGTTCTTGACCAGGCTGCACTTGTGACTGTGACTCTGCTGCAGGCACGATGCTGTTCTTGCGTGAGGAACCAAAGTATAATTTAGTGAGTTTTCTAAGACTGATCTTCTCCCAGGGTGGGCAAAGCCAAGAGGTGCTTCTGTGGTACTTGTTGCTGAAACACCCAGGTGCCAGAGCGAAGTCCTGATGGACAAATGGGGTTGCCAGGGTAAAATGTGGCATTATTAAACATGCACATTTCTGTTTTTCACTTCTCGGGTGAATAAAAAAAAAATAAAATCTAAGCCTTGAAATTTTCCTTCTTCTCTTATTCTCCTTTCCCCCATCAGAGGAAGGGAAGTCGTTTGGTATTTTTTTCCTTCCTTCTCCTTTTTTCAATTGTTCTTGATGTTGCAAGGAGGGGCAAAATGACAAAGGAGGAGCAGAGTAGGGACAGAAAAAATGACTGAAAGATGAAAAGGCAGAAAAATCTCTGAAGCCCTGATTTTTGTGGTTTAAAAAAAGAAATTAATCAGCATCTAATCTTTCCTGATGAAACTGGCTATTTATAGGATATATGTATTTGTGTAATAACTGTTCCAATCGGCTGGTCTCTAACTGTTGTAGGTAGAGAGGCAGAGGATTTTATTGAAGTAGTAACTTGATTTGCTGGGGTGCAGAGTGGCAGGACCACCGTGTAGGTACCGTTTCTGGGCTGCCCTCTGCTCTGTCTGGGTACATCTGGGGCTTTTGTGTCCATCTCTGGATTGCACCCTGGAGCCGTGGCTCTGTGGAGCTGGGATGAATAGGGAGGAAGCAGGTTCCCATGAAGCAGTCATAGGATTCTTTGCTTTATAAAGAGCTTAGATGTTGATTTTTATTTTTTTTTCCTCTCACCCCCATTTCAACCTTGTTTCTGCTAACTGTGGAGGTTAAGCAAGACAAACCAAGGCATACAGGAACAGTGGATATTCAGGCTCACCAGTGATTTAGCGTGCATGTTCAGGTGAGCTTTGATTAGACCTGAACTCAGGAAAACAGGCAGTTATAAAGCACTCTTACCGTCGGGCGCTTCCAGATTATCCCCCGGGTTTTGAAGGAGTATGGTCCCAGGTCCCGGTAGCCCAGTGCCGAAGGACAGGCTGGGAACTCCTCATCCTTGAACAGGGTGCCAGCCTGCAGGCACTGCTGCTTCAGGGTTTCGTAGTCCTGATTCTTGAACTTGATGGCGTTCCTCTTGGATCCCAGCCCGTCGGCAGCCGCCCTTTCTTGGCAGAGCCTGGCCGCGACCCCGGACATGCCGGCTCAGCCTGCCGACGTGCGGCACAACGCTCTCCTACCTCCTGGGCAAGAGGAGGTGAATGTAGGCAGGTAGCGGGGCTCAGGTGGAGCCAGGGGCTGCCCTACACCAGCTCCACCAGCTCTGGAGGGAGGAGGCACCAGAAGTGCAAATATGTACCCAAGATGTACCTGAGAGGTGCTGGCGGGGGCTGGGAGTGTGGGCGCTGCTTTGTGCTACTCCCATGTTATTTGCTTTCTTGCTGTCCCTTTTTAAAACACATTTTTAACAAGGAGCAAGGGAAAACCAGTGGTTTTGCTGACACGCCTATTTACACTTGGAAAGCAATTGTGTGTGTTCAGTGTCAGGCTTGAGGACTCGTGCTTTAAAAAGCTAGGTGAAGAGGGTTTAAAACTCCTTTCCTTCCTTCTGAGATCTGGTTCTATACTCCTGGAGAGTAGAGCAGCCGCAAAACCTGGGGCTGGGTATCTGCTGCTTACAGCTTCATTGGCTATCATGATGTCAGTGAGTTTTAAAGCAGGAAAATGTTGAAAAATTGAACGGACTTCTAGCTTAAATGTACTTTTTAAAAAAAAAAAAAGAAAAATTTCTTTCATATCTCTAAGCAGTGTGGGGTTTTTTTTTATTAATTAGTTTATTATTAGCAATAAAAGGTGTGAACTTGACAGAGCTAGAAATGGCCACTTGGCCATATGACCTGTAGAGGGCAAGGATACAATCCAGGAGCGTGACCCGGGCCAAAAAAATGGAAAATTATATCACCAAGCAGGAGGCAGGCTGGTAACCCCTGCTCCCCATCTCCAGCGCGGCCTTGGGCATAACTCGCTGTACCTTCCCCATCTATAAAAACGAGTCTTATCTCGGCTAGTGAGAAGTTAGCCATCATATTTACAGTCTTTTGGTGGTGCTTCCTGCATATAAAAATAACAAGCAGAAAAAAAAAAAAACAAAGAAAGCCTTGGGCACAGAGGGCTTTTTAGACCTTAAAAAATAGAGGTTCCTGTTCTCGTAGTAGAAAAACTCCAAGTTTCTATCCCGGCAACCCCATTTTGTAGTGACCCAGGGGTGCACACCTCCCTGGCCAGGTGGCTGCAAACGTCTGTAGGTTCCAGAACTGAAGCAGGAGCATTTTTCCACGGCGTACAGCTGCTCTCTGCTGTCTTCCTATTAAATGGCCAGGTTTCCCCAGCAAAGCCCGGTGCGTGTCCAGCTGAGAGCTGGGTAAACACTAACTTTGTTTGCCAGAGAGCGTGTTTGATGACTGCCCCCTGGGAAGTTTAGACAGAAGGTGTGGGGAAGGGAAGAGAGAATTTTTAAGGACCGAAACCTGTTGAGATAAGGAGTCCAAACAGAGGCAAGCCGGGTTGCTTGTCTGCAAATATTTGAAGAGCATGAATGCAAAAGAGGAAACGAAATGACTTGGTCGGTTCCAGGGTGGGCACAGGTAGAGAAGGCTGGGCTGAGGGAATTACTATATGGGTTATCTGAAAATTAAATTATTACTGTTGACATTGAGTAAAGGAGAAGAATGGCCGGAATTTAGTCTCTCTTACGTTTCAGTACGTCTAGGCGTCTCTGTGAACTGAATCAGAATGGAGAGTGGAATAATAAAGGGTTGAGGGGATGTTTTTTTCTTTCCAGGATTGATTTTTATTTATATATTTTTTTCTGACAAATAGACCCACTCAGAGGTACCCGCTTTCTCTGCTCATGAGGCAGAATACTGGTTTCTTTCCCTCCCTGCACCAGCCTCTTACGCTGAAATTTCCTCTGTTCCCGTGGCCCAGAGGCACGCTCCCATTCGGCTGTGCTTGCTGTAAGCTTTGGTAATGTTGTTCATGGGTAGCGTGGTGCTCTGGCATTTGGGAAATGCCATTTTGATTAGGGATCTTTTGTTTCCCATGTATTTTTTTTTTAGACATACCCTTGATATGCCGTCTGCCCTGTAACTCCGGTTGCCACCGGGCACAAGTAGGCATGGAAGGGGTGAACCCTTGTGCATGTTAAGGTTAAGGTGTTAAGGTGCAATACAGAGGAAATACAATCAGATTTTAATCTTCATAAATTCCAGTAAAATGTGCATAGGATTTTTTCAGTCCTGTGTCTCACATTTGGGAAGAAGCTGATGACAACCATTTCCTATGATGGAGGCTTGGACTGGGTAACCACCCAGTGTGTCCACCACAACCCTCAGCACTTCAAATCCATTTCCAAGCTTGAGTAGAGGCAGCATGATTTATTTTGTGTAGAAAGTGATACACAAGCACCATCTAGAGGATATAAAGCAGAGGAAAAGGTGATGACTGTATAGTTGACTACATTTAAGATCTGACAGTTATATTATTGGGGAAAAAAGTCTTCAGGTTCTCCATGACACCCAAAAACTGCCGCTGAAGGGACATTAACCCCCAGGGAAACAGCAACCAGAAAAAAAAAAAGATACTAAAATCATCCTGATTTCTGTTCCTTCAGGGATTTGTGTATTTTGTCTGTTCTCCTTCCCCTCTCTCCTTTTGTTGTTGATAGCAGGCGGGTGAGAGAAATGGGGAAGAACACAATATACCCAGGAAAATGCATCATCTTGGTTTCAAAGAAGAATCTGCAAATTCCGTGAAATCAAAACCGTTCTGTATTTGTGGAAATCTTTAGGAGAAAATAGCTGCCAATTACCTAACAGTTCTAGATACATTTTTGCTGTAGTGCATTAGAAGGAAATGAAATGGCTCTCCTGTACCGCAGCACTTTGCTAATGAGAGTTACAGCCGCTTAGCTGTATCATGGGCCCTACAGCGTGAAAAGGGATTAGCTCACCATCTCCTGTTCTAGATGTATGGGCTCCTACCCGCACTACTACTGTGAAAAAGAAGTGACTTTTAATAGGCAGTCTAGGGTGAGCTATGAAAGGTCACCCTATGAAAGGTCCTAAATGTTTGTCTACAAGATTATTCTTTCAAAGGTTGCAATATTTTATCTAAATGTTTGAGGAGGGAGCGGTCGCTACAAGCTGCAGCCTAGTGGGTTCCCTATAGGGAAAGGCATCTGAAATTAGCCAGAATCCTCCTCCTTTGTTTTATAAAAGCCAGAAAATTGTCTTTGCCTGAGGAGGAGGAAGATGGCATGCTGTAGTGGTAACGCCTGCACCCCAGGTGTGAAGCTCCACGACACAACCAGGCTGGTCCAGGGGTGGTGTTTCAGCGCTGTAAGGAACTGGGAAGGGTGGCTGCATTTTTGCAGGATGACCCAGGTCTTTCTGCCACCTCTCACTGTGTTGGCTGGGGCTGCAGCCTTGTCTTGCACTGATGAGGAAACCTCAGTCCCCCTCCAGATCCCAGCTCCAGAGGGGAAAGCAATTCCGTTCTTTGTGAAACATCACCACTGCTGCTGCAAGCCTCCTCCTCTGGGAAGCCACCCTTCTCCTGGTGGGGACAGGGCAGCTCCATGGGAGGAGAGCAGGAGCCCAGTGGGTGCACAGCCCCATTTCCCCCTTCCTGGGTGGTTGGCCAGTTGCTCCCCTTTGTCCCCCCAGTTTCTGTGTATAGCAGAGGGCAGATGAGCCAGAGCTGTGAGGCAGAGCAGCACTGAGTGTGGGCCTGGGGTAGGAGGAGAACATCCTCCTACCTGGGACTCCAGGCTGTGAGTGGTGGCAGCTGGGTGCTCCTTATCAGCAACCAGCATGAGCTGCTGCAGCAACAGCTGAAGTCGTTTTACTTGAGAAATGTGAGAGTTAGTGACTTTGTTGAAGAGCTGCAGGTGTGCAGAGAGCTTAAGGGAAAAAGTCAAATTTCTTTTTCTTTCTGAAGTTGCCTAGTTTTAGGGAGATGCTAGTGCATAACTAATTTTGGGGCTGCTATTTTTACCAAGGAGCACTGAAGTGGTCCCATGGTCAAGTGGAAATCACCTCTTTCTTTAAAGAAAAGGGGCATATTGTGTGAATATGTAGAAGATCAAGGACTGGCTCGTATGGAGCTCAAAAGAACTTCCTTCCCTCTAACTGCGGGCTCACACCCACATCTGCTGCTGGGCTGGAAGTGGATGACTTGCTGACTTACCTGGCTGCAGAGGACTTTGTGTAGGTAGGCTGTTCAGATGGCTGCTGGTATGACCAACTTCCCATATAATAAGAAAAATCCTGTATTGTGACAACATATCCTTGTCTCCCATCAAAACACTTGGGACAGTACGGCCCCTGTATGGTTGGGACCAGTCTAACAAGCCGGGGTGGCAAATATACCTCTTCTCGGCATTGCTCCAGGTACTCTCCTACCACCTACTTGAATTCTTGCTGGCTCAGTTTCCTTCTGGCTTTGCTCCCTTCTGTTCTTCTCTTTTTCTCTTTGGCTCTGTCTCAACCCCTGTCCCACCGCAGAGACCCTAAGAAAACTCTGGTAACTCTGACTGCAGAGAGAGGCCATATAACATGCTTGTACACACTTGATCTTCTTGATCGTTGTCCAAGCGGAGGCTGCCGACACGCTGCCAGCAGCCCCTAGAATGGTCTATGAATATCATCTATGGGACGTCAGGGAGATGACTAAGAAAAGCAAAGTGATTATATGATGAACTTCAACCCAGCTTAAACCTCTGCACCTACTGGAAAGTGGCTATAGGAGTTCACAAACCAAAACGGTTTTGTGGGCCAGTGAAAACCACTGCTTTAAACTGAGACTGGTTTTCTTTTACCATGACTTGAAAAATCAGAGAAGTCTGATCTGTGGCAGCTGTACAGATTTGAACCACTGCGTGGAGCCAAACAAATGCCTTTTGAGCAGCTCTACTGCTACTGGATCTCTTGCGTTAGGATGCAACATGGCTCTGGTGAGGTGCTGTTGTCTCTTAGTCCCTGGTTCAGTAGATGGCCTTCTTGCCTGCGAGATAATTCAGCAGTGCTTAATGAATCAAAACAGTGGAGAAAAACCATCCTCCAGTGTCGTACTCTGTGCTGCTAGAGCTTCAGCACAGCCATGCTGGAGACCTGGGCTAATGGCATACCAGTAATTGAGTGCACACAGCATGTACTGGTTCTGTTCAGAGAACACTTACGGCAAGTAACATTACTTGTTCTGCTTCCAGTTCTCCATGCGTGATTGCTTTCCCATGTGCCTCAATATTCTGCTAAAAATACCATTATTCTCTTCATTAAGAGAACCCCTCTGACACAAAAGGAGGAGGAGACACCTTCAAAGCAGAGTGAAGTTGCGCCTGGCCAAGTTTGGGCAACCTCAAAGGCAGCATCAGGACTGCTCCTTTGGGTGGCCATGATCTAAACAGATGTTGCTGGCTGGTGTGGCTCATACCACTCTCATATCTAACTTCAAAAAGATTTTGAGGGCTTCCTCTGCTACATCGTGAATTGAATGGGCAATGTTTATCTTGTTTTCCTATTTACTAGAAATGGCTTCCCACATGACTGTGTAAGTAGGACTCGTGCTGAATATTGGCAGAGGAATTATAAGCGACTGAAGTCCAAAACCACCAAGCAAATGGGCAGTGTTTCCCAGTACATCGAGGCACCATGTATCAGCAACAAAGAAAAACTTCTGATTTGTGATTTTCAAGGGAAACTTCCCGTCACATCTCAGCAAGTGGTACAGCCAGGTACTTTATGGTTTTTTAGGCATTTTTCAAACAATAACGTTCATTTTAGGATGGCTCCAAAAAAGTATTTAGTGCATCCAGTGTTTGGGATTTGACCTACAAAAGGAGGTGCCTCTCCTTCGGAGGCAGCGGACAGCCAGCGCAGGCGGTGGGTGCAGCACTAAGGGCTATCAGCCTCTGTGCCGCAGCCCGGGGAATGCCGCCTGGCGCCCAGCACGTCCTGAGTCAGATCTAAAATATGAAACAAATGGTTTGAATTCTCCCTTGGAGGGATGCCGTACTATGCGGGTGCCAGCAGCAGCATTTCAGCCAGCCTCGTCAGCAGCTCACCGCCCAAACGGAGGCACTCCTTTCCCCGCACCGTTTGGTGGGGGTGTGCGTTTGCGGGGAGCTCGCTGCGGGCGGTTGGGGCTGCGCGGGGGGGCGTGGATGGATCCATGCCAGCCGTGGCAGCAACACGTGCTGTGGTTACCGCCAGCAAATCAAGCTGTAAATTATTGCTGTTGAGTGCAGCGTTCAAAATCGCAACAGGATGACAATGCCGGGTACATATGCACCAGATTAGGTTTTGAGCGATATTAGGTTTTATCCTTACTTTGCTTTTTTTCTAAGTTTACAGATTTGGACATGGATCCTTCTGCATTTTACGCAGGAAATACTGATTTTTTTTTTTTTAATTTTTTTAAATTTTTTTTTATTGATGAATACGTGTGGCAATATGGGAGCCAGGGCCGGCGCAGGTGCTGAGCCGATGAGGTGCCCGCTGCGGGAGAGACGTGCTGCCCTTCGGGTCCAGGGGGAGCAGAATTGGAGAGCGGGGGGTCTCGGAGGGGATGCGGGTGACTCCCGGTACAGAGGGACTCCAGCAAGCCGGAGGATGGTGCCGGGCTGAGCACTGGCGGCACTCGTGACATCCGCCGGAGGGGGCGGGGGGGGGATTCGGGCCGTGCCGGGCGGGGCCGTGCGGGGCGGGGCGGGGCAGCGGCGGGGCGATGGCGGGGATGGCGGCGGCGCTGGCGAAGGAGCGGGCGGCGGCGGCGGGCGAGGGGCGGCACGGCCACGCCGTCCCTTACCTGGGCCAGCACTTCGGGGCGCTGCGGCAGGAGTGCCTGCAGGAGGGGCGGCTCTTCCAGGACCCCTCCTTCCCCGCCGGACCCGCCGCGCTCGGCTACCGAGAGCTGGGGCCCAGCTCCTACAAGACGCAGGGCGTCGTCTGGCGCAGACCCACGGTAGGGAGGCGGCGGGGGGGGGTGTCTCTGTCCCGGTAGCATCCTTCCGCGGCATCACCGCGTCTTTTCACCCGATTTTTCTCTTTCCCCCCTCCACCCCCCCCGCCACCTTGCCTTAAATTTGGCTTGATTTAATTCTGCGGGTGCTGTTTGCGTTCCCCCTTCTCCCTCTCAGCCCACCCGGAGGCGCGTTTTTCTGGCCGCCTCCCGGTACCGGCACCGGCGGCGGGTCAGGGCACGGATATCGAGACCCGCTCCCGCAGCCGCCCCGCACAGCGTCCAGGCGGCTGCAAAATCCCCGGTGCGCCCGTTTCATGAGGCTGCGGCCGCTCAGAGACTTGGGGATGTCCCTTGGCCCGGGCTGGCGGGGTAACGTGCTCCATCTGGAAAACAAACAGCCAAAAAGCCGTTGTGCTCGCCAGCCGGAGCTCTCCCTGTGGATAAACCATTTGCCTTGGGTAGCGCTTGGGGCTGTCGCTTCCGATAACTCTTTTCCTTAGCAGAGAGATGAGCTGACCGCGATGCAGAGGTTTCCTTTGAGCCCTCGCTCGACACGCACCTCTGGCTACAGAAGCAGCCCTGTCTGTCCACGGGAGCCATCGGGTCAGGAGTCTAGGCATCTCTGAAAGACCCTGATGTAGTCAGTCGCGGGGAGGTAACAGCAGACTGGTGTGTGCACGTGTGTGAAAACACAGTGGACCTCCTGGCACATACTGTGAAGTGAGATGGCTGCCCACAAGCTTTGGTCACCAGCTCCCATTCTCACCGCGCTCAACGTGTCTCGTGCCCCTGCACTCATTCCTGACCCGCTCCATCTCTGTGGTGTTGTCTTGCTGTGGTCAATTCTTGTTTAAATTGGCCTTGTTCCCTCCTTTACCTGCAGAAATATGTAATGCAAGGCTTGTTTTGTTCCCAGGAGCTGTGTTCCAACCCCCAGTTCATAGCCGGTGGAGCCACTCGCACAGACATCTGCCAAGGGGCCTTAGGTAAGGTGGAGGCAGAAAGCTGAGTTTTCCATGCAGGTGCTGCCCCAGGACAGCACGGTTTACACTAAGTAACGCGCTCTGTGAATACATCCTTTTACGTCCTACCACCTCTCTTCATATCACACCAGATCTTCCTTGCCTTCCTTGTGCAGGTAGGGACCACGTGTGTTTGGCCACTGAGCACGACCTTGCTGTGTGCACCGAGCAGGGATGACACAGGCTGGTTTCCTGAGGGCTTTTCTGACCACTGCCAGTCCTTTTCCTGTCCGCATCCGTGTGCCTGAGAGCGGCCTGACTGATTTTTCCCTTTAACAGTCTGCTTAGAAAAGCAGTTGCGTGCGTAGCAGGGCATTTCTTTCCCCAGTGGAAGAGAGTGCTGCTGAGCAGGAAGAACCCCCTGGAAAGATGCGGTTCGGAGAAAATAAATTATATGGGGGGGTTTTCCCTGCTGCTTGCCAGCTCCCCAGGAAAACAAAGCTGGGATATTTCAGGAGGGGTGGGCCAGCCTGTGAGCCCTCTGCTTTTGCCATGGCTGCCACTCAGTTTGTGGGGTGGCAGCCCCTCAGTCCGCCGAGGAGGAGCCGCAGGAGCTGCAGGGATGCCCCAGCGAAGAGCGAAAAGTGAGTGGCTTATCCTGGCTGTGCGTGCACGACTATCTGGGTCTCCAAGCCTCTTGCTTCCCAGAAGGGGTTTTAGGCGAGTGTCTCCATGCCTCTCCTCCCAGAAGGCAGCGAGGAGGAAGCTGCGGGGATGCGAGAGGAAATAAGCTGGCGTGGAAGCAGTGAGGCTCCTATTTATTCCATAACTGTAGGGAGGGGGTTTTAGATTAGACTGACAGCGTGGTTGAGAGGGAAAGCTCTCTGCGTAGGGAAACATGACTAATACGTGCCGTGTGTTGTGCTTTTGCAGCAGGGTTGGCAAAGGAATAAAGTTCTGTTTGTTTGCTTTTCATCGGCATAATATTAGCCACGCTGCGGCTTCTTAGTTTCTAGTCCTGCTGCTGCTATTTGTGTTTTCATGTCCAAAAATACAACGGCTAGGGAAGCTTATTTCACATATTTTGTGCTTGCGTTTCTTTCAGAAGTTATTTAGGTTAGTGCTTTAACAACTAGATACAATTTGAGTAAAAAGCCCTGACAATAAAAAGAATACTTAAATTGTGAATTCAGTTCTCCTAATGCCCCGATATCATCTGTGGCGTGGATTAAGCTCCATTGTGTCATCGGTGAATCCTTGGCATGTCACCAGTTTCCTTCGTGTCTTCTCTCTCTGCCTGATATCATGTCTCCCACCATGACTATTTTGGCATAAAGCCTGTCCCAGCGCTTAACACACGTGCCAGGCATCTCTCCTCTTCTTTTTTTTTTTTTTTTTTTTTATTGCAAAACTTTACAGCTAAGGAGTTGTTCAGCTTGAAATAGGAGTTTATTGTAATGCCATTTCAACATCTGGCATTTTGTAGAGATGCTGGTTTCTGGAGGCACTTAGTTGCTTTCTGCCTTCTGCAGGCTTCCAGCTTTTCTATCCAGATGTTGTGGCAGCAAGAGCACTGGAATGAAAGATTTGTAACATCGTTTTCAAGTTGTGGAGTTGCTGTTGCTAATGCCAAACCTTGTTTGAACTTGATGAGAGCATTTGTTGCCTTAGTGGTCTTCGGACCAGTCAGATGTTCTCATGAGGTTGTACGGTATCACCAAAGGATATGAAGTGACTCACAGCTGGTATTATTTAACCTCCTGAAACAATATTTAAATCGGACATTGTTAGTGTTCTTGGTTGTGTTACTGTTTTTGGCATGACTAAGTACTGCGGTGACTCACCCTGCTATCTTCTTATGAATCTGGGCAGGATTCTGGTATTGTGTGACAGTTTAGTGGTTGATTTAAAAACTAGATGCTATTGGTCTTTTCTCTGTATAGCCATTGAGTTACCAAGAGCCTGTATTGAATCTGCTTTTTCACACAATGAGGCTAGCAGATGTGCTATACAAATATGTTGGGTTGGTTTTTTTGACACTGCCCCAACTGACGCCAGCATTTATATCGATACGTTTACTTAAGCTTCCATTTACTTGAGCTTTGCGTGCTGACACTGATGTCCCATCCCATTTTAGGATGTAACAGAGAACATTGCAGTGGAAGATGTCAGGTGTTCTTGGAAACCTGTACTTTTTATTACGTTGCTTTTTTCCATAGGAAGCATTTGTAGCCTTTACTTATCCCCCAGAGGGCTTGATCACCAAGTAGCAGACTTGTGCCCATATGGAGTTTCATTGCTGTTGCCAGGTCATCCAGAACGTCTTGGGAGTGCTGCAGGGACAGATGAGGCATCCAAAGCACAGGTACCCATCGCTGCTGTAACAGGGCTCTTGGCAGGGGATGTGCAACAAAACAGCTCAGCTAAGGAGCAGTGGTACAGCTGTTCCTTTTAGCCCAAGAGGCTTTGGTCTGTGGGCAAGATGCAGCCTATAAATTTCATCGCTTTTGACCTGAACGGTAGGATACTGCAATGTGTAAAAGGCGTAGCTGATCATCAGCGTGGACAAGGTTGTCCTCGCACCAAGGTGGCATTTTATTAGGTTCTCCAGACACCAAAATTCTGCCCCTTGGGCTTTGGATTCTCCTTTATTCTGTTCTTGTTGCTTTTTAGGAGAAACTTTTAAAGGCAAGTATTTGGAGTTGGTTTTGCAGTATCAGAGCTGAAGTCAGTGATGGTATTTGGCAGCACATGGGATGGGGTGACTCAGTACAGCAGAGGGGAGGAACCAAAGCCACTGCGGAGAGGAAGCTTATTCACCCTTAACCGCCTTCTTTGGAGGGGATGTCACCATGGTATCACAACACTGGGGCGTACACAGCCCAGTGTCTCTCATCTGCTGCTTAGACACAGGTGTCTCCTCCTTAAATAAAAATGTGTGGAACAATAATGAGTTGGGTAGGGTGACTTTAGAAATTTAGATGCATGGCTTTCCCACGTGGGCTGTAAGTGGGTGGCCACAGCCTCATGTTTGTAACCAGGAAACTTCCCGGAGTCCCATAGTATTAATATAAATATGTTCAGCCGTTGATGTAGTTGTTAATCTATAGCTATGAGTGTTTTAAAATAATGATGTGTCCGTGGTTGGCTGAATGTACATTTTTTCTTTGACCCCCTACTCTTACATGGGCTGTGCAGTGGCCAGAGGAGCTGCCTTCTGCTTACAGCCCTCCAGGCGCTTCAAGGGGATGCTATCCTTGTCTTTGCTCTCCAGAATGGCCAATTTTATGGCTATTCATGCTTGCCTTGCAATTACTTTTTTTTTTTTTTGGTAACATTCTTGTTTATAGCTGGAGGTTAGATAAATGCAGAGATGGATGTGTAGAAATAAGTAAAACATTGATAGTAGCAGAAAGGAAGCATGACAGAAAAAAAAAATATATTTCTTGTTAATATAAATAAACTCTCAGCCTGATAATATCCACTTTTCTGGGAGCTTTGTTCTGCCTATTTTATTGTGCATTTCCAAAAATCCTCCATGATTAACCTAGCCTTACTAGCAGACCTTTCAGTCTTCACACAAAGAACCTGCTTGTTAGCCTCCTCTTGGACTTCCCTTCTCTATCAAAGAAAAGCCACCGTCAAGAGCTTTACAAAAGCATCAATTCTTATAGTTAAGACTATTTGGTAAAGACCCTGCTCAGGCTTACTTAGTGCAGACTAAAACTCCAGGTATTATCACAAGATCTGTTCTCATCCAGGCTTTGAGTTATCAGGTCTGCTTTTAGTGATGACTGTTCAGAAGGAGAGAGGTGATACCCTGACTGTTGAGCACTTTTAAATGTGGAAACCAAAGGGTAGTGTTTCTCCCAATATGCTGCATCTGCCTTTTAACCTCAAGAAGACCCTGCCCAGAGTTGTCTGAGTTAAGATCTATGTTTGTCTGACCCCAAATTCTCTTTAGAAACCAGTATAAAGTTCAACAGAGAGATTTTACGGCAAAGTCTGCTGTTTCTTTCTTTTCACGTCTGCCTTGATGGGACAGCCAGAAAGTAAAGGAAATTCTTTGTAAACTGCTTATGGACTTAGAGGTCCTCTGGGGGGAGTTTCTCCTCCTGGAGGTTCAGTGTTTCTTATCTACAGGGGAAATCTGACTCAAAGATGTATTGTAGCATTAAAGGGTGTACGCTCTTAGTCTACGTGCCTGACCAGCTTCTTGACCAAGGTTTCCTGAGCTACTGTGGTCACGCCAAGCTGTTCACTTATTCTTTCCCTGCTTCTCTCTGCCTGCCCAGCCCCTGCCTTGTTTATGGAATAGATATACTAATGTTTCTTTGGAAGAGTGGTGGGACAGCTGCTCCCTGAGCCAGACTTGCTACTAATTTAAATCGGCACAGTTTTTCTGAGGGTAGTAACACCAATGTCAAATGCTCTGGGGGTGTCCTGGGGTGGCTGGGTTTGCCTGGTCGAGTAAGGCTGCGCAATGTGAACTCTGGTTTATGCTGCAGGTTGAGCAATAGAGAGGAAAAATACCTCCACAGCTGACTGCGAACAAGGGGCGTAGGACATGCCGCCAGCAGCTTCCACCCACCCGACAGAGCCTGCACAAAGTGCCCTCAGCTCCGTCCGCAGCTTTGTTGCAGAGGCCAAGAGCTGTATGGTTTTACCCAGCTGTGCCTTAGGACTAGCCCAGCAGTGCTGGGCCGGCTGAGTTGCTCTCTTTCTGGGTTTATCTAATTTAGTCTGAATGAGAGCATGGATCTGCTCTTATGCATGGGTCAGCTCTGTGGAAAAAGGCCTGGGAGTCCTGGTGGACAACAGGATGACCGTGAGCCAGCAATGTGCCCCTGTGGCCAAGAAGGCCAATGGCATCCTGGGGTGCATCAAGAAGAGTGTGGCCAGCAGGTCGAGGGAGGTCATCCTCCCCCTCTACTCTGCCTTGGTGAGGCTGCACCTGGAGTACTGTGTCCAGTTCTGGGCTCCCCGGTTCAAGAGGGACAGGGAACTGCTGGAGAGGGTGCAGCAAAGGGCTACCAAGATGATGAGGGGACTCGAACACCTCTCTTATGAAGAAAGGCTGAGGGATTTGGGTCTCTTCAGTCTGGAAAAAAGACGACTGAGGGGGGGATCTTATCAACACTTATAAATACTTAAAGGGTGGGTGTCAGGAGGATGGGGCCAGGCTCTTTTCAGTGGTGCCCAGTGACAGGACAAGAGGTAACGGGCACAAACTTGAGCATAGGAAGTTCCACCTAAACATGAGGAGGAACCTCTTTACTTTGAGGGTGGCAGAGCCCTGGCACAGGCTGCCCAGAGAGGTGGCGGAGTCTCCATCTCTGGAGACATTCAAACCCTGCCTGGACGGGTTCCTGTGTAACCTGCTCTGGGTGACCCTGCTCTGGCAGGGGGGTTGGACTAGATGATCTCCAGAGGTCCCTTCCAACCCCTGTCATTCTGTGATCTGCCTAACCACGTGAAGGCATCCTGAAAGTCTAGGTAAGCATACCTGTACTGGCTTTAGTCTAGCTAGTGTAGGTCTGAGATGCCAGAGACTCACTTCACTGCCGAGTTGCGTGTGTCTGTCTGTAAAAAACCTTGCGGAGCGTGGGATGTGTGCTGGGGTTGTTCTGCTGCTTGGACAGGCACCTCTCTGCGGGTTATCAGTTATTTGGCCTCTGTGCTGAGATGAGCCTGGTTAACGTATAAATTTGTGTGTTTGTGACTTGTCCCATGCCTGTTCCCAGGGTTCAGGATGCTTTGAGATTGCTGTTTGTTAGAAATTGAAAGACTCACTAAGGCTTGCTGACTTTTCCCAGGTGTGAATGATTGCTCCTGCTGGAGGAGGAACAGCGGCACAGCAAGGAGAATGACGATCCTAGCTCTTTTTCTTTTGGGATTTTGTTGGTCTTAAAGACACAGCGGCTCCTGGGTGCTAGAAGAGGAATATTTGTGGGGGAGGCCAAGGGTTACCCACCTGTGTGCAGTGCTGGGGTGTTGATGGAGAGTGCTCAGCTCTCCTGCAGTGTGTGCTGGTCCAGTGCACATGTATGTTTACATAAATACCATTCTCCCACTATGTCTCTAACACACAATATTTCTGCTGTCTAATACATAACAACCCACCGCTCTCTTGACCCAGAAGAGGCGTGTGACAAGCTGTGACCTCCTTTAACTCCATAAGGTGACAGAAAGACTTTTTGTCTGGGTTAATGAATTGACTTGCTGGGTGATGAGTGCCAGTGGGAGAAAAACAAGAGCCCCAGTCGAAGTGCCAGGGCTGTTCTTCAGCAGGGGGTTGTCCCTTGGACTTGAAGAACCCCAACTCTGGCTCAGAAACTACCTGTTTTGGAGACTTATAAAAACATGGACCCTCAGTACAGAAGGGATCTCTGGACAGTCTCTCCCAAGTGATTACCATGTTGTCAGCCTTATTTGAAGACTCCTTTGGTCAAAAAAAAAAAAACAACCCCAAAAAGAAAAAAAAAACACAAAAAAAACCCCTACAAACATAACTTTGCATGGGCAGGCCATGTATGGGAGAGCACAGATCTAAGCTGAACTGAAGTTGAAGTCCCGTTGTTGCCTTTTGACCAAAGGGTTTGTTTGCAGAGCCCTTTAACATCCTCCTCTGTAAGGAGAATTGCCGCGAAGGGTAAGTGCTAAAGCCCCCGTGTGGCTGGGGGACAGAGGATCGCGCTGTTAATTGTAGATTAGTCCATCTGAAAATATCTCTCGGTGTGTTCTGACGCCAGTCCCTTTCCCAGCAAGCACGGTTGCTGTGCTTGGCGGTGCCTCTGGATGCACCACGGCACCAGAGGGTGCGCGGCTCCCGGGGAAGGGGCTCCCAACCCTGTGAGGGAGGCTGCAAGAAGAGTCGCCATTTTGCAGGGAGAGATGGATGTGCTGTCGCAGAGGAGGGAGGAGGAGCATCCTCGTTGCTTCATAATCTGCCACAGGAGAATGGCAAGGTGATTTTCCTGTTTGGAAACCTTCTCTGACAGATTTTCTCCCTTTTGCAGTACAAGCAGCCAGAGGCAGAGCTGAAGGGAAAGTTTTATGTTCGATTCTTCCCCTCCGGGTTATGAAATAGTAAAACAGCTCAGGTTTTGAAATTGTTCTGCGATTTCACATCTTCCACCTTTCGTGAGATGCGAAAAGGGCCACGGGACAAATGTCATTCCTTGAGCTGCTGCCGGGGATCAGCTGTGAGAAGCAATGGGCGGCCTGGAGGGAGCTGCCGGTTGCCTGTGTTCCTCCATGTGCTCTCTGAGCAGTGCCGGGTTTGAGCCTGGGGGTGACCAGGAGCTGCTTCTCCCAGAGACTTTCTCCCAGCCACCCATTTGAATCCTGGCTTCTCCCCTGCGAGATTTTGACCCTTTTGCCGTAGGGGAGAGCTTGCTGTATAGAGACGGCTGTTTTGCTGGCCTCTGACTTGCTGGCAGCCGTGGCCGATTGATGTTTCTTGAACCTGCGTTCCTACACATGCTGCAGGACCATTCTGTGGGATCTGATGGGTCATGGCAGATCTGGTAATGGCAACAAGGAGTTTTGTGTGGGGTTGTGGGAGTCAGGGGACCAGCTGGGTCTTTAAATCTCTAATCACCTTGCTAATGGGTTGGGGAAAACCCAGGGCTGAGCAGCAAGGTAGCTGCTCTGTTAAAGTTACACTGGTTTCTGAAAACAGTTAACAAAAAAATAGAGGTAATGTTTACATAGTTGTGATCTCCTCCTCCCTCTGCTTGGTCGGAGATGGTGTGGAAAAATGCTATCCAGACAGCCTGGGCCCTGGGGCTGCGGCATGCAGGCTCGGTGTGTGTTGGCTCCATCCCAGGAAGGGTGAAGAGGTGTGAGGGACTGGGGAACAGTGCCTGCCTTCAGACCTTCCCTGACTCTCTGGTGACTAGCGCCAGAGACGGGATGTGGGACTAAACAGGGAGGCCTCTAGCAAGAGCCTCCAGAGCTGTATAAGGTGAAAGGAGCTCCTGTCTGGCAGAAGTCTGGCAAGAGACCTTAAAGGGAGCTTGTCTGTAGGGTAGACCTCTGGACGGCAAGTCAACAGGCGTTGATTAAACATGGAGGAGGGAAAGGAAAACAGCCAACGCTTGAGAAAACACTGGCCTTTTGAGGAGAGACTGCACCCCTGAGTACCTGCATGTGCCCGCAGGCCCGGCTCTTTGCCTTTTCCCCATCCTGCTTCCTAGCCTGTAGACACTCAATTGAATATCAAGGTTTCTTTCAAATAGTCCCAGCATGGGTGATAACTGTGCTAGTAGATCATAAAAAGGCCTGCTTTTACTCTTTTTTTTTTTTTTTTTTTTTTTTTTTTTTACTCTGGTCTTGAGGAAATGCAGCACTCACCTGGAAATGGTGTGTGTTTGTGTACATGGATTTGATCTGCCTTAGAGGTAAAGCGATGGGAGGGGTGATCTGATCACAGCTGAGGTGGCTATTAGTTATAATCACAGAGTCACAGAATGGTTAGAGTTGGAAAGGACCTTAAAGATCATCTCATTCCAACCCCCCTGCCACGGGCAGGGACACCTCCCACCAGACCAGGCTGCTCGAAGCCCCGTCCCATTGTCTAAGAGCATTCTGTAAACCTTTGAGTTGTTTAAACATTTCTGTACCTCTCCCCCCACCATTTTAGCATCCACTCTGAATGCACAATCCCTATGTAGTACAAAAACTAAAGAATAAGGTTTTAATAATGAAATTCTTTTTTTTTTTTTTAACAGGGGACTGTTGGCTCTTGGCTGCTATTGCCTCTCTCACTCTGAATGAAGAAATACTGGCTCGTGTCGTTCCTAAAGACCAGAGCTTCCAGGATAAATATGCAGGAATTTTCCACTTCCAGGTAAGTGGAAAACTGTCTCCTGCCGTCCCCCCGGTGCTGGTGGCCAGGAACTGGCTATTCATGTCCACATGTGTGGTGTTTCCTGGAACATTTTGAGGGGTGTCAAAGAGTCAGGCATAAAAATGGAGACATCCAAAAAGGGTCATGATGGCGGAAGAAAGATGACTGCTAACCAAAGAACCGTGAGCCAGGGCTGTCTTTGTGGTCCTTCCTCCACCAGCAGATCCAGCTGAGGATGTGCATCCCTGAACAGCTGGCTGTGAGGAGGGGTTGCTTTTCCTCTAGGAAATGGGTGTTAGCAGATAAACGTCCTGGTGGCCTGAGTGCACAGCGTGGGGCGGTGACGAGGGGTTTGTGCTCTCTCTGCAGTTCTGGCAGTACGGGGAGTGGGTGGACGTCGTGGTGGACGACAGGCTGCCCACCAAGAACGGGGAGCTGCTCTTCGTGCACTCGGCAGAGGGCAGCGAGTTCTGGAGCGCGCTGCTGGAGAAGGCCTACGCCAAGTGAGTTGAGGCCAGGGCAGCCCTGCTAGGGCAAGGGAATCTGCTTTCACCCCGCTCAAATGTCCTCGTGTCTCTCCTTCCCCATAGCATCCTCAACTCCACAGATACTATGCATTTACAATGTCAGCCTAATTGTCACCCTTCAAAACTTCTAGGGTATCCCACAGGGGCTGCTTTAGTAAAGCTTTGCCAGCAGGTGCTTAGGACAAATAGCCGAAAGTATCGGCTTTGCTGCCAGCCAGGAAAAAGAGCTCTTGCACCTCATGGGAAGGCTGTTCCTAGAGGGCTGTCCCCTGTCACCGGGGCCTGGGAAGCTCCGTTTCATCTGCTCTATGCACCTGTGAGGGCTTCAGCATGCCAAGCACGCCGGTCCGCGTGCCCAGGTCTCTCAAATCCAAATTTCCAGTTTTGGGATGGATCGGGGGGAATTCTGCCATCTAACATTACTATTTTCAGTTGACTTAAGAAATTGAGCTGATTTAGGTCAGCTGAAAATTAGACCTGTGATTGTTAAAGGAATGGAACTAGAGAGGCAAATTGTTGGGTCTTGATTTTTTTTTTTCTAAATATTCTTCTTTCTTCAAATAGTGATCATGATTTTTATCATTGATATGACCGAGCCTGCAAACTGTATACATGATCATATAAAATGGGCTTTCCAAGTACAGAGGCGTAAGGAGCAAAGCTGGGGGGGCGCATTTGTAGCTGCTGTGGTGCTGTTAAAAGCAGGAAAGCCGTGACAGTTGGCACAACTGAGTGCCCCTCTCCAAAAGAAGAGGAGAATAGGTAACCTGATGGTTGTGTGTGTGTGTGAGAAGAGGAAAATACAGAGCCTGACGGTTGTCTGTGTGTGTGTCCCCATTTGGCAGGCTGAACGGCTCGTACGAGTCTCTCTCTGGTGGCACCACCACCGAAGGCTTCGAGGACTTCACTGGAGGAATTGCGGAATGGTATGAGCTGCAGAAGGCACCACCCAACCTCTTCAAAATCATTCAGAAGGCACTTCAGAAAGGCTCTCTCCTTGGCTGCTCCATCGACGTGAGTTAGTGGGCTTATTGCTGGGCGCTCGGCTCTTGCTGTGTGTGCGAGCAGCTGGGGGTGTGCACAGGAGGTGCACGGAGGATGCTGGTCCCCTTGATGCCTCCAGTTCCCTCCTTTCCCTTTGAGCTGAGAGTGTGACACAGGCATGTGCTCCTCTGGGGCGTTGCTTCTCAAAATAGGGTGAAATCAAAATAGCTTGACTTCATGCGTAAAAGCTCAGTGCCTCCCATGTTCTTCCTCAAGACTTAAAGCTTTTCCTGTTTCAGAGGTTCACGGTAACGAACTGCACAGGGAACTCATTGGGGGTCCCGATGGACATCTTTGCTCTTAAGAAAAGCCCATAGTTTGGCAGCAGGTTGGCACAGGCTGGGTGGGTTTGGACAGAAAGCTGCTGCCAGTGGCTTCTGCTGTCGGATGCTCAGAGATAGCAACCTCCGTCCTTGCTGTAGCCTGTTTCTTGCACAAATCGTACCAAAACGTTCCCAAAAAAATCTGGGCTCTGTTCTTGAAGCAGAGAGGCTCAAACTGTTGCCAGGCCTTTAAAGGCTTTGTGGGGAAAACACGTCACCAGAAGCTGAACCTGCACCAGAAGGGAAAGAGGAGCTTTGGCCCTGCCGGCAAAGGATTCGGCATTGCTTTTAGCCTAGCTGAAATGAGTCTTAAGTATTGTCATTACGATAATTGCCCTGCTCCCAAAGGAGATTACATCTTAGTTATGTCTAAAGGGAAGGTAAACTGTTTACAGGGACCCTGTTCATAATATAACTCAAGTGTTTCCTCCCATTTTTTAAGTTAAATCAGAGTCACCGGAGAGGGAAGCTTCACAGCAGGAAAAGTACTTGGTTTGATGTCAGCGTGCAACTTCACAGCACTTTTGAGGCCTGTTTTACTAGTTTGCATTTAGATGAGAATCCGACATCTGGATTTTTGCCCCAGCACGATACAAATCTTGTCGGGGGCTAGGGGAAGTAAATATATTCTTTTGTTGATAAGTGCTGACACTTCCTGTGTTAGAAACTAATTGTTAGTGACTTTAGCCTTTGAAAAATTCTGTAAAATCTCTTCTCTTCTGAAAGAGAAACAGGGACACAGAGGTTAAGCATTACATGGAGAGTGCGCTGCAGGGCAATAAAAGGGGCATGAATTGACAGCAGGAATCGTGTCTGCTTGATCCCACCCTCTCTTTTTGTTACGCTGCTGATCTGCTTGTTTAAAGGTCACACACTTTCTGAATTGGTGGGAAGGCCATGGCAAACATACGTTTCATAGAGGGTTTAAGCATCCTTAGAGCAAGATGTCGAGCAGTCACTTTCTAGCAAGAAGTGGTTTTTCTCTGCAGCATTTATAGGCCAGACTGCCCAAGTATTGTAGTGGCCACGAAAAAGTGAGAGGGTGATATGCCTTCAGGTATGAATGGCATCTGACGTGCAGCCTTTTCCCTTGCTCCCCTGCATGGGTGGTGGAGCCAAAGGGGGTGTTTTGACCCAAAAGCAAAGCACTGAGGCTCCCTGGTGATGCCTGGGCAGCCTCAGGCCAGTCATTCCCTGTGTTCTTCCTGGTCCCTTGAGATCATGGACTTTGTCGTGTGTATTCCCTTTGAATGGTGTTTGGAGATGGACCAGAGGGGATGTGCCACACCAAGTGTTTTGGAGCCAGGAGGGAGCTTTGCTGCAGTGGAGGGGTTCTGGCATGCATCCCGTGTCACCAACGTGGGCCCTGGAGGCTCCAGCACCACAACACATGCGGGTGTCCCCTTTCCCCACCTTGTCACACAGATCCCTCTCGTTGCCTCTGTGCGGCAGCTAAACCCCCCCGCAGCCTGCCAGTGAGATTGAAGTTCCATTGGAGCGGGAAGCTTTGCTCCATTGAATCTCCTTCCACGCGGGAAGCCACGCTCACTGACTTTCTTTGCTTCTCCAGATCACCAGCGCGGCAGAGACGGAGGCAGTCACTTCCCAGAAGCTGGTGAAGGGACACGCATATTCAGTCACCGGGGCAGAGGAGGTAGGTGGGCTTCCCCGCAGGTGTGAAATGCAGCCAGCTTTGTGCGTGGTCCTCCCCAGGTCGCGGCAGCAGCCACAAATTCATCGTCAACTTGGCAAATCCTTCAGTCTCATCCGTTTTGCCCAATGAAGTTTTGAGTCCCTACTTTCTGAAGAAATACCGAATTAGTTGGCGTGTGTTGGATAAAGGCAAACTTGACTTCTGGTGGGTTTGATTAAAAAAAACCCTTTTTATTCATAAGCACTGCTGTTTCCCGGTGAGCGGGGCGGCGGGGAGCCCTGTGCAGAGGGCACACTACCCTCTGCTGGTCGCCGGGCCCTTCAGCACATTTCTGTACAGCAGGCAGCACTCTGCCTTACCTGCACAGCAAGACGGGCGAGAGATGTGTGCCAAGGGGAAAAAAAAAAAAAGTTATTGTCCCTTAAATGCCCGCTGAACAGCACCTTTGGGCAGGGCACGGTGGTCCGATGCAAGGTCCAAGAGCAGGTAACTGGGGAAGGCAAGGCCAGTGAAAACAAAGGAAGCAGATTGTGGCGTCCTTCCAGGTATGTAATGGACTTTCGGGTGTGTAATGGCCACTTCACTGGTAATTGTTTCTGAAATGCCTCTGAAACTTCAGAGCGAGGTGCAGAGAGCTGCTGACAGTGCTGCGCTGAGGTGGACGCTGCTAATGGGCAGGTTTGTGTGTGTGCATTGGGTCGTCCTCTCGCAGCAAAAGCAGCGAAGAGGGAGTTTGTTGACCTTAATTCACAAACAGGCGTGACTTAGCCAGGCTTTTCCTTTGGACATATGTGCAGGCTTTGTAAGGATAGTTCATCTCGGGCACCGGACCGTCATTTCTGGACTCTGCACTGCTGATACTCTGCGCAGTTTTCTTGGCTTCAGGCTCTAGAGGTGCGCCAGCCCCTTCGTCAACTTAATGCTCTGTGCACCCCATAAATACTGCATGTTCCCACTGAAACTCGTACAGCTTTGCTTGGCCTGGCCCCTGTGCGCGCAGAGATCGGCAGGTAACGAGCCAGGGCCTCGGCGCAGTGCGAGGAGGTGCTGTGGTGGCAGGGCTGATGCCGCCGCGCTGCAGGGCATTTGTGTGGTTAAAGGGGCTGTGGCCGGACTGAGTATCCCATCTCTTGTAATACGTGCAGCTGAGATCATATATAGGGAGGGGAGAAAAAAATCAATTTGAATATGAAAGGGTGGTTAATACTTATATATAGGTGAAAACTTTAGGGAAACATCCCCTTGTACCTGCTTTCTGGCAGTCCTGCAGCAGCTTTACGTTCCCTTTGCTTGCAATCCCATCAGAGGTAACTTTTTGTAGCAGCGCAAACCAGACGTTTTGGTTATTGTGAGCTTTGATTGCAGAAAAAAAGCCTCTGGAGAAGCTTGGGCACGTGGAGCTCATTCAAAATTGGTTTGACTTCATGTCTTTTCGACCAGCTGAATGTGTATTTGTGTACATACACTGTAGTGTTTGCGGAGTGCTGAGATACTCTGTCACGTCCTTTAATTCCCGTAGAAAAAGTGGAAGGGAGCGGAGTGCTGAGTCCCTGTGTAACTCTCCATGCACTTCTGATCCCATCAGGTGAGCTTCCGAGGAACGGTGCAGAAGCTGATCAGAATCCGAAATCCCTGGGGGGAAGTGGAGTGGACGGGAAAGTGGAATGACAAGTGAGTCGATGGCTTGCGTGTTCCCTGTAGGCTTTTACTGCAGGGGTACGACTGCATTTCTGCTGTCGTCTGTCTTCCCCCTACCTCGGATTCCTCTCACTCATCTGGATATGATGTCTGCTCCGAGCAGCTTAAAAGAAGCCTCCCACACCACTGTCATCTCCTGCATAGGCATCACAGCATGCGGTGCCCTTCATGCAAACACCTGCCTTTGTGTAAGGCGCAGTGATTTGATTGGTGGCTCCTACAAGCCTCTCTGTAGTGTCTGCTTCTTTAACAGCCCAGGTTTGGTGGTGAGCTTCTGAAAACTTAATTTCTAAAAGGGCTTTAAAAATCTGTTTCTGTGGTCAGCAATGAATACACGCTTCTGTGGCTGGGTAGTATTTATTCTGTGTCTTGCTTTTTCTAAAATAAAGCTCCGTCTCAGTCAAAGCATTAGCACTTTTTGCAAGTAGAACTCTGTTTCAGGACCTTACTTTGGATGTTGAAGAAGTGAGGTATCAAATACCCCAGGTCCCTGTATTTTAATTCTGCTATGGTTTGAGAGCCCTGGAGCTGCTATCAGCTAGATATTGTGGAGTACTGCAATTGCATGGAGCTGTAAGAAAGTAAAATTGTTGTTCCAGAACAGCTACGTTAGGGTTTAACCTTTACCGTACCCTGTAGTTGACGTGGGGTTGTCTTTCAGCTGCCCAAACTGGAGTGGTGTTGACCCTGAGGTGCGGGAGCGTCTGACCAGGAGGCATGAAGATGGGGAATTTTGGTAAGTACCACCGGGTTTCCATTCAGGCTGAAGAGATTGTCTTCTCCTCTGTTTTTTTCACACCAGGTAACCTCTCCCAGTACGCTAGTACACTTTCCAAGAGAAGTGAGCAAATTCACCCCAAATCCTAGTGCTAAATTGCAGCAGGAGAGAGGATGGATAGACAAGGTGGTACTTTAGAAAACCTGTCCATTCTAAGGAGACGTTGTCTGTGGCATTGCCTCCCACAGGATGGCGTTCAACGACTTCTTGAGACATTATTCCCGCCTGGAGATCTGTAACCTGACTCCGGACACCTTGGCAAGTGACAGGTACAAGAAGTGGAGCCTGCTGAAGCTGGATGGGAACTGGAGGCGAGGAGCCACTGCAGGGGGCTGCAGGAATTACCCAAGTAAGAGCGTGCAGTCACCACTCTGATGGAGGGAACCCTTTATACTTGTCCACATGTACTTTCTCTGGGAGCTTCTTCTGGGAGCTGGTTTGGGGTGACCTATGAAGGAGGAGGATGTACATGGGATACCTGGGACTAAGGTCCAAAAAGTGCAAGGTTTTTGGGGAATGTGGCTCCCCGATGGGGGATCTAGTTGTGGTTGTAGAGGCTGGGATGGTAGTGTTAAGATTTCCTTCTCGCAGCTGATTTTGGAAATCAGTCTTGCATCTGTCCTAGACAACATTTATATATCGGCACGGCTGCTTTCAGCATCTCAGCTGTTTGCATAAATCCAATTCCCAGACACTTTCTGGACGAATCCACAGTATTTAATTAAGCTGGAGGAAGAAGATGAGGATCCTGATGATCCTGAGGGCGGCTGCACTTTCCTCATTGGACTGATTCAGAAGCACCGGCGGAAGCAGCGGAAGATGGGAGAGGACATGCACACCATCGGCTTTGCGATTTACGAGGCAAGTAAGGCAGTACAGGTGCATGGGAGGAAAAGGAAAACTTACCCTATAAATGGGGCACTGCAGTTCTCAGATTGGGCTTTCTGTCAAAACTCAGCTGGATTGAGTCGGACACCAGCTGCAGCAAGGAAAGTTCCACTTAGATGTTTGGAAAGTTATCCTCCACAAAAACAGCGGTGCAGCACAGGGACAGGTACCCAGAGAGATGATGGAATTTGTGTTCCTGGAGATGGCCAAACCTAGGCTGGACAAGGCCCTGAGCAACATCATTAACTTTGATATTGGCCTTACTTTGAGTAGGGGGTTGGACCAGAAGACCTAGAGGCCCCTTCCCACCTATAATATTCTGTGATTCTAGATGGAGGAGAGAAAAATTATTTAAAAATAAAATTAAATTAAAGCGTAGAACTCCAGTCTGACCTATGCTTGCCAGGCTGTGGTGAAAAGCAGCAGGGTGAGAGTTGCTGTCACGTGGTGGGGATATGACGCCAGCTGGGACACCAGCGGTAGCTTGGGGAGTGTGAACCCAGCAGCAGAACCAGCCAAGACACCTGTAAAACTCCTTCTGCTGAATAAAGGGTCGGAGACACGTCTACAGTAACTCCTTAAGCAGGACATTTTGTTCAGAGCTGCGAAGCAGCGTTGGTTAGCTGGCAGTGAAAACAGGAGTAATGGTCGTGCCTGCAGGTTGCTCTGTAACCACGGGCAATGTGTGCAACTGCTTGCTTTCTCAGTGTCCCGGCTTTGGAAAAGCTTGTCGGAGAATCTGGTCCCTGTAGGCAAATAAGGTTTAAAGCAAAGCTAGGTCCTCTGAACCCATCAGGAAACAGAAAGCTGCATTATTGTCCTGCTCCGCCCCTGCCCCCTCTCCTGATGGTGGGGAGGACAGGTGGGCAGAAGGGAGAAAGAGAAGATGGGAAGAAATAGTAGAGAAACTGAGTCTAATAAAGATATCAGAGTGGGCAGCAGGGTCGAGGGTCAGCAGGAAGCCACGAGCAGCCTGGCTGTGTCCGTGCCAGGCTGCCCACGCTCCGGGTCAGCCCCGCCTGCCCCCGGGATGGAGTTGGGAGCAGAGCCAGCAGTCGGTGTTGGGTGACGTGGGCTCAGTGCTCACCTTCCCCCTCGAGCTGACTTTTTTTTTTTTTTCCTTCATTTTTTTCCCAAGAATGTGGATGTACCTGCTAACCAGTGGTGAAAAGAAGTAGCCCCGGAGCTGCCATTCCACAAGCAAATAACTCTCTCCTTTTCTCCTTGCAGGTGCCCCCAGAGGTATGTAGCATGCGTTGGCGGTCAAGATGCAGAGTTGGGGCTGAATGGCTTGTGGGAAGAAACAGTTCAGAGGATCCTCCCTCCTTCACTGCAGGACAATATTGACTGTGCAGAGTCTAAAGTTAGAGGCCATTTATTCTGGAAGGGGGCTTGAGCCCATGTTGCGTTTTCAGAGTGTCTCGGGTTGGGATGAGAGCTCTCTGTACTGCAGAAACTCACCACAGCTGCTCTTCCACGGGTCTTCTCCCACCCAGACCCACGCCTGCTCCCCCGGCACGCAGCTGCTTTTCTCAGGTTTGCGCAGACTTTCGCGTTTGACATGCAACCAATATTCCAAGGAGGTGTTTATTTTCATTTCCCTAAGCACCGTCTTTATTGGTTTCTCTCTTGTTTCTACCTGCAGGTAGCTGATAGCATGCCCCAGGGGTGCGAGAGGGGTGCACAGGCGATGCCTATGCAATAGGAGGCAGGGCCGCAGACGCCTCTGAGCTGCTGCTCCTCAGAGGAACAAGTGAGGTTGAGCAAAACGCCTGGTAACCTCATTACAGGGCTTTGCTGGAGGCAAAGCACCTCGCGGCTCCTGAGGCCACGCTCAAACCATCTGCTGTTATGTAAAATGTGGTTTCATCAGGAAAGGAAATCGTGCTACCAGTTAATGAAATTTCTTACCTACCTTTTGAATGCCTTAGCAGTACTCTTGTCAGCTCCTCAGCTCTCACCCTAGTGGTTCAAAAATAGGATTTCCATAAAACAGAGACTCTAGCTACAGTCCCCGTGACTTTTCCCCCCAAAGATGGAATTTTATCTCCCACCGTGGCAGCGGGTCTGACAGGTTTCGCATTCTTAAAAATCCAGGAGGAGGTTTCTGAACCATGCTGGTTCCTGATGTTTGCTTCTAGAGCTGAGCTAGCCCACCTATAAGACCCTACGCAGAGGAGTTTGTTCTGGAAGATGTGACACTCCAAATATGTTTTTATAAGGCATAATGTTTATTTTATTCTTGGGGGCCTTGATAAGCAGGCGCTCTGCCTTGATGCAGCCTGACCTCAGCAGCAGAGCTGAGCTGCAGTCCTTGGTGGCACCAGCCCTGGGGACCAGAGGGACATGGGTTGTAATCCATCTCACTTTAAAGAAACATGGTTGGTGGAAGAGTTTGCCAGATGTCTTCACAACCTGTTCACCAACTGCAAAACGCAAGCATGACCCTAATGATGTATTGAGATGATCCGCAAATTATTGTTTGTACCCACAGCTCAGGAGTACTGTGGTGGGATGTACCCCCCCACTTTCTCTGTTCTCTTTTGGTTCTCTTTTTTTTCCCCCATACATAGCCAATTGTCATATCTATTACATTTTTAAATTGTAAATGCAAATACATGCAAACTGTGGGTTGGTTGGTTTTTTTCCTTCTTTCTTTGCTTTTCTGAAGTTTTCTGGCCGGACGAATATTCATCTGAGCAAAAACTTTTTCCTGACCAACAAAGCAAGAGAAAAATCGAACACCTTCATCAACCTCCGAGAAGTGCTGAACCGGTTCAAGCTCCCTGCCGGAGAATATATCGTCGTGCCCTCGACCTTCGAACCCAACAAGAATGGGGATTTCTGTCTGCGAGTCTTCTCCGAGAAAAATGCAAACTCCACGTATGTAGCTTTTTTGTAGCCATATTAGAGTGGTGTGGGCACACGGGTGATCTCTGGTCCCTCTCATGGGTGTGGAAGGATGGAGCAGCCCAGGGCTGGGGGACATCGGCTTACGCAGGGAGCGGGGAGTGGGGATGCGCAACTGCCCTGCGCGGATGGGCTGCCGGCAGCCCTGGTTTGTCCCCAGTTTCCCCATGTGCAACTGAGGAAAGTCTGAGTAAACTTATCAGGAAGGAATGGTGATGGAATAATAAAATAGTATAATGTAACAAATAATAATAATTATTATTAATAATAATAACAACGCTTGTTATTACCAGCCGTAACCTTTTTAGTTGCTGGGCTGTAGGCAGCTGGGTGCCACAGCAGAGGCTGGTCTGTGGAGAAGAGGAAGCCCCAGTGAGCGCAGGCTGGGCTCTCCACGCGCGGGAGGTGCCTGTGCTTTTGGCCGTCTGGGACCGCGCCGTTCGCAGCGATTGGTATCACACCTTTGAGATCAGGCTGCAAAAAAAATTCAAGATACTTGCTCAACCAAATGGTACCTTTGATAAAATTAAAATGGGCTTTAATGGAGCGGGATCAAACCGCACAGTTAGCTGTGAAGAAGCCGTGAAACAAGAGAGACGTGTGTCGCATCTTAAAGAGCAGCTGGGCTAAGGCCTTGGGAAGAGGCGTGGGATCTTTGGTGTTGAGTTCTCTAATTCAAAAAAGCAAAAACCTTTCTACTGTTCTGTAATCTGTTGTTGCGTGTTTCTGTAGCAGTCAGAACACTGGGATGTCAGTTGTGCGAAGGCACACATCTAGCTTTTGATGGGCCCTTATCGCTGCTTACGCACCATCTGTTGGTGTGATGCTCCCACCATGGCTGGGGGTCAGTGTGAAACACTTCTGCCACTCTGGCACGTCTGAATGACTTTGTCTCTCACTCTTGCTGTTTTAAACGAAAAAAAAAAACTAGATATAAGTTTGATTTGCGCCTGAGAGCCTGGTCCTGGGCCGAGGTCTGTAGGCAGTGGCACTAAGTGACCCAAAGGGTTATGTCTGACCCAAAATCCTGTCTGTGATTCTGCAGGATGTTGCACAGTTTGTAGTGTGGTTTGAAACTCTTGTTGCCGTGGCAAAATACTGCTTTCAGGTGTGGTATGCAGGGTCTGTGGCTGATTTAATCCAGTAACCTCTGAGCTTTGAACGCTCATCGTTATTCCCATAATTTAAAGAATCTCTCATTAACTGAAACTTGAAGCCAGGGCATCAGAAAAGTGACTTGTTTTGGTTTTAATATTGATTTCTTTCTTTCTAGGGTTATAGATGATGAAATTGAGGCCAATTTTGAAGAGGTATATCTTAACTTAAATGGAGATAATTTTGCTGTAAACGAGTGGGGTTGGAGTGCTCTGTTCCCTGCGCGGGGCAGCGCTTAGCTACAGGCGTTGCCAAGAACTGTTGTCCCGCTTTGGAAACAGATCTTTCAATATCCATAGTTGAACGTCCAGCAAATGGAGATATCGTAAGCAAAATGGAAACGTGTTGTCCTTTCTCCAGAATGGTGAACTTGGGCTTCCCAGGTAGAGGAGAATCAGGTACTCCCTGCAGAGGCAACTGGGGCCATGGGAAATTCCCTCTGTTTGCCAGGAATCTGAGAGTGCAGCCCTTTAGCTACAGGGGTGTTTTTGCATGCGATGTTGTTTCCATGAGTAAGTAGTGGCTCACCGTATGCTTAGTCTTGCTGGAGATGTTTCACCTCCTAATGCATCTACAACTCTCTGTGATTTCTTTTTTTTCCATATTTTTTTCTTCCCCAAGATGAGAACTTAATTTTGCTTTCTTGTCTTTAAATGAAGGCAGCTGGTCCAACAGTCGTAGCAGCAGCGACAATGAAGTTCTGAATTTGGGTGTGATTTTTCTTTTTTTTTTTTTTAATAAAGAATTTTTAAAAGTGGGGGGGGTTGGGTTTTTTTTGTGTGGTGCTTTTTTTTTTTTTTTTTTTTTTTTAAGTAAAAGACATTGCTAAAGTTCTTAATTCCTGCCGTGCTTGCAACACCAGCATTTTGAGGCATCCCTGAAAATAAAACTGATTAAAATCAAAGTAATAGCACTCTGTACCTTCAACTTTGCCATTTAAATTGTGTTTTACTAGAGGCAAGGAAATGCATTAAGTCCTTCTCAGGCAGAAAAGTTCCTCCTTTCCATATTCTCTATTTCTCTCTCCTAGACCGAGATCAGTGAAGATGACATCGAACCCAACTTTAAAAAGCTTTTTGGACAGCTAGCAGGAAGTGTGAGTGTTTTGGGGTTTTTTTGTTTTGTTGTTTTTTTGTTGTTTTTTTTTTTTTTTAAGGACTTACTGCTAGCATGGGTGAGTGGGTAAGAGAGACGCCTCGCCCAGCATGGAGTGTAATTCCTGTGCTGAGTCAGATCTTGAGCATGTGCATAATTGTGCATGCAAAAATCTGTGTAGTTACCAGTCTGCTTACACAACGGATTTGTGAGCGCTCCTGGCAAATGATCTCCTCTCTCTTTGAACTGCAGGCTCGGCTTTTATCTCTGCCGGTCCCTAATTCTGTCCTTTGGGTAGAGCATTTGGTGCGGGCGCGTGGGTCCCTCTGGGAGGTGATGAGGGCTGGGCTGTGCCTTCTGCCCGGGCTGCTCCCGCCTGCCCTGGGGCTCAGGCAAAGGGCTCTGCTCCTGGGAATGGGTGGTGGTGATCCACTTGCGTTTCCATCCAAGGGAAACCTGAACTCCCAAGGGATGTTTGAACTTGGCCAACTTGCCCAAAGCAGTCAGAGCCTGCTTATGAGATGGTGTCTGCAGCTCACAGTGGAAAAAAACTTATTTTCCTCTTTCACGCAGGATGCAGAGATCTCTGCCTTCGAACTCCGCAACATCTTGAATAAAATCATGGCTAAACGTAAGTACTTTCCTCCAGCTGCGGCGTCAGTTGTCCACCAGCAGGTTTCCAGCATGGCTGTGGGAGTGTGGCTTGGCGCTCCGTGTGGCCACAGCCAAGTGCCCTGTTCCTTCAGGGGGCTGCGGAAACGCTGGGGCTGTGCACGCAGGACGTGTGCTTTGGCAGGGCACATATGGGTGCTGTTTATCCCAGCATCTCCTACTGGGAACTGGCTGACAGGAAGATGGATGGATTTGATTTAATGCCTGATAACAATCAAGAAAAGGTACTGCTGTTACTTTAGTATTGAACTGCTCAGGATTCAAACAGTAGCCCAGCCAATGGTCTGGGGTGCCTCTGAGAAGGAGAAACTTTGGGCTGCTTTTTCTGTGAAGCGATTCAGAGTTTGGCTCTGCGTTATTTTCCTTTTCATAAAACAGTGCTTCAGATATAAGTGCTTGGAGAAATAAGTGTCTCTGTTTTCCAAAGTGAAATCTCAGCCAGGTAGCCGGGACTGCATTGTATGTCTGTGTGCACTAGCCAGTTAGCAATGGTGTGTTGCTGGTTACCAGGCTTGATTTGATGTTCTTCCCTTGCATGAAGCTACCTACAGCTGACCTCCATAGGTCAGAAGCCCACGTTGTCCACAAAAGTCCACCCTTGTCTCTGCAGGCAGACAGTAAGGGCAGGAAAGCTTTCTGTCTGCCTCTTGCTTCTGTTGCACACCTACAAACCAGACTAACTGGGCTGTTTGCTTGGGGAAACATCACAGCTAACTTTCACTCAAAGTCTCTTCATCAGGAAATCAAAGAGGGCTGCTTATTAGCATCCATTTGCCTGCTGCAGTGCTGCGTCCCTCTCATGCAAAACAAGGACCATCCTCTGACCATTCTCCAAGAGCTTTGTAATTCTTGCTCGTGTGTCCTCCCCCCCTGAAGCTCTTCCTCGCTTGGCAAGTCCTGACCCCACTGAGCACACCTCTCAGTGAGCATTGCCTCCCGCTCTGCCGCATGCAAAGGAGTTGTCAGGGGTCATAGCTTACCTCAGAGGGGGGGATCTAAGCAACATCAGGCAATGGTTTCCCATCCGGTGTTTGAGGGAACTGTAGGATTACCGAGTAACAGGTGATAGGACAAGAGGAAACGGCCTCAAGTTGCACCAAGGGAGGTTTAGACTGGATTATTCGGAAAATTTTTTACACTGAAAGGGTTATTAAGCATTGGAACAGGCTGCCTAGGGAAGTGGTTGAGTCACCACCCCTGGAGGTTTTTAAAAGACGAGTAGACATAGTGCTTAGAGATATAGTTTAGTGATGGTTTTTGTCAGAGTTAGGTTGGTGGTTGGACTAGATGATCTGAAAGGTCCCTTCCAACCCAGGCAATTCTATGGTTCTGTGATCCTGACTATAGCTCTACAGGCACCACATCCTCCACTGTCAGCGTTGCATTAGGTACTTGCAAATTCCCAAAGGCTTAGGGATGACAGTAATAACTCCCGGAGGCTGGCATCCCCTGCTGCTCACGGCACTCACCTGGCCCAGGCTGCGGCAGCGACACAGTCGGACACCTATTGCCAGGGGAGGGTTTGAAGTAGGCAGCGGATGGCCATTGAGTAACGAGTAGGTGTATATTGCAGACATGGTAGAGTACTAAGCACGTGTTACCTAGAAGCAAAAAAGCCCTGTAAAATGAAAAAGATTTCTTGCCAGTTGCAGAGGAAGCCGCCGATGACACGGAAGCACATAAGGGCTGAGGTGTATACACTGGTGACGGAGCTCCCGGGTGGTGTAGGAAGGCGCTGTGGTACAGCGTGCAATGATAATCCTGTCTTTTGCTCTCTCTTTACAGGCCAAGATATTAAATCTGATGGCTTTAGCATTGAGACATGCAAAATAATGGTTGACCTGTTAGATGTATCCTTTAAGGCTGTTCCTGGATGATACTCTTCTGCCTGTGCTGGAGTAGGTGAGCTGCTGCCTTTGCAGGTGGGGGTCCATCCTGATGTACTAGTGACTCCTGAGGTGGGGGGCTACTGCTGCTGACCATGGCACTTGAGTTCTGCCAGGCAGTGGGGAAGATTTGTTTTCAGCCAGGACGATCTGCTTTCAAGTCTTCCCAGCTGTCGGACGTTCTGGTTTAGCTGGCAACAAAGTGCAGTTTGTGCTGGGAAAAGGCACCTGGCTCTCAGCGTGGCGTGGATTGCCTTGGCTGATAGAGTTTGAACACGCATATCTGGGGGCACTTCACTGCTCTGTTGGAGTTGGTAAGGGCAGGAGGACTTAGCAAATAGAAAATGAGGGAAACAAATACAGAAACCAGAGAGTATGCTGGATTTTAGGAGTTTTTACTCCTAAGAATAACGGCAAAAGCATAGGCTGAAGGATTCAAGTCTAAGAATAGTTGTGTTCAGCTTCCTTGCACAGTGGGCGTTGAATTGCATAGTCAGAAAAAGGGAAAATTACCAAAACAGAATGATGCTCTGCTATAATTTGGTGTAAAATATGGCAGGCCGTAGGGACTCCGTAGTGGGTTTTGGGAGCCATGCCAGGTTCTTTTGTTAGCTGTTTGTGCAAGAACTTAAGTTCTCCAAATGGCAGGCTTGGCTGTGGCTTTTCCTGTTTATAATGCAGGCTTAGGAGTCATGCTGCTATAACTGCAGGTGTTGAACCAACAATGCAGAAGAAAATCACATAATCTCAGCTGGTTTATACACGTATTGAAAAGAGAGAGAGTTGCCAAAGGAGGAGCAGAAAGATCTTGTGACCTGGTTGTGGTTTAAATGCATCAATCACCTTATTGATTTCAAAAGACATCTTGGACAACAATTGCATATTCAACAGGATGAATCCTTCAGAGAGGACTTGCATCCTTCTCTTAATTGCAAATTTTTTTTAAGTATTAAGTCACCACTGCCTACGTAAGTAAAACCCAGCACAGGGAGGGGAGGCCCTTTTCCTTCCTTCCAAAGAGCTTACCTTAACTCAGAGAAGAACGACGGGAGTGGTAAACTGGGACTGAAGGAATTCCACACCCTCTGGACGAAGATTCAGAAATACCAGGTGAGACGCAGCCTTTTTGGGCAAGCACGCAGTCAGGCGTAGAGGTGGCTGGAGACTGATTTGCCTCGGACACTTCCCCAAGCAGGGGCTCCCGCTCGAGCTCAGGATGCATTTCTGTCCTTGGTCGCCCAGGTTTTGCCCCTCAGAGCCCAGGGGTGTGATGGCTTCAGCCCCGGGGGGAAGGGCTGAAGGAGAGGCCACCTCTCTTCCTGTCGTGCACTTTTGAGGGGTTTCTGGTTTGTTTTAACTCGTGTCCAAATACATTTAGCCTTCCCACTTAACAGAGCGAGTTTAATGTCAGTCTTGCTGCTTGCTTGGGTAGCGATAGTGCCATTTTGCACAGGTGTCCAAGGGAATTCTCTGGAGTCTTTATCCACTCTGGCTGCTGCATTAAAAAGACTTTCCAAAGCTGATTTTAGACAAACTTGGGGATAAGTCCCTATTTCTTCAGACCAACGTTGCAAATGCTACTAAGGAATGTGCAGGCTGCATTTCAAACTGTTTGACTTCTGCCGAAAGCCCAAACGTGCTCTGAATTATTGACAAGTTTTAGCTTTGGGTTTTGTGTTCTGCAGAAAATTTACCGGGAAATTGACGTGGATCGATCTGGTACCATGAATTCATATGAGATGAGGAGAGCGCTGGAAACAGCAGGTATTTATATCGCTCTGTCTCTTTTTAGGATTGTATCAGTTTCAAGCAGGGTTGGTAGACACTCACTAGTCGCCTGTATATCACTTATAAGCTGAAAAATCCTGTGTTCCTGGACCCGATGGAAGGCCTCCATTTAATCCAGATGCTCAGCGTGGGCTCCTGTCTTTGTGTAGCAGAGTCTTGCCACGCAGGCACCCGAAAAGCATCTCAAAGGAGTGATAGGTTTGCGGTTATTTTCTTTGGTGACCAGCTTTTGAAGCACAAACTGTAACAGTCTGGTCTTATAAGAGCATACTGTCATCTTGCAGTGAGTCTCTCTGGGTAAATGGGGGTTTGGGATAAGCCCGTGAAAGAGGGATGCTGTGACCTAGGGAATGGAAGTGGCTTGACCAAGGGGTGATGCTCACAAGAGAGCTAAAAGAGGAGTCAGTTTGCTCCTGCAACCACTGAAAAGCAAATCTGAGTTATGGCAGTGAGTGAGGCGGGGGTCACAGACCCATACCATCGCAAATTAACTTACTGATCTCCTGGGGATGCCTTAATGTCAGCGCTTGGGCTTTCTGGCGCTTTCCCCTCCTGTCACCGCCTAAGATGAGGCAGCATTTCTTTTCGTCCCAAAGTTTGGGCGCTCTGTGGAAATATAGACCCGTTTGCCCACAGAAAACCACTGCTTCATCTCGGGTCTCGGGGGGCCGAGTCGGGCAGCCACCTCGTTGCCCAGGGAAGGACGAGCTGGAGCAATTGTCCGTGTCCTCAGGGAAATGGGTGTATAAGCATGGGAGAACATGCAGCAGAAGCAATACATGACCTAGTCACAGCTCTAAATCCCTCCAAGAACAGAAGGGGTTGTTGGGAGTTTCCAAAATGGAGCAAATACTCTTAAAATTTGTGAATTTAATCAAAAGTAGCCCATTGAATTTCTGGCCATGTATAAGGTTGAGGTTTTTTGTTGGTTGGAGCTTTTTGCTTTTTTTTTTTTTTTTTTTTTTTCCTTCCTCTTCTTTTTTGAATCCTTGACATTGTATTTTTAGGGTTCAAATTGAACTGCCGGTTACATCAAATCATTGTGGCTCGTTTTGCTGATGAAGACCTCATCATTGACTTTGATAACTTTGTCCGGTGTTTGATTCGGCTGGAAACCTTGTTCAGTGAGTACATGCTTAAGAACCAGACAGACTCTGTTGCTTTGTGTTTTCGAGTCCGGGATAAGTTATTCAGAAAACTTCTGTACTGGAACCAAAGCAACTTCCAAGCTGAGCTATAAATCTGGCAACCCGGTCTGCACACTCCTCCTAGAGCTAGGAATCAGCCTTTTAGGCCAGGCTGCTGAACCAGAGCCAGTCAGTCTTTCATGCAAACAACTAAATGTTGATTTAAAAACAAAAAAAAAAAATCAATCTAAACATTTACGGATTGACAAATAGCGTCAACACTACAGAGTGAACTGTTAAAAACGTTCAGTCTCATTCTTGCACACAGGCATGCAATAGCTTTAGTGTGGCTCCTTCTGGTTTGGGGTTGTAGACCACTGTTGAATTTTAGTCTCTGGGACTAAACTCCTTTTTGATCCTGAAGCACGAGGAAGGGGCAGGCTTTCCAGGTAGTTCCTATATTCATCCTTGTCTGTCATCTCTCTCCTGCCACAGAAATGTTTAGAAAACTGGATACTGAGAAAACTGGAACAATAGAATTGAACCTTGTTAATGTAAGTTCATTTATTTCTAAAATACTTGTTTTCATCTTTTTTTGGGGGGGTGGGGGGTTAACAGTAGAGACCGTCCTGCTCCGTTCTGACTGATTATGGATGATTATGTGTACACACATATATGCTGGATTTATATAGCTTGTGTATTTATAAGCAGTCTTACCCTTTTTTAAAATGTACCTACAGCACATTCTCTAACAGACAGACAAGGTCACTTGAACCTGATGCCACTTATCCCTTACGGGCAGGAATCTTGGCTGACATGTATGTGGGCTTCTTCCCTGCCTTTTCTGTCAACAACAGCGTAAGCTGCAGGTGCAGAGGCAACTCATGGTCTTGACCACATCTGCCCTATAGAAAGGACTAAGTTAGAAGAAAACTACCCTCCTACACATGTTCAACTTGCTTATTACCCAAACATAACTTATTTCTGGAGCTAAATGAGGAATGTGCAGATCATCCCAAAACTCTTCTGACTTAAACAAGATATAAATTTAAATCATTCAGGAAAGATCTTAAAATTACTTCTGTAACAATAGACTTTCATCCTTACGCTAGAAATGGGAACACGTCTACTTCTTACCGGTATTTTTACTAAACTTAACCTTGGGCTATTCTCCTCTCCCTCTCTTGTTGTAGTGGCTGTGCTTTACTGTCATTTGAGCCACTGACATCAGCTCAAGCCACCTCAAAAAGAGCAAGACCAGGTGAAGATAATCAAGCAAACATACAAGTAATATTCTAACGTGAATGTGCCTTAACTTATGCATGGCAAATGTTGCACACAGTTATACAAAGGAAAGCATTCTACTTCAACAAGAGAAGACTCTGCAACCTCATTTTTTATGGGCCTGACGATCTTTTATCTACTATTATATATCCTCTGTACAAAAGCTTTGATTTAATATAAATCCTCAGTGCAACTTTTGAAAATACTGCTTTGCTAATATCTTTGTATTTATGGTGTTTTACATGATTTCTGGGAGAAAGCTCATGATGGCTTGATGGTCTGGTTTAATAAGTGCTTTTTGAATGACAGCTCCACTCCATCCTGTGTCTCTGAAACTAGAAAAGGGATGGTGTTGCAGGTGTTTAGGTGAGATATGGGTCTCTTGTGTGCTTTTTGTCAAGCCCCAGCTTTGTTCTGGTTCAATATTTTTTTTAAGACTTTAAGTAGCAAGTACGTGTTTGACCAAACTGAAGACAAGTCTTTCCATCCTGACCATGGCCATGCCTCTAGCAGGAGGCCGTGGTGACAACCAGACTCTTCCAAGAGAAAGCCCATGCTCTCAGGTGGAATCTTGATTTCCTGGATATTATTTATCTTCCTTTGAAATAAAAGAAAGTGTATTTATCAGTAGAAATAAAGTTTGCAAAACTGTTATTCTTTCTGCCACTAAGGACATTATTTTTTTTTTTAGAGAGAGATCAACACAGAGCATATGGAGAGCTCTCATTGTCAGAAAGAGAGTATGTTGCTTTTTATAGGGGGAGAAAATCAGCGTTCTGGTGTTGACTAGGTTGTATGTCAGTTAATGAAATGCTAGATAGTTTGATACTTTATCTGATGCTTTAAAAGATCAGTGCTTGAAAAACTAAAGGTTTCCAAGAAAGGTGACTGATGGTATATACCCTGTACCCAACCCTATTGAAATCATGAGGCTGGGAACATGAGCAGGTTACTGCTTCCAGGAGTTCTCACTGCTGCTGGCTTAAATTTACCCACCTGAGGAATTGCGTCCTCCTTTCTACAAACACGGTCTTGTATTTATGGGCACCTTTTCAGAAAGCAATAAGGACCTACCTCGTAGGAAAACTTCAGCCTGAAGAGTGAAGCACTTCCTAAATACCCTTAAGGTAAGATTTGTTCCTCTCTATTTAATAGTGTTCATTATCAAGTGATTATTGATGAACAGATAAGATATAAAGGATAGATCTGTGGGAAAGGCTTTGTTTGGAAAATACTTGTAACAAGTTTTTTTCTTAAGTATGTCCCTTAGCTTTTATGGTTAACAAGGTTATATGCAACTGACAGATCTGCCTTAATTTTAAGTACAGAAAAACTGTCTTGAACAAACTGGGGAGGAGCGGTACAACTTAACACAGAAGGTAGAGGAATATTTGCATAGTGTAGAACAGCAGGGTGTCTCCCTGCTAACGTTTTCAGATGGTCTAATAAAAACATGACACTAAAATACCCAGAGTTAAAGCTTAAGAGGAGACAAAAGTTTAATGGTATCACAGTCAAGTAAAAACAAGTAAGTTGTCAAGGACTACAGAAAGTTTCTACACTTAGTTTTCAAAGTACAAAATACAATAAATACATGAGGCTCTTTTTGTAAAAAGAGGAATCTAAAACTACATTGTCTGTTACAGCACGTAATATTTTGGATACATGGAATTCCTAAGATGCTACAGCATTTTTAAAAGTTATTGCTTAATGGATTGGTCACGTGGTTGTCACTGTTCAGATGCAGTTCGGTTTAGCTTCTTCAACAAGTGTTCTGTTTCCAGCAATAAGCCTCGGGATAAATTTGGATAGAGCCAAATTAGCCGTTTCATGATGATTCCTTCAATGGTAAATTGAAAAGGTCCTTGGCTTTAAGGCAGAAAGATGTGAAATTCTTTTCTGCCATGTTTGAAGAAATCAGAGTGGGTACTTGAACGTAATGGCTCGCTTGGACCAAAGGCGCAGAATTTCATTTGCTTGTAACCATTATTTCATCTTGTAGAATGCCCTCATCTATTTGCTAATGCATCAATCCTTCATTTGTTTTCAAAGCACATTCTTCATAGCTTTCAAATTACATTGTCATTGAAATAAGTCTCATGATATTGGAACCAACACAAAATGAATTTTTTTTTTGTAAGTCATCCATGATTAGTACTTCAAGAATCTGGCTTCTGTACTATTTCATGCCAAGCTTCTTTGTCTAGGTTTAATCCTTGGATACAGCTGAGGGTAAAATAGAAATGAGATTTAAAATTTTAGTGCTTTAAAAGGTTAGGTTTTTTAAAGGAAAAAGAAAGAAAGAAAAACCCCTCTTTGGTGCTACAATTCTAATGTAATGTCTAGTAGCAAAAATATGGTTATAAAAAACACCCAGAACACTAACAGATACAAATTTAGCATTCTTAGGCAAGTTTAAAAACTACTAACCATGACAGGACAAGAGGAAGGCACTGTAAAGCACGTAATTCAGTACCTCCAGCTCTACCCAGATTTGGCTTTGTAAGTCAAAAAGACTTTTGTTCTTAGTGAACTGTGTGGTTTTCCCCTGTTTTATAACAGAAATAGAGAGGTATTAAAGTCTCTTTTGCTTTCTCGCTCTCAATGCCTATCAGCCTTTACAGATCTATAGCTTTGAGCAAGCTGGAAACATCTGGCTGAATAAGGGCCACAGAAGAGTAGGAGCTGTGCTTTAGATAGTGGGTGGCCAGTTAAGTGAATTTAACTGCCCAGTGGTAAATCAGTAGCTGCCACCCCCTGGCCCTTGAGCTGTGTGCTAGTGACACATTGCGGCGGTGCACAGAGAGGCACAGAGACTGCCTCGGTTGAAGGGTGACGATTGATGGGACGCAGCTTGCCACAACGTGCAGCAGCACTGAGGCGCTTGGGAAGTTCTTGGCTTCCACTTGCAAAGCATGGCTACTGGCATATAAAAATATGCCAGTATTTTTACTTCCACTTGCAAAGCATGGCTACTGGCATATAAAAATAGAAGCATACACGTCATACAATTAGGAAAGATGAAACCTCCATGCTGTAAACGGCCATGCATGCCTACATTACATCCTGGGTTTTTTCAGCTAATGTTTTCCTTAAAGCTGCTCTCTTCAGCCAAACTGTAGCTTTCTTCTTTTTCGTGGTCAGCTAATGATTAAGAAAAGACCAACAACTTCACCCAAAGGTTTGTCTCAGCCTGCTGTGACTTCACCACTAGCAGAGATTCAGTCAGTCAGTCACAGTAGCATAACACCTGATAGTGTTCAAAAGATTTTGTTTGGTATGAAGAAATCAGTATTTTGACAGTATTATCTTATTTGCATTCAGTTTTAAGAGCTCTCCCACAGCTTAGGGAGTTAGTGAGTCAGAAGGGCAGAGTACTGATGCAGATAATGTCATCCTTGTTTTTATTCAGTGCACCTAACTGCAAAAGGATAAAGCAGCTGTGATAAATTAATATAAGACTGTATCAAACTACCAAACATTTCCCTCTGTGCTGAATATCTCAGCCTACATTTCAGCTGCTATATTAAGAGTCCAGTAATTGCTTTTGATTATAACCACGGAATCCTTGGCTAGCAGTACCAGCACAACTGAACGTGCACAAGAGTGAACAGTGAATACTGGGCCTGGGTAGTTGTCCCCAAAGGTTCTGTTTGGATTGTGTTCTGTTTGAAGGTTGAGTCGTGACCCCCAGTCTAAGCTGTGTTGCCTTGTGCTTTTTAGTACAGGAGCACAGATGCTCCTGGTGTTCTCACACACCTGCGCTCAGGCCGAGGGCACAAGCTTATGAAGTAGCACCTGCCCAATTCACCCTGGGGCAGGAAAAAAATAAAAAGCTGCCATTTCTGACCTTTCTTGACCTTGTTGTGCAGGGCTGATGGCTGCTCTCAGTCCAAAAATGCTTACATTTGGAAGGGAAAAACCTGAGCAGAAGTACTATGCTAGGGAGAATTTTACAGTACATTGTGGGTATGCCTGACCTGAAAGCAATACAGAAATGAAAACTGATTTTGCATTAGATATAGTCGCTCTGCAAAATCTAACCAGTTTAAGAGTAAGGATTATCTACATGAGGAAGGAGGTTCACCCTCTTTCAAGCATCATACATCAATCAGCTAAAATTCACACCAGTTAATCTTTAGCATTGGCAGAAGCTCTTATCTCCAGCAGCAGGGAAACTGGATATGCAGAAAAAAGCTTAATGGAATTTTTATACGTGTCCATCTGCTATAGTTTTCTAGCAACTCAGCCATGAGGAGAAATATGGGGACATAATTGAAAATATCTATTTGTACACAGCCGCTTTTAATAAAAGAGGTAGTACAAAGATGGTTAGGGGAGGCCATTAATTTAAGGCCTTTGACGTGTGGTTAGATATTACTGAAAGAGCATAGGAGAAAACAAAGATCTGCCTTTATTTGGCAACATGATCTCTTTTTCAACACTAGAAAAAAAGATGACCATAGAATTTTGTAGTGTTTGTCTTAAAACTCCCTGTGAAACCATCTCAGGTCACAAGGTGCGCTGTATACACCTGGGCAGGGAAGGACTTGTGACTCATTCTTCATACAAGTTTCAGTTCTTAAGGCCCTTTGTGCCGGTGTATCACGCTCTAGAAGAGGGGAAACCCAGTTCTCTTCATATGCTCAACAAAACCTTATGCACACGTCATATTCAGATAAAAGCTTTTTTTTTTTTTCCCCTCGAAGAGGGTGAGACAAGGTTAGTATTAGAACCTGCCGCGTACAGCAGGGTGGTGATACATGTTCTTTTATGCAGCCATTAGTATAATCTGTGTTACGTATCTAAACAGAGGGTGTTAAACCACTCTGACAAGGTATTCAACTCCCCAAATGAATAAATAGAGAATGTCAACTCCTTCCTCTTGACTTTTGGAATGGCACCTGACCTAGACGCATGAGAATAATGCTGCCTATACTCCACATAGTGGGCTGGGTTTTTTGGGGTTTTTTTTTTGACTTTGGAAAGATCAAGGACTCACCCCTAGCAGGTTGCGGGGAACGTAGCCTTCCTTGTCATTCAGCCGTGCCCACCACCACTCAATTTCATCTTCATCTTCCCGGCGCAGGATTGTCATGCAGTCTCCCTCTTTCATTGAGAGCTCATCGTCATTCTGAGCCTCATAATCCCAGAGTCCATAAATCACTCCTTTGTTCATTATCCCCATTTTCTCCTGGACTCCTGCAACATTAAAAACACAGAGCAGCTCAAAAAAATGTTAAAAAAAAAAAAATATAACAGTTGGAAAGGCTGCTGTACTCTTACCGAAAACAGTCCAGGAAAAAAGGAAAAAGAAAAACCAACCTTGGTTCCTATCACGCTTAGCACCTTGGTGTCATCAGCCTACTGAAAGTCACTCCTGGAACAGGTGGCATTGTGAAGTTAGCCCTTGCACACAGCAGATTCCTTCCTTACACACATTCAAAAAATATGAGGTAAATGGGGAGAGGAGCGCTGATTGATAAAAGGTTATATTTTTGTGCTAGCGTTCACGCTTCCTACACTTAAGTGACGAGCAAGAAACACTTGTTTATACTCTTAGTTCATCGGTAATCTCTTTCTGTCAGAGGAAGATAGCAATACCTGCTTACGCTGACCACCATTGTCATTTTAATGCTTGAGGTGTCATCTACCACTTGTGCTACATTATTTCAGAACTTTGAAACGAGTTGTGTCTCAGACCTATACCTGAAAGATTTGTCTGCTGCCTGCCAGCTGCTGTCACTTAACTCAGATACTTACTTCAGCAGTTCTTGACTTCTGCCACTATGTTAGTTATTTTTTTTAAACACTGAATTCAGAAACAAATTAAATTGCTTCCGGGCCAAGGTGTTTTGGAATACAACATACACCTTGCGGGTGTTATTTAGAATTTGCTCGTTTTACAGCTGTAGCCAAAGATGAGATACTATTTTTTCTGTACACATTCCTCAGCTTCTAAGCAGCAAACCAGAAAAGGTATCTTAATCAACTGTTATATAAACTTTCTCTTGGGTAATTATTCCATTTTAAAATACCGAATCCTACTGGATTTTTTGTTTGGTTTTGGTATTGCTGGGAGCAAAGAGCGTGTTGCGCACTGTATCACAAAACTTGTCATTTCCCTTTCCATCTCTTACCTATTACAACCTCTTGTATAGGATGCTTACCTATGTCTGCTAAAGAAAGCATCTGCTCAAATCCAGTTCTATTTTTCTGCATACCAGCTCATCATGTAACATTAAAATACTTCCAATGAATGCTTAGTTCTGCTTAGAGAAGCCCCTCCCTTGCTTTGCATTTGGTACGATTAAAGGTTTGGCAAAAGCTGTCCTCTGCACCCATGTGAAAGGTTAAGACTGAGCACTGCATATCAAAGCTAACAAAGAGAAGATGCGCACAATGGATCTGGTCTTCTATAAAAAAGTGTGAACACTCACAGCAGGGTAGCAGTGCAAACATGCTCTTAAGCAACCAGACAGGCATTAAAACTTAGAAAGTGAGAAGTGACACACTTAAGCAGCAGCAAACTAGTCATTTAATCAGTGCTAAAGGACTAGTGGTTTTATTTAAACATACTTGTAGATGATATTCAATATTACACATCATGTACAACAAAAAGGGATTAGGTGAATCAATGAATTACACCAAGGTTTCTCACCTGACAGGTTTTAATACGGTATCTCTTCTGGAAACAGATACACATCCCCAAACTTCTTTTACAGCAAGAAACAGATTTAGCCAGTGAATTAATTTCTGACTATAACTATAGGCAACTAGAAACAGTCTTAGCAATAGGATTAATTCCTAATGGAATAATATGGAAATTTGATAGCTGAACAGCCAGTGTATCAAGAGACAGATACCTTTACTTTCAGTGGCTTCAATTTGGAAAAGCTCACAATAACCAAAGCCTTACAGACTTTTCAGGACCCATTAAGAAATTTCTCATGACACACACACACAAAAAATATCTCAAACCCAACTCAAAACAGTATCAAGCGAGATCACCAGATGGTGGGTCCAAAAAACCCCGCAAACAAAAAGAATGTGTTTCTTCGTGCTGTATATAATAAAGCCATGGATCTCCTTCCCACAGGATCTTATGGGCTGTTTACCTGGATTTTAAGAATTAGACTAATTCCTGAAAGAAATCTCCCAAGACCTATTCTACACAAAGATACCATCTCTTAACTCCTGTTAGAGTTAAAACCAGTAAGAAATACCAGACGTAGTATTATTATTTTTAATCTAATCCTACAATCTTCCTTGGGCATTTGCTGTTGATGATCACCATTGCAGTCTGGATACAAAACTAAATGGAATTTTGCTTAGTCCACGAATTTCGACGCTAGTTAAACAGGCTTCCTCCCTTCATAGGGAAAACTATATATTTGGGGCACCAAGAGATACATTTTTCAAGCTTAGTGAGGACAGCTGGACAGACAGTTTTGAAATATGCTGGCTGAGCAGCTTATAGGAACTCAGATCTCACATGTTCCACAAAACCAGAAAGGCTATATTAAGCTTTTTACACTGTATTACATTGCTTTTACTCTAACCTTTTACAGATAGATGACACTCCAGCTGGTAGGTGCCTAGGGGACAAGAACTACATACAAAAGATAGAGAAAAGTAATTTAAAACCCCATTACATACAAAACATACAGTAATTTAAAACCTCATTGACTAATATTCATCACACCCTGGGGGAATTCATCCTTTCCATTAAAAAAGATAGTTTCCCTGTAGTCTTACTATTTGAATAAAATCTAAATTGAAAATGGGATTTCTTTTTAAATGCAAGAGAAGAAAAAGGCCGGAAAGATAAAGTCAAATCCAGTGCTTACTAACCTCCGTTAAGGCAGAAGTTTGGCAGGACTTTTCTTGGTTCTGAAGTGCACATTAGGAAATAGTCCTGATTTAAAGACACTAGGTAGCAGATACGAACTGCCTACTGAGATACCCATACTACTTTTGGTTTTATGTAAAAAAAGTACTTACATGGTAAGATTCACCTAATTGTTACCTCATACCAATGTATTTGTCAATGCACGCTTTAAACTCATTTCAAGGTCTTTAATGTAGGGGAACATGTTGTTACTCAGATCTTCTCTATGGGTTCAGTACTTAAATTTGGTCTCGATGGACCTCATTCTGTGACAAGAAGCCGGCTAAAACCGCTCTCTTTCCAAGAGAAACTCGAGGCACAGGCACACAACCTAAGCATGCGACTTGCCGCCCCTCATCCAAAAACATACCAAAAAGTGCCATGTGAGTCCCTAGCACGCTCCAGAACTCAGCTGTCATCACCTACCATATAAGAACTGGGAGCACTGTGTGTAGCCTTCCTCCATTTCCTCACACTTGTCTGCAGCCGTCTGCATGTCACTGTAGGTCATCGCAAATACAGCTGCACCTGACTCCACCAGGAACTTGCACACCTGCACGTTATTGCAAGATGCTGCACAGTGTAACGGGGTCCTGCAAGCCGAGGAGAGAAAGATGACACATTACTTTTATTCCTGATAGCAGTACTTACAGACTCTTAGGGGCAAACCGCTTTCATGCGTGACCTCCAGCACTCAGTACTGCATCGCTGAAAGCTTCCCACCAGAAGCACTTCACTCAGGATGTCAAGTACAATTGCTTTTCACAGATAATGGGAGTTACCAAGAGCTGCTTGAGCCCTAAAGCTGGGTTTCCATATGGATCTCTAGTTGTGCTACCTTTTAATAACCCATTAACATTTCAAGAATGTTGATTAAAGCAATAAAAATTAAAAAAATAAATCTATATTAAAAAAACCACTCAAAAATCCTCCTGACATCATGCTTCTTACATTCTAGATAATTACTTCAAGACCTAACTTGGTGACAAGCGCAGGTAATCACCGAATGGTTCAGGTTAGAAGGGACCTTAAAGATCATCTCGTTCCCACCCCCCTGCCCTGGGCAGGGACACCCCCCACCAGACCAGGTTGCTCAAAGCCCCATCCAGCCTGGCCTTGAACACCTCCAGGGATGGGGCAGCCACAGCTTCTCTGGGCAACCTGGGCCAGTGTCTCACCACCCTCACATTAAGGAATTTCTTCCTAATAGCTCATCTAAATCTCCCCTCTTTCAGTTTAAAACCATTACCCCTGCGGCTGAGGGACAACAAGCATCCTAATTCAATCTTGGGCCTTAGACACTTCTGTTACAGGCAGAAATAATAGTAAAGTCACTGCCCCCTTCCCCTAGCCTTTTGTAAATAAGCTCCCTAGCTACCTTAAGAAGGATTTATAACCCATTCAGTTACAAGCCTAGGTTGTAGACTGTTATTTTCTGCTTTGTCTTGTTTTTAAGTTGTCCAAGTACTGGACAAAAAACTGAGGCGAGTTTGCAGGGCTAGGTACTGCCCAGAGCATGTGTAAGCTACAGATTATTTCACAGAGAAGACACCGGGAATTTCAGCAAACAGCTTGTTATGCATAAGCTGTCTTCAATATCTCAAAGAAAGAGGGCAATTTCCTGACAACTGTATCCACCCTACTGGGCCTCAGACACACTTCTTCCATATAGGGAATATTAATATAATTTGCCTGTTTTCTTCTCCGTGCATTCTCATATGATGGCCCACAGAGAACGGCTGGTGCTCTACTGTGGAAAAGTCATTGCCAGCTGTACAGGAGCAAACCGAGGGACCTGTAGCAGCCCCCGAGCCACAGCTCTCTTGTGGAGAGCATCTGTAAGGTACCACTTAAAGCCTTACCATCCATCGCTATCTGCGGCGTTCACGTTCACACCAAATTGCACCAGGAACTTGACGATTTCCGTGTGTCCAGCACACACGGCATTGTGCAGTGCAGTAATCCCTTCATCGTTGGGCATGCTAGGATCTTCAACCTAGTCAGCCAGAAAAAAAGCCATTCACATTCCGATGAAACTCTACAATAAACATCTCTTCACATATAAAAATGAGCTTTCTTATGCTGAAATATGATTTTAAGCCATATTCCTATGAAGGACATGAGCAACAGGCAGAAAACTACAGCAGTAGCCAATCTCTCAAGACGACACACATACAAGCTTGCAGCCTCCTTTTAACAGTGAGAACGTAAAGTGGTTCAGAGAAATAATATCTTGACAACTTAGTAAAAGCATTTATAACAAATTTCTCATATTTGCCTATTTAACTGTAAGAAAAATTCACACGGATTTTGCTTATCAAATTATCTGATAACATGCCAGACAGGGGCTGAAACACTACATAAGAAATGAGGAAAATGTTGTCCTGTGAATTTATACTCTTGATGCTAAATACCCAGCGTGGGTTTAACACACTTAAAATCAGCTCCAAGTGTCCATGTTCTGTTAGGACTTATCGTCTCCTCAAGGGCAGATCAAGGTTGTGCACTATTATTTTAGCTTCCCCAGCCCAGAAAAGCTGCAACTTCCCAGTTTGAACCAGGATTGCTATTCCTTCTCTTACAAGTTAGCATTTGTACCTCATAAATTATTCTCTGCACGAGGTCAAACTCCCCCTCCAAAGATGAATCCAGAAGCAATGCGAGGGGATTGAATTTCACTCTCATTCCATGCCCAATTCTCTCAGAGCCAGTTTTGCGCAAGTTCGTCCTCTTCCCCTGTGAAAAGGTAAAACAAGTTACAGGCATTTTTTCCTGGTAAGAATAAGAATACAGAATTGCTTATTTGGGAATGACAGCAGAAATGACCAATTAAGGCACTGTTTAATATGAAGTTTAGACTATTTTCTACCAATTCCCCAACACGTTATGCATATAGTAGGTTAGGCACGTTATGAAATGTCTCTGCCTTTATCTCTAGACAAGGTCACTATTCAACTGAAATACAGAAGTCACCTTGATCAAACACGTCAACAAAATAATAAAACTCCCAAATCCCTGCAGATCAGGAAAAAATGCAATTTAATTTATTTATTTTTTTAATTATTCAGATCATTTTTAGCATTAGCTCTCAAAGCTGTTACACAAAGCAAGTAGTACACTCCATGAAGTACACTACTTTTTCAGCACCGATGTTAAGTTCCTAACACTTGCCTAAACTTAGCAGAGGTTAGCAGGAAAGAGTTATGGAAAACGGTTTTGGCAAGAATGTAGGACCAAGCCTAAAAACGCTTTACATGCTCCCAGTGCTACTGGAAACAAAGTATTTCTCTAGCTGGTTTGTACTCTTTCCTCGAAGAGAATATGCAGGCATTAGCTCAGCGCTCTCCCCAGCTGGCTGTGCAGCAGCAATAAACACTATTCATAAGGGTATGTAAATTTCTGTCAGATGTCCAAGCAAAGATGAATAGAAATGACTCATGTTCTGCAAGAGCAAACGTGTAAAGATAAGATATATAAGAGATTCCCAGAAAATACTCTTTTGCCTGTTGATTTATACATAATATCAAAAGTACAGGCTTTTTAAAGAATGAGCCTGGCAGCACAACCCAAGTATTTGAATATGAAATCAAGAAGTTGGGCCGGTTTATTCTAATCATCGCAGAATTATTACAAAACCAACCAGGAACGAGTGCTTACAATTTAGGAAATCCTACCACTAAAGTTTCCTTGTAAAAGGGAGCAAGGACAAAGCCTTTAAAGCATGAAAACATGCAATGACTATTCCATGCAGAAATTACAAGGTTAAAAAGCACATTTAAAGCTTTTAACTCCTCTGCACTGAAGCGATGGAGGAAAAAAACCACTTTCATCTATCAAGTTATTAAAATTCTCTTCATGATAGGTTTTAAAAGAAACTCTTTGGGGAACTGAAAGCAGTAAGCATTTCTGTTCTACAACGGAGAGATAACACCGTACCACACACACAGATACAAACTTCCAAGACAAACAAGATGGTAAAATGCTGCCGACCCTTAGCCCAAAGCGACTCCATTTTGATGCAACTTAAGAACTGACTGATGTTAAATCAGGTTCCGAAGAAAAACCCAGAAAACATTTCAGTAGAAGAAATGCCAACAGTTGATGTCTACAAATGAGTTTTTAAAGCAGAAACTAAGTGTGTTTCTCCGTATTTTTCAAGCAAGGCACTTTCAGACAAACAAATCCAATCTGGGATTAAGATAATTAGTTTCCATTTCATATCAGCAATAGTGAGAAATGTTTGTGAAGTCTGTAACTGTGCCTCAAAAAAAGTGAACTTTAATTTCTCTTAAGATAGAAGTATAGTTTGGATGTAGTAGGCAGAGTTCTATAGGGAATGTTCTTTACAGCCCGGAAGAGTTTTACTATTTGTGTATCAAATTCCATTTGAAACTTTTCATCATGTCATTAATTCTAGAGACAAGAGAGACTTTTCATTACTGTCATTCACTCTGGAGATAAGAGCACGGCACAAATAGAACAGATAGCCACGGAAAGACTTCTAGACTATTTGTGTGACTGTTCTCCCACATCCACTTAAGTTCTACAATACAACACACAGGATTTATGTCAGAGCTTAAGGTGACTTATTGTCAGGGCATCCAAGTTGTAGGCTAACTAATACTTACCGGAGGCAAGGAAAACTGTCCAGTAACTTCAGGAGGCCTCATACTGAATGAGTCCTCTCCCAAACTCTCTGGTTCCCCTGATGGATAGGGAGGTGGTGGGTATGGAGGATATTCTTCCATGTATACCTCCAGTGGCAGTGAAGCTTCTATGCTTGGTTCTTCCATTTTTGGCTGCGTGAGTTCATCACCATCTGATACTCCTTCAGGTACAGTGTCCAAAGCTACAGAGGGAAGAACAGCTTCGCTCTGATCCGCTGGGGTGTTTTCTGCTTCCTCAGCAATGGCCGGTTCTGGCATAGAAGCAGCTGTTTCTTTTTCCGATTCTGGGCTTAGATAAGGATTTGGGATTTCTGCTGGGCTTTCAGGACTGGCAGCTGATGCTGTCTGTTTGGAGGGATGTGATGGAGCTGAGATAGTCTCCATTGCAGCCAGAGTGGTCCTCTGATACAACAGCTTCTGAATATTGGGGCCATTAGGTCCTTCTGGCTCAGTAATGGAGCTACGTTTCTTCAGTGGTCTGGGTGCATTGGAGAGCTTTTTCCGTAGTGCTTCCAGATCAGCATCACTCTGGTTGCGATAAGGGTTGGATAAGAAAGGCAGCAATTTGGTTGGGCTAAGGGGACGGGGTATTCGCTCTGGTTCGTGATTCTCATGAGCAGAGGCTGTTGTTTCCATCTCAGGCTCTGGACTGCCTGGCTTGCCTTGGAGGTTTGAGTAGATGTTCTCCGTCTGCGGCAGCTGATTCTGTACACCAGCTCCTGCCATCACAGGCTTGCCATACACTGTGGAGGAGTTCGGAGAGGGGTGGGGGGGAAAAAACAAGTGTGAATATTTGATCAACAAGCCTAAAAAGAACACACAACCTGATTCACCCATGTAGGGCAAAGAAGCAGAATAATACGATCAACTGAACAGAACTGATCTGGTAACCAGGTTTACCATTAGTTTTCTTGCAAACGCAAGACAGATATTCTGCACTTTTTGTTAGAGCCCGTATACAGCATGTCAGATCCATCTAAGATTCTTATAGCTGCACTAACCTGCTTAATTCCCCTGCGGAACAGCTTTATACCCACAGACCAAGTGGAAAGTACATATATCTGAGGTTTATGAAGACAGAAGAGAGGCAGGGCGCCACATGCTTACCACTTGGGAAGTGTGGTCCCCTGGTCTGCGCTCTTGTCAAAGCACTTTGCACTGCCTGCTGGAAGTTCTTCCCGGGAGTCTGCTGTTGCGTGTACATGCTATAAATTGAACTTGCAGCCACAGTTTGAGGCTTTCGAAATGGTGGGAGTGAGGTCTCTTTGGACGGCTGAGGGGTAAAAGGTCTCACGGCTGCTGCTGGGGGACTCTCCTGTTTGGAGGAGGGAAGAATTTGGTCCTGGCTAGAGGAAGGACCTGCAGGAGGTACAGAAATTCTTTGCTGTATCTGCTGAGAAGGATGTGAGGGCTGCTGTGCCACTGGTTTTTGTTTGTTCCCCATAGTTACAATAGCCAAAGGCAGCTTCTGCAGGTTTCCATCCAGCTTAGTATCAGAAGGTTGCAGATGACTGGCTTGACCAAAGTAAGGCAAGTTTATCTGCTTTGGTTTAGTGGGGACAGGTGGTGGTACCTTTGTTACATTTTTATTGGCCGTCTGAAAGACAAAAACAAGTTTATTAAGATTAAATAGCAAAACATGTTTTAAAGAGTTTTAGTGTGAAGGACCAAAGATACTCTAAGAATGATACAGTATCTGGTATTTATACTGTTTACAACATCCTTGGAAACATGAAGAGAGCTCTTGAAACATTTTATCATCATAGTTGTTTACACTTTGAACCCATTCTCTTTAATTTGTTCTGTAGCAGCTATGTTTAAAACATCAAGCAATGGCAGGGCACAGTAACTTCTCTGGAGATAGCGGGGGCACTTAGTAGCATCGGTAGGCAAGAAGCTTGTTTTCCAACAGAGCGCTTGTGAACCCCAGCTCTTCTATGTTAGTTCACCCCTGCCCGATCAAATCGTGCCCTTGTGCCAAGGTTTAGGTGGGAAGTCTTGCTGCAATCAAACATCTGAAGGGCGCTGCTGCATTAAACAGTGAAACAAGCGTGTAAACGATTTTTAAAACCCCATGCAAACGCCTTGGTGCATACAATCTTGGGGGGGGGGGGGGGGGGGCGGGGAAATGCGTACACGCTAGTAGAAGTAACACAGCCATTTTTACGTATTCAGTCAAAATGTAGATTTTCACCACTGTGACTGGTGACTGTAGGGAACAACTTTGAGTTACCAACTACCACTAAAAGCCTAAAAAAAAAAAAAAAAAAAAAGACTTCTTTTCCTTAGAATTAGTCTTTTAAAAGTAGGAAGTAGGTGCTTTTCAAAGACCGTCCTGACAGCAATATTTGAAGAGCTGTGCAGTAATCCCTATCAGCTGGAATGCAGTAGTTCGAGTTTCCCGCATACCTGTGCTTCTCGCAGGAGATCTTCGCTGCTCTGGTTCTTTCGGAGCGTGCCCAGCCCAGCAGATTGGTCCACAGAATCAAACATTGAGAATGGACGAACTTTTTTCTCTTTGTCTCTTAAAAAAGCTTCTCCTTCAGCTGTTGTTAGAGAGACAGAGAGGAAAACGTTTTAAACAGGCAACAGAATTGTAGGAATAAAAGTCCTGGTCTGTGCAATATTCAAGACAGCGCGTACAAGGGGTGCTTTTTGTATTGATCCTACCCCTGCGCCAAGGGTGCAAGGGCCTGCCAAATGCTGTATCTTGCAAATTGAACAGGAACATGTATGAAGGCATTAGTGTCTACTTCACCACCTGAAACAAGTTTTGGGTTGTTTTTTGGTTTTGTTTGGGTTTTGGGGGGTTTTTTTTGGTTGTTTTGTTGTTGGGTTTTTTTGTCCCAAAAACATCCCTGCAACGATACTAAAGCTTATATGGCAATATTCTTCAGGGAGGTTTGTGCTCTCAAATGAATTCTGTGTATTTACGGAAGCATTTAGAACAGACAGATATCATTAACTAGATTCTCCATATTTTAACATTAGCCAAACATCTAAGAACATACCTTGTCCTTCACTAGTCACAATTCCTTTTCCTGAAGTCACGGCTGATCCTTGACTAATATGATTGTCTGCATTTGAACTACTCCAGTCAGTGGCAGATGGGGAAGGTTTTGCACTGGGGACTACAGAACCTAGGAGAGAACAAGTGGAAGTGATTAAGCTAAAATAATGTTTTCATTGACTTATTTACTACAAGTAAGTTTTTTTGTGAGAGTCAGGTCCAGACACTGTACAAGTATCATATATAAATTAGCTACTATAAATCCTATTACTTTAGATTTTTTTGCTCATTTGTTTGTTTTAAAAAAAAGAAAAAAAATGCAAAACCAAGCTCAGAAACAGCTATTAAAGCAGCAGCAAAACTATTTGTCCACAAATATTTGCACATGTTTGCACTTTCAGCATTCAGCCAAGAAACTTCTCCAGACTGCCGCCTTTCCAGTTAATAAGAAACTTTTGTTGGATATTTACAGTAAGTCAGAAGTGACAGGACGGTAAGAAGGAATGAGAAAGATATATATATATAGATATCAAAGAAAACATGATGCTTTAAAGCATAAGTAGATCCTGCCAGTGATAGCCAAAACAGCAGAAAGATCATCTGCATGTTCAGTGTGCGTACAGGCACTGCATTAAAAGCTGATATTTAAATTCACTGGAGCAGGCATCCAGTCTGCCTCAAAAATAACTAAGAAAATGCTTGCAACTTGTTATTAGTTTAAATATTTCACCAAATTCTCTCTACTAAATTCTAAATTATCTAGTACAATCAGTGATAGAAAATACAAAGAGTAACGCTAAGTATCAGGAGAGAAGTTTCATTCTGACAAAGTGTTGGATACTATCTCTCTAGGAAAGCAGTCGTTTTGCCCAAATGCTAAAAAATAAGGAGTGATATTTTAGTTCAAGCAGCACACCACTACACGTTCCTATAGCAAAAATTCAATTTTTGTATGGACTGGAGCTAAAATTCCACTCCATCAGTTTTAGGATCTGCAAACCAGATAAAATGAAACAGTTCCCCATTCTCCAGCACAGCAAGAGACACTTGGACTGGTTTCTTGTTATGGCTACTTTAATAACATCTGCCAGAACTAGAGATGGAAGGAGGGAGATAAAAATAAACAGAACTCTTCTATAAGCTCAGCCGCCATTTTTTCCTTTTGGGAAGATCACAGAGTTTCTCTTATCTCCCAGCTGAAAAGGGACTCTTCTCCTTCCAAGATAGCACAGAAGAGGTATTTGCAGCTCTCAACTTTCTCCAGACTTCTACTCTCACAGAGCCGAACTGTATCTCGTAGGTAGGAGAAAGCTGCAGAGAGAAGCCTGGCAAATCTCCATTACCACTCCCAGCAGGAGAGGCCAAGCCTTCTATCAGGTGTTGGACTTAGGTCTCTCTCTATTCCTACGCCATCAACGTGTCAGCAAGTTTCATTGCTATTTCTATGCTACAATCACCTGCCTCCTTTATAATATTTCTTGTAACAGTGGTTAATCCTTTACATGTGTCATTTCCAGAACGCATGATCAGAAACTTTGCTTTGCTAGAGTTAAGCCCAGGCACCAGGTTGTTACCATGTATATTCTAAAACTGCCTTTAGAAACTTGCACAAATACTGTTGTATAGTTTTTAGGAGTATTTTAAAATAAATAAGTAAATAAATAGTTTACAGAAAAATCCTCCTAACATGTAACAACTCAGATTGCTCCCTAGAAGGATTACTAAATTTATAACACATTGAGTAGTATAACCTCAAGGCTTATAAAATATATTCACCGGGGCAGGAAAATTGCAAGTAGTAAGATTGACATCTCAAATAATACTTTGCTTTAAAAAAAAAAAAAGAAGAAAAAAAAGGCAGAGTTGGTAGATAAGAAAATAAGACATTTTTGGAAAAGAAATATTAATTGTAAGCTATTACCTGCAGGAGCTTTAGCTTGCGAACTGCTCCCAGCTCTCATGTTAGGCAGAGTTTGTGTTTTTAGTGGACCATCAGGTACCTGCAAAGCTTGTGTCCCATCTGAAAATGCTGGTTTCACCAAAAGTTCAGGTCTGGAAGCAATACGTGGCATAGTAGAGGACTGGATATAAGGACCTACTGCTGCCACTCGACTTGGAGCAGAAGCCACTGGCTGGGGTAAATTCCCGTCCGAAGAAACCTTTGGGGAAAAAAAAAAAAAAAAAAAAGAAAATGTAAAGAATGTTATGCTGCAGTATCCATCCATCCATCCATCAGAGTTTGAAATAGAAGTCAAAAAGGATAAAACAAATAGAAGATGATGCTACAATATTAAAAATGCTTTTTAAAAAAAGAGCTGTAAGGAGATATAAACATGAGATAGTAATAGCCAAAAAAAAAAAAATCTAAAAAAAAAATTCCACGACAGCGTAAGAAGAGTTCTTGTCCATAAAGAGTAAGTAGGTTAACACCAATGTACCATGAAAAGTACTTTAATAATACAAGACTTCCACCACGTATGGATAAAAAACAACAAGTCTAGCATCCGAACAGCCTTCCCCACAAGCAAGTTTTTACTTCAGCCTGTACGGGCCACAAATGAAATTCATTTTTTTTGTTATTAAATATCCCAACACTTACTGGTACATTCTCTTTCTGTTGCAGAGCTGCCTTTTTCTTCCACAGGCGCTCTCGCAGCTCATTAACACGCTTATCCATGACTGCCACCTCCGAGTTGCGCTTGTTCAAACACTCCCTCTGTTGCTGCAGCTTGGCATTCTGCTCCTGGTTCAGTTTGTTCCTCAACTGAATAAATTCACAAAGCCGGGGCGGTGGGGGGAGGAGGGGAAAACAACAAAAATCAAAACAAATTAACTTTCAGGACTGGGGACAGGAAACAGTTACAAAGGGAAAAGCCTTCTAAAAAGTCAAGTCACGCTGGCAAACCCAGATTATTTTCTCCGGAAAAAATGTTGGTTTGTCTCCAAATTTTGCAGAAAGGAAAGGTATATACACTGCGTGCTCCTTCCCCTGTTTCCCTTGAATCCAGTATAACTAACCCTCCACCCTCAGCATGCAGGTAGCCACGCAGCTCTGCCAGGAACAGGAGCAATGGGATTTCTTTCCGACAAGGCAAGAAACGACCCAACCAACTTTTGGCTCCTAGGAGTTGTGGCTCATGAGCTGGCTTTGCCTTACCTGCAGCTCCTTGTACAGGCGGTCGAGCTCAGCTACAGCCGACTGGTTGTCATGGTAACCATCAATTCGGCCGTTCTTCAGCATCTCCAGTTGCCTGGTGAGTTCCTCTACTTTTGACACCGCCAGCACCAGCTCGCGCTGCTTTTGCTGGAACAGGCTGTTCATCTGTTCAATCTCCTCCACTGGAGAGGACGAGAAAGCACAATAGCTGCCCTGAGAAACAACCGAGCGTGGGCCGCTTCCAAGGCGGTGGTTAAGGGGACAGAGAGCGCCCTGCCGGCCTCAGGAGCAGCGCTGCACACAGGCTGCAGCCGGCTGCTGCCAACTCACGGTCCCTGTCAAACCAGCTCTTCCTCCAAGCATTTGTAAAAGCAAACGCACTAGCAAGATTATGTAAATTCGGTCTACTTAGAGTTCTGATGGGGAGGGAAAGAGGACATTTTTTTTTACTTTCTGAAGTATGGAAACAACCAAAACCACACTACCAGGCTGAATTTCATCTGTAGAAGCCTAAATTCACTTAATGCTGAATTCCACAGGAAGAAACTCACTCAACCACAAGGCATATTTATAATATTTAAAACTCTGAATTTAGGTCACAGGAACTCAATGACAAAACACTCGAGCTGTTATGTTAAACAAAGACTTGGAGGGCTTTTTAGGGTCTATTATGAATGGTTGTCATCAGCTGCTCCCCCTGCCAAAACTGTCACATTACAGAATAAAGCTTAAGGAGTCGGTAAGTGTTGAAGCAAGTACCAAGACCAAACAGGCGGGGAGGATGCAGGGAAACAGACACACATGCTCCAAGATCTTGTATTACTCTACCATCCTTCCATTCCTTTAAACTGATGTTTACTGTATGCAACAGAACCCAAGCAGAAAATGTGTCCTCCCCATAGAAAAACACTTTTATCTGTAAAGCACCATGCTTCTTAATAATACAATATATTTATATTTTACCTTAATAAACCAATATATTTTCATTTGAGTCCAGCTGGAAATGACAAGTTCTGTACAATATATATAGAGGGAGGATGAAAAGGTAGGCAGAAGAATGAGTGTTGATATGAAGGCTGAAATAAATATTTAATGTTGCATCGACATGCTGAACTGCAAGCACTCAACTAGTACTGTAGCAAGCCAGACACTAGTCCGATTTCCGTAATTAAAAAGAAAATACTCAGCCTCTTTGGCCATTAAGTTATCTCTTGCGTAAGAAGCAACATGGGTACCATGCCAGCCTTTCTTATAGGCCAAGAAGAAAATAACACTCTAAATGTGTGGGGTATTAACATCAAGGATGAAAAAGTTACTGCAGTAGACAAAGGTATTTGAGCAAGGGAACAACTTACACTGTAACTTAAAGAGCAGACATATTAGCCTCAAAACACAGAGTGGAAATGCCCTTAGGGGATATTTTAAAATACAGCAAGAAAATACATTTTGTTCTAGGTCATTCAGGAATTTTCTCGGTAAATACAAGATGTGAAATTGTTAAGATTAACATTTCCTGGAACACTGTAGATACCTCTTCTGAATCATCGAAATCACCAGAAATTCTAGAGTTCCAAGAAGCACCCTTCATGAAAAAACCACAGGCTACTTTTCCACAAGCAGCAACTCACCTAATTTCCCATTGCTGAGTCTTTTTTGCTCCACGTGGCCTTTCAGTGCTCTCACTTTTTTAAGTTTGGCTTCCTGATTCTCAGCAATTTCCTTTAATCGCTTCAGTTTTTCCTGCTCAGCAGCTTGCTGTTGCTGTCGCTGATCTTGCTGTTTCAGGAATTTCAGACGCTGTTCCTGCAGTCAAGACAAGGAAATTTTTTTTTATTTATTTATTTTAAATTAAACTTATGGTAAGATACTAACAGGAACAGTCTCAAAACTTAAAAACAATTTGTCACAGCAGCTCAGATCAGCTTTAGTCCCATATCCTGACTTCCCAGAGTGTCCAGGGAAGTCTGAGAAAACAGAGCAAGCGCGTACTGGTACTGTCCCAATACAATCCTCCAGGTACCACCATTCCGTAGCCCAAGAATGTATGCAAACAGAGGTGGTAGCCATGTCTAACAGCCCTTGGTAAATTTTTCTTCCATGAAATTGCCCCAAATCCTTTGAAGCTTAAGAAAAATTTTAGCATTCATATTCCATGATACTTGCCAATTTCATTTAATCACTACTTGGCTCTTGAGTTGCAAGAGCTAATCATTATTTCCCCTCTACCTTCTTTCCATGCTGATTGTACTTTACAGATCTCTATTGTACATCACATTTTAAACAACTATTAAGTCATGCTGGAAAATATTAGATATTCTTTATATGGAAGATATTCCATAAATTATTGACCATTTTCATCATTCTCTGTACTTTTTCTAGTTCTGTTAGAACCTCATTCAGATGGAGGATCAGTGCACACCAAAGCTCTGCAAATTTGCTATTTCCTGGTAACAATCACTGCCATCACAAGACAGGAGAATTCAAGACACGGGAAAACCTTCTCATTGACCTGGCCCCCATTTATACAACAGACATCACCTCAGTGGAGAGGATCCTTTTGCCTCTCCAAGAGTATGAGAGTAGGGTGGTTCACTGTCAGTTTCTGTGTACAGATGTCTATAGTTCAGAACTAATAGAAACGACCAGATCACCCATAGAGACTTCCTTTAAGTCACTGGCCATTACACATGGCTTCCAGGTCTGGAGATGATGGGTTGTTCCAGACGTAGGAGAACTGCTAAGACTTCCCCAAGTACCCACTAACAGCCAAGACTACCGCTGCTTACGAACATTAGAACTCAACACTTCCTCCAAAAAAGGAAATTAAAAAAAAAAAAAAAAAAGTAGTCACCAGTCATATTTAGAAACAGGGAATCTTGTGCACTTTGGATAAAAAAGGAAAAGCAATAAGTGAGCTTGCCTTCCGGAGAAAACCAGGCAGCACCTGCAGTGTGTGCACTAGTTTAGAGTCAATCCCACGCAGGAAAATGTCAAAAAATAGATATTACAGCTCATATCTAAAAAGAAAATGTATTTTTCCCCCTCAGAATCTATTTTTAATATTACATCTGATTTCAGAAGGCAGGAAAGAAGCAATGGAAATGTTAGCCACGAACACAACCCATGAAAGCCTCTCTTTGAAAGGGCATCTAGGAAAGCAGGTTTTTTCCAGAGAGGCATGTTAAATGAAATATTCTCCAGTGGGACACCCATAAGGCTACTCTTCTTCAAACCACAGGCGGCAGACACCTAGCCGACGGGCAGCTATCCAGACTCAAACTCATAGTTGGTTTGGTTTTGTTGTTTTGTTTTTAATCTTTTGCAACTCCCTTTACAGTAAATTTATATAATGTTCCTGTTTCTGGTTTCATATATATATATAGTGATTACGGTGCTATTTATAAGACCATGGTCTTTTACCATCACCTGTGAGTGAAACAGACAAAAGTTATAAAAGCTTAGGCTTCTCTTGTATTTTAGCACATCTCAGCTGGAACTGAGAGGGCAGTAACATTCTGTCTTGGCAAATTAAACAGGGCAGAATAGGTATTAACTGTGCTGCTAAACTTTAACAGAAAACTCTAATCACTTAGTTGATTGACTGATTTCTTACATTTATAGCTGCATCTTCTTCTTATCAGTTCCTACCATAAAATGGAAAGAAAGTTATATTGGCTATTCACTGGGCCACAGTATCACTTTGAAGAAGTGCAGAACTATTAGAAAGCCCTGGTTTGAAGCACTTCCCTGAGATATGATTATTGAAAGCCAGGAGAACCAAACAAGATGCTAAACATAGGGGGGAGAAAAAACCCAGCTGATCTCAAAAGGAGAGGGAGACAGGGCTTCTTACAGAGGGAGAGCAGTGAGACAAGAGCCCCAGAGCAGCCTCTTCCCTAGTAGAGCACATTCTGAAACGCACGGGAATGCATCCACCCAGACAGCTGAGCGCTCTTCAGGATGGGCTCGCATTTAACGATTCTCTGACAAAAGCAGCATTTTCTATGGTATTTTCGCAACACTTAAGTCAAATATGAAAATCCATGCCACCATTCTGCAGATGCATTCAGAGTATTTTTCCCCTAAACAATCCAGGAGCACCCCGTGTGCTTTCATTAGCTTTTCTGTTACTGTTCAGCAAGCATTTTATAAATCACTCTCCTAGTTACTTTTATCTCATACACGCCATCTTTTCTAGACAGCTGCCCCAGGAAACCAAGCACACATCGAACCCTATCAGAAGAAAGCAAGATATCATTACAGGACAGCATTATATCCAGAGACAAAAGCATTGTTCAGTGATCAAACCGGTGAATGTCTGGTCACCACACGGAACACAAAGAGGGCGGTAGAGCCACCAGGATGAATGACAATATATTAATGTTATATGCTCTATCCTTTTAGTAAGCTAAATGGTCACTTCTACCACTGGCATTATTTTAATGTTTTACTACTGGATATTTGCATAGGTTGACTTTCAAATTTAAAAAGGAGGAGGCAAAGAAAGGAGGCCCTCTGTTTATAATAGGGGGAAAAAAACCCAAATCCCCAACCCTCCCCTCCACCTCACATGACTCTTACTACCTTTGTTCCTGGCTATAAACAGTCTCATTCCAAACTCACCTTGTTAGCCAGCATTTGCTGTTGAGCCTCAATTTGTTGCTGCTGGCGTGATGCCATTTCCTGAAGTTCAGCCAGTGTCATATCCATCCTTGGAGCACTGACCTGTCAAAGAAAATCCAAAGCATGCTAAGTCTAGAATTTTTAATTTGGCTAGCGTGCAACTCAATAGAGCTACGGCAGAAAAATATGATAAAGGTCTTTAACAACGACAAACGAGTATCCAATAAAATAATTAGAAAGCAATGGTGTATTTCCATGGTAAAAGAATAAATAGTTGTAAGCTCATACACATGTGTAGCCCAATCCAGCAACATACATAAGCTGACATCTCTTGAAACATCAGTATTTCTAGCAAAATCCCAGCAGCATTTTAAAGAGGCGTTTCACAGCCCTTTATAATTAAGCCCAGCATGAATCAGCTTTGACTGACTGAGCCCAGAATGCTCAGCACACGGCAGGACAGATCTGTGGTCGTAGGTGTATCGTTGCAATTCAAAGCCCTTCAACGTAAGTTGAAGAAAATGGAAAGTTTAAATATAGCGGGGGGGGGAAACCTCACCGCCCTCAAAGATAGCACTATTATTACATTAATTATCTGTTCATATGTTTCCTGAATCTAGATTCAATCTTATATCCATAATTACAACTTATGGAGCAAGAATAAATGACAGAAAATGGATTCAATGCTGAAACACTAACTGGTCTCAACTTGAAATCTGACACAAAACTGAATGTGAAAATAATCAATGAACTGAAGGAAAAATAGAAAAAATTTTTGATGGGAGTAGAGAGGGAAAGTATGCCCAATTCGCTGCTCTGAGATCACCTGTAGAAACACGGATATGGCAGCCAATGGATCTCAGAAACATCTTAAAAACTGAACGCAAGGGTGAAAATTGCTCAAGGCTTTGTGTCTGGTTTAGAGCAGTCATTGGGGACGCATCCAGAATAGTCTCTTAGTTTCCAGGGTAGGATTTGCACCAGTATCTCAAAAGAAGGGAAGCCTCCATTTTCACTATACTGGCCATTGCATCAAGCACTTACTCCATTCTCTATTCTTCGATCACCAGGCACTTTCACGCCGTTTCTTTTTAAGGCTGGATCTTGAGATCTTTGTCCAGCTCCTAGATAGAAATATAGGATAGTCAAAGACGATAAGATATGTTTTTGGTTTTTCTTATCTCTTTAGACATAGCATTCAATACAAAAGGAGAAACAGTACAATCATTTTGGTTTAGAATCTGAACAACTGTTCTTCCCATGCTCTTACCACTCAGATAAACTTAAATGATGACACAAGATATTTTATGAAGAGGCTCCTGTTCAATGTCAACATTTATTTTAAAATATAAAACTGCTTAAAAACAGACAAATAAAAAAGCTTAACAAACAGGATGCTATTGCAATATTTCTCCTATGGTCAACAGGCCCCCAGTAAATCAGATGAAGAGATGACAGATGAAGAGTCACAAAAGCCTGTTCCCCTCTGCAAATGACACCAAAATATCTGGTTAATTCACAGAGGCATTTGGATCACAATGTCTTAAAATCAGCACCTAGGTGTTCTGATGTGCCTTTGTCAACTGTCTCACAGAGAACATCAATAACAATAGCTAAAGGTCAGTCACCTATCATGAAAGATGCACCATTTAATCTACAGCTGATTATTTGCACATACAGTTTAAAAGCACAAAGTTTTTTCTTCCTGGCAGTCATTGTGACAATAAAGACGCTACTTAACTGGAAACATACTTTAATGTTTCCATCAGGTTACATACAAATGGTGTTCAGATGCCAAATACCAAGATCACTCATTTCCCTGTCGGACATACATATACTACCAGATGAAGCCGTCTCTGTTAGCTTCTTGCCCATTACACCCTGACAATGAAACTGCACTGTAAGACCCTTAGTAGGTAGAGGTGGCGCAGCTTTATCTTTTCACGTACTCATTACACATTTCAAACATCAAGATGCATTTAGCCATTTTAAAAGACACTGGGTACAATGTCACAACACAAATGCGGTATTTTCAATACTGAGGAAGATTACCAAGGATGAAAACAGGAAAAGAGGAGGAAGAAGACTGACTTAAAGGTGAACATCTTAAGTATTCTACTGAAGAGATTTAATATGGGATGCACAGAAAAAAAACTTGAAAAGCAAGAATTCATTTTCTTTGCAGGTTTCATATTTAGATTTACAATGCATAGATCTTACGTTCTCAGAGAACTTGACTAGGCTGTTCATTTAAAGCTATACCTGAAACGAATACAAATACGTAGATTGTGGGAGAAACATTGAAGAACTCTATCTTTGCCAAGTATGCTAAGTTTATCACTCTGGTAAAGTATTATCCAGGTGAAACATCCTAAGCCCAAATAATAAATTACATTACTGGACAACAGTTTGCTTACTAGATTTAAAAGAAGAGACTATCACAGATCTCTATATATTTAGCTGTGGCTAATATGTTTAATACAGGATGTGCTTGGATGCTTTGGTGATGACCAGCTCTAGAAAACCTGCAAAAGTTTCAATTCGGATTTAATGACCCCAGACCTGGCAAGGGAGGATGAAGTATTTACTAAAATGAGCAAGTTTTCTGTTACTATCATTCTCTATTCATAAGAAAGTAACAGTCAGACCAAGAAAGGCTGCAACACGACACTGACTACCAATATTAATAAGTAACATATGCAAGCTGTTTCCTTAACCTTGAGGAATGAAATGAAACTTCGACAAATGAACCAGCTGAGATCAACACCTACCTGTTTCCCGGCAGGGAGAGCGTTCATGTCGAAGAAAGAAACGAACCTCGCTCCTCTGCATCCCAAAGCGCTGCAAAATATCCAGCATCCGTTCGTTATCGGCTATGGGACGTTCTGCAAAGGAAAAAAGCCAGTTGATTATTACATCTCTATATAGCTTGGGCACGCACCAAAACAAAACAAAAAACATCTGTCCATCATCTTTCACTGGAACACCTATTATTACTCAAGTGCAGCGCGTGCACCTAACCCTTGCGCTCACCCAAGGCATTTCTACCCTTCCCTTGGGAAGGCGCTGTACCACTCCTTGCTTCTCAAATTAAACCAATACTTCTGAAAAGCAGATACAGCCCTTTAAAAGCCGGCCCCTGAAGGGAGAAGCTGAGGCACTGTCGCAGCCCAAGGGGAAGCAAATGGGCAATTTAGAGCTTTTGGCTCTAGTGCCTTAAGTTTTGTATTTGTAAATCATCTTACCCGCTCAACACCACAGGAAATGTGCTGGTGCACCTTTCACTCCACTTCCGTAGTACCTCGGACAAACGCTTTCCCACCTCATTCCCACCCCCTCCTTAAGGGCTCCTCTGCCCCGATTCCTGCAGGGACTCATTGACTTCCTATTCCAATGAGAATCAAGAGAGATGCAAGGATAAACTCTCAGAGAAGAGAAATTCTTCTCTTAACGCTTCCTAAGGATGGTGATCAAATGCTGGATTGCAGCCCTTGCGTTTAAGCTCAGGCAGAAGCACTCAATACCCTGAAGAGGCTCCTAGGCATTACCCAACAGGCCTGATGCTCAGCAAGCCATCACAGCTCCTGTCACTTCGATGTTCTCCCACAGCTCCCATCAGCCATAGATCTGGCTCATTCTCTCGGACAGCAAATTTCACGAAGATCAGATCACATGCGTTTTGAAAGCCCCACTTCTGATAAACCTGGAAAAGCTGAACTATTTTGAATTCAAAGCTCAAAGGAAAAAAAGATCAGATGGTGAAAAGTGACTCCAGTAAGAACTTGTCAATTTTCTTTCAGACAGTTAAGACGAACTTTCATTAAAAGTTGCACGCACGAGTTCCACCGTTTCCTTTCCTGCTCTTGTTCCCAAGTTTGGAATTCAGTCACATCTCTAATTTTTAAGCCTTATTCATTGCCTTTTGATGTTACAAAAATCCAGTGGGAGTCTTCATCTACTGCCTTCTTTTACCAGTACTCCTCTCTTTCCCTATTACTGTTCTTCCAAAATTTATCTGCTTCACAGCTAGGCATTTACAGACAGGATATAATTAGAATTACTTTTTGGCCTGTAAATCTTTACATAAAAGCAATTTCTTTTGTTGTTCTAGACATTTTGCCATACATTTTTACACCTATTTCAAAAGCAATGGCAACTATGAGGTCAATATATCATAGTAGTCAACTTTTCATAGTCAGGATACTGTCATGGTATCTTATGACAACATCCGCGACTCATGATCAGGTTGGATCCATTTGCACTGGGTGCCAGACAAACAGAAGATACTGTTCCTGGCCTGAGAAATAAGACAAGCAGACAAAGACTGAAATTAAATACCACTGCTTTTGCACCAGTTTCATTTTTCCTGACATTGCTTTTGTTGCATGTTTCCTTTCATTATTTAAGCAAAGGGAGGAAAAAAAAGAAAGAAAGAAAAAGAAAGAAATCAGAGAGTAGTTCATTCATATTCAATAGAGTCTTTCAAAGCCACTATCTTAATATGGAATAATCATTTCAGAGGAAAAAATGTTGGTGTTAAGTATAAATGTTTTCAGTTTTATAAGAAGAGGAGCTACTAACATATGTTTTCAGAATGTGAAAAGCTCTTTTTCAACATAAAAGTGTTTCTTTAAATGAAAATGCTGCAGCTGTGCTCAAGCAATCTAGGAAGGAAAATTTCTGGAGTCACTGTCAAAAGAGATTAGCTTTACAGAATAGGCAAGTAGGTCACTGTTACAGAAAAAGCAGTCTCTTGGCGGTTACTTGTCTAGACAGCTAAAAAAGCTCTTCATCTGCTAAACTTTAATCCAAGGCAAAAAAAAAAAAAGGAAAAAACAAAAACCCAACACTACTGCTGTCAGATTTCCATCTTACAGAATATACAGCAGGTTTATGAGAGATTTCTAGCAGCTCAGCAATACTTCAACTGAAACTCTATAATCAAGGGCAATGCCCTTTACACCAGGAATCTGTCAATACCACCCAGTGACTTCAAAGGAAGGTCAAAGAGGCTTTCAAATACCAAACAAAACTACATTTGGAAAGCCCAAGAAGAAAGGACAAACAATCAGACTTCATTTTTTTTTATTATTCCTTATCTGTCTCATAAAGAAAAAAAAAAACAAAAAACAACCAAACAAAAAGACCAACCCACCTTTATACAGGCATTCCACAGTGGCCAAGGTAGTGGCCTAACAGAATTCTGGCACTAATAGGAAGATCAAGAAAGTCTGCCCTGATACTCATCAAATTTCAAGGAAAACTGGGAAGACAGGGAGAGTAGTAAACTTGCCCCCTTCAGGGAGTAGAATGCCTCAAGTGCACTTGCGGCAGTCTTTCAAAGTACACTTAATAAGGCCTGACAACAGAAGCTAAAATTCCTCGGCAAGCCTCAGAGAGAGAGAGAGACAAGGGATCTAAGGAGGATCTCGGTAACTGAAGCCTGAGAAGTCATTTTCCAAGATAAATCTTTTGTTTCTACCCCAGAAGGTTAGCTACCGCGTGCAATGTTTATTTTAAAATAAAGTTTAATTTGTTCGGTGTAAAACGCAAACACAATAGAAGTCATGGCATATCTTGGCAAAACAAGATAGCGAACTTTGCCGACACCTAAAATGAGATTAGGTAAAAGCTAAAACTATTTCTCTCCCACCCCTCCCCCCTTCAAAAAGATCCCATATGTACATGAAAACAGATCTTGCAAATGGTTGCTACTGGATGTTATACAAATGGTTAAGAAAGGATATATTTTATCCAAAACAGCAAGCAAGTATTTCATCCAGTACTCAAGTTTTTAATGTTACTTGATTTGAGACTAGTGCATTTTTTGTGACCAGGTACAGTTTGAAATTGTATACAGTTTTACACATACATACAGTGTTTGGATATAGAAGTAAATAATTAGTAAATATGACAGGATCAGTGAAGGGAACAAGAATAATTTGGTTTCTAAAACAATTGTCAAGGCTTTTACTACATAAATGGATGATTTTTTTTTTCCTCTTATGACAATAGCTGTGGCAAGTAACAATTTAGATATCTGTTCTCATGGTATCTCATGACGTCTTTGCAAAGACTAATCTCAGGAAAAACTCTCTGCTTCACTTTATATTTCTGTATCTAGATTATTTTCTTACATCTCCTTGAGTAGCAGAGAGGCTGACAACCTGATTTTACAAATAAACCTCCGTGCATTATATGGTCCCGCTCATCCAGAAGTTCACTTTGCAGCTTAACAAGACCATTTGGACACTAAGCGCTGGCAGACCTCACCTGCCTCTCAGTATCAGTGCTCTCCCTAGGTTTCAGGACAATCTCGTTGCCCTTTCTAGCATACTCCGCATCAACATCTCAAAAGTCAATCAAGAATACAGGTTAAGGAAACAGAAGGAGAGGAGCTACCCACTCTAGCAGGGCTCCAACTTTGGTAACAACAGGAGAACCCTGTCCCTCACCATCACAACCTGAGCTCTTAAACAGGGTGCGGGGCTAAGGCTAACTATAAATTCACTGGTTTTAACTAAACCTTTTTTTTTTTTTTAAACTTGTCTTTCACTGTAGACTTTGGTATTGTGTTGATTTAGACAAAGACGTACAATAAAAACACTTTCCTAAAAGATCTCTTCCCATGCTAGATTGGTGATTTTCTTCTACTATCACTTATAAATAAAAAATGCTTTTCTAAGGAGAAGAAAAAAAAATTCTGTTGCATTTTTTAAACTCAGAAATATCAGAAACATTACATCTCTGTCAGAAGGGGCTAAAAATCAAGAGACAACTCAGGTATCTCATGCCATTAAACAAACATCCAGCTCACCAAAGACTTCTTCAAACAGGTAAGAGCCTGAGACAGCAGCAGAGGAAGACAGTAACATAAGCCCTTATCATCTGACTCTCTTATAATTTTGTTGAAGCATCTCAAAAAAGTTGGATCAAATATCATTATTTTGCATGACTTAAAATCCTGTCTGTGATTCACCTATTTTATGCCTCTGGGTGGCTACCAGGGAGACAGGAGATAGTCAGGAGTCCTTTCCCATTTAATCCATGAAAAGTTAGCCATACTTTAGCTTTTGATTTGTTTGTTGACACGTTCTCGAGTTCCAATGGGCACTGCAAGCTAGGAAGATTTGAACTTCCAAGAAAAAAATCAGCAAGAACATAGATGGGAAAAAAAGCCACAAGCGACCACAAACATAAAACTCTCTTCCATAGCCTTAACAGGACAGGGGACAGTCAACAGTAGTTTCTATGTTTTTCCTCCCACCCACCACACACCTTCTGTAGAGCACTTGCCATCAGCTAACTCCTACTCCTTCTGCTAACACTCCTTTCCTTCCCAACTCAATTAACACGATCAGAAACAATGAAGGTGTCATCAGAAAAAGGAAGTTTCCTTTGCCACCGGAAGTGAAAAGAGCTATGGGGTTGAAGAAATGATTCTGTGTCACAGAACTACTGATACTTACTGCTTCAAAAACCCTACACAGGCCAGTGGCATCCCACAGTGGGGAGAAGAAGGAAGAGAAAACAACTCCCCCACACCCTTCAGAGACTCATTTGAGTCAGAGAAGTGCTGCATACACGCAAGAACATTGCACACTCAGGTCCCCTTCTTTTGCTTTAGCTCATTTTTGCATGTGTGAGCCTTTCTGTAGATGCGTTATCATACAGCAGGTCTGATGAAGAGATCGACAAAACCGTAAGGCAGAAAACCCTCTTGAGACAGGGCCACGTCTGTCAGGTCTCTGTCTGCTACCTTATTAGCAGCAGTGAATGCCCAATAATTCACAAAGTGTGAGCCTAACCTACCTGAGCCACACCACACTTCAGCCAGGTGGCACTCGCTCTCACCAGGCTCCTTGCACAGCTCCACCACATCTCTGCAGGTTGTTTCAGGGGTGACTGGCACCTCAGTGAAGTGCTGCTCATTGTTACTGAGGTACACTGTCAGAAACATCTGGAAAAGACAAAGGCAACAGTGCATGGTTACTTTAGAACACAAAGCCATTGGAGTCACAACCCTCTCATTAAATGCATTGTTTTCAACACAACTGTATCATTTGTTATCACCTACTGTGCATACAGAATTTTGAAACAAAAACCAAATTTCTTTTCAAGTTACAAGCAAGTGAGACAATACGGAAGTAATTATCTGCTCAACTAGATTACATTGCTGGAGCACCGTTTGGTTTTAAATCTGGACCTCCTTCCTTCTCTCAAGGTGATGTGTCAGAACTCCTCCCACCTTACTATACATATAATACTGCACCCATTTGACGCAGCAGGAGAAACAGTCATCTAGAGTTCAGAAATATTCTTTGTAGTGAAAAACAATGGCAATTACATCTGTAAAAAAAAGAAAAAGAAAAAAGAGCAGAGCCTACTACATAGGCAGTGAAGTAGAAACATAATTTGCATTTCCATAACACATTTCCTCGGAAGGTTTCTTAGAAACACAAGTCGAGTTGCTACACCCTTAGTCTCAGTCTGGATACAAGGTCCCCCCCAAATCCCATTCACAGGAAAGCAAGGGTATTTTACACTTGGCTTCCTCTTCACAGCTGTAGAAGGATCCTTGTCTTTGGTTATTATTCTGTATAAGCACACCAGACAGCTAGATGTTATTCTGGCACATATCTTTCCAGACACAACTAGAAAAATGGGCATTTTAAAAATTAGTTGCCTTATTTGACAGAAAATATTGATGATTACTGCCTCTGAACACCACCTCACTGGATGCTATTAATACTAAACTGCTATCAAAGTTTAGCTGCTAGCTAAAAATTAATACCAATTCTCTTCCGAGGCCTGTTCTCCACTTCAGTATCTATTGGCTGCTAGTCGCATGACTTCCAGCAACACAAAACTCAGTCAAATGTTTTCAGACAGCAATTCCTCCACCAAGCATTTCAAGCAATAGAAACCTTATCAATAACAATTCAGTCTTTTTCATGCAGCTGGAAAAGCTGTTTTTGCAGGAAAAGACACAAATGCTTGCCTGTCCTCATTTTTAGAAGGTAAAAGGGGTATACATCCTTATGAATAACTGTTCAAAGGTAAAAAAAAAAAAAAAGGCCAAATCAAAAAAGGCAAGAGAGAGGTATAATACCCTTCTAAATTTAAAGAAAAAAAACCCAACACATTACCATAAGCATTATTTCTGTGATTTGTTGTGAATACTCTGGGACAATATTTCTGATACCACTGTGAAGTGAAATTTAGCCCCATCGTCTTCACAGTTTTAGGAACCCCCACTTGGGGATTCCCCTGGAATACAACTGTGCACATGCACACCCCTGAGGTCTCCAAAGCCTTTCCAGGGCTCTTTTGAGTGCCAAGATCCCCTCCACCCCTATGAGAGAAGCTGGTTTTATTCTTGTAAAAACTTCTATGAAAACACTCCACACTCGGCATGTCTTGTTATACAGAGTATAAGTATTCATCCCACTTGTGGCAGTATAAACACTTGAGAATGCTATTTTGGGCCCTGGGACTGCACCAGATTCAGCACCAAGAACATGCGGAGATTCTGATCTCTGGTCTTGCCCAGCTCCACAAGTCAATAGTTTCTGATAAATTCCTAAAGACCTTCTACAAATATTCACAGAGTGGAAAAAGCCTGCTAGAAGAGAACTCAAAACTGCTCGTAATCCTTAGGAAAACATTCAGATCCCTAAATGTTCAGATCCTTCCACCATTTCCTTGTCACATTCTGGCAAAAAAAGAAAAACACAGACACTTGGAGCTTGTAAGGGGACGAATTAGGAGAGGGAACACGGAAAAATGCAAAGGCGGCAACAAAATTCCAGTTACTGACCAACGGAAGCCGGTGAATCCCATGGAGGGCAGGTGGGATGGATCGGGACACCCAGCACTTGAGGATTTTAGCTTGAATCAAGGCTGCTGCTAACGCCACAGTCCTGCTCTTGGAGGGGAGCATCCCACGTGCCAGCCGGGGTCACAGCTGCTCGCCCACGGGCCGGCGGCAGGGAATTTGTTTTAAGGCTGCTCCCTCTCCGGTATGTTTTGTGGAGGCCAGAGCTGCATGGCCCGCAGTCAGGTAGGATCAGCTTACCACATACACTTATTATATAGTGAAGACGGATGCAACCGTTGTGCTGTTTACAGCACACTGCATTGAAGTGCTGACCTAAATTAAGAGACAAAGCTTTCCACTCTGATACTCTCCTTTAATCTGTCACTGAACAGGCTGTCTTTTAGATGTAGTGTTTCTAGAGGAGGCTGACAGCAAGGGATGCCTTACGCAACCAGGTAAGAATACCACTTAATTACAAAAATTGAGGCAGAAAAGTACAAAATAAAAATAAAAAAAAAAAGAGAGGCTCCCAAATAGCTTTACAGTAGTGTTATAAAGGTATGTAAAACACAGCAACACTTCACAGTTGATGCTGTACAACCTTGTATTCAGAACAGCACTAAATCACACAGGCTGTGCATCTGCAATAACATTTGCTAGTTTTAAAAGATGAGCTCATAGATGGAATTAAAAGAAAATTATAAAAACCATGGTATTATACACAAAGCAGACCTAATTTGACCCTAGCAGGGCCGTTTACCCTTCAGTGTGCCTGTTTATATCCAGTTGTTAATCCTTAGGATTTACCAATAGAGACAACTACGCAGGAAGGATCATGAGCTGCCATTTCTACCCACAATGCTCAGGATAATTACTAACACATTAAGCGAAGAGCACTCAGACCTGGTGTGTGAGGGCCCTTTCTGGGACTTGGTAGTGTCTGCATTATCTCTATCCCACGTATTCTAGGACCTGAGGGGAAAAAAATAAAGCAACCAAACTCTGCAAATTCCCTAAAAACACACCTCAAAGTCTTAAGAGAGTCTAAAGCAACTAAAAGGCTACAAAATTGACATGACCTTCACAGCTACCTCATCCCACTTCCCTTTAGCTCCAGGGACAATGGTGAGATGATTCAGAAGTCCATTAAGTAGTTGTGTCCCTCCTCTCCCACCCAAATGGCTATAACATTTATCACCTTGCAGGGGAGAGGCAAGGAGCTAGTCCTGCTTGCTCCACTGCCTGCGTATCTGCAAGGTCTTCTGGTGTAGCCTGGTCCGCCTGGCCATGTCTGAGCCCAGGGCAAGCACTGAGCAGAGAGTATCCATCACAAAGATGTCTCTCTCCCCAGAGAGGGCTGGAAAAGGTGAAGCAGCTGGTGTGAACCAAAAGCCTGATACGGCTTCTCGGCACTGCTCGTAACCACCGGTGGCTGCTGTGGCTTGCACCACCTCGCGTTGGGATCCCAAGAAGTCATCCTTCCCCTGGGAACGGTTCAAACACAACACTAACCACCCTACCAGCCAGTTTATGTTGCTGTTTGATTGCTGTGCAGCAGCGAAAAACAAAGGAAACAAGAATGCTCTCATGACACGTTGTTCAGAAGTTTGAATCCTGTAGATTGCATCAAGCTAGAGCATAAAGCGGTCTTTTGTTCCTCCCTGAAACCAAAGATGTCAAGATAGCTATATACAGGTATTCAGGAATTAAGATAAAAGGAAAAAGGGAAAAAAAATCAGTTTCAAACTAGGCATAAATGAAAGATTTGATTAAAAAAAAAAAAAAAAAAAAGGAAGACAGACCTCAGCCAGACCTTGTAGTTCTTTTAAAGATGGCATCCAGGCAAATACTGGAATATCTGACAATTCCAGATTGGATTAGGGGTTTTCTTCCTCTCTTAGACTTTTAAAGACTGAGTTTTAGGAATGCCCAACACACAGGTTGAGCACCTTTAAACAGGACTCAGGTCCCCAGCTACGTTCTAAACTAGAGATTTCCCCACCATTCCTCACCAAGAGGTACTCACTGTTTATAGGTACCAAAAAGCTTTAAAATGTAAAAGCGTTCCAGTACCGTGGCATACTTGCAAGAAAGCAGGGATGCGTTGGGTACCTATGAAGCAGTTCCTTTTAAAAATCACATCACAGATTTCAGCTGACTCCGCTCGAGCTCAGAAAATAAAAGTTTGCAGTTATGGAGCCACCAAATGAGGCAGTTCGATTGGATGCACCGAGGGCATCAAAGGGACAACCAAGGACACATGAGCTAAAGTGAGAGATGGTTTCTGCAAGGAATGGCTACAACGCGTGACCTGCAAACAACTGAATAGCAAAGCAGACTACCAAACATGAAGACAGACTTTATGTCTCAAAAAAGCCTGCCACTAAGACAAATCTAAGAAAATCCAAATTGGTATGAATTACTGCTTTGAGTCCTCTCAGCACGAAATAGATCTTTTTGTTCAAACCCATATTACTTAAGCATCACCTCCAACTACAGCCACTAAGGCTGGATTGTAACACACCCAGGAACAGGAAGAGAATGCAGTAAGAAAAGCAACCAAACATCAGGGCATCAATTACAGCAAGTCACACCCCACTTCATAATCTGCCTCTCTTTTGCACGTCAGTCCCAAATGGTCTTACATTTGCCTGCAAATCTGACCCATTTGTTGCTAAGCTTATCAACAGGATCATTTCATACAATTGCACTGATATTAAATACAACGTAACAGGTCTCGACATCTGCAAATAAATTTTCAACTGAAAGTGCTAGGCTATAACCACACCACATTTTGACCCCTGCTTTGTTGTATTAAAAAAAACGCAGAAACCAGCTTCCAAACCTATTTGGAATACAAACCTCAGCAAAAACATGCCTTACAATTCACATTCATCCAATTAGATATCATTTCATATCAAAGACCTCATATCAATTTTCTCCTTAGATCAGAAGGCCTCAATTATTGATTAAAAGGGGGAAAAAGTAGAAGTGCAATTTACTTTTCAGCTTTGATGGTGTTTCTGTAAAGATCAGACTTCTCTTACCCCTTACTTTTTATAAAACTGGTATCACACACCTAAGGTCTTAAAAGGCTGTTAAATTGGGCATTTTATAAGTAACATACTAATAATATTCAATTATTCAGGATGCAAGTATTCAGAAGAAAACTCTATTATTGTGCATGATGCAAATTAAAATAAAAAGACTTTGTTAATTCCCGAAACTACCCAAGTTTAAAGGATGAACAAAATTTCCCCCCCTCCCCCCAACAGTTTCTAGTGAAAGATCTGATTCAGATCATAAGATTTCAACAATGGACAACAATCTACCAGAGCAAAACTCAGTCCCTTATGAAGTATTATAATCAAGTAGAGAATTTATAAAAATAACTAATCCCTAACTCAACCCTGCTTTTCACCATTTGCTGAATTCCTAACTTTATGCAGCCTTCCTGCACAGCACGTAATACACGATACAAACTACGGCATCTATTCACATAGTACTTTTCATCTTCAAAGGATCTTATGACCAGGAAGCCGTGACACAAGCAAGCAGTTTCCTACTTTACAGGCAGGGAAACTGAGGCATATAAGGCGGCAATGACAGAGCCAAGAACATTATTTGGTAGCCAAACAAGCATACCGCCTCTGGAAATCATGATTCATTTCATTACCTTGCAGAAGAGCTAATAGTATAATTCTGTAGCACATTCCATATTCTCTGCATTTTAGACTGAAACCTAATACCCTTGAACCACACAATACTAGTGTTGGGGTTTTTATATTTCCATAACACAGCTAAATAATGGTCTTAGCTTGCATAACAGATTTTCTTACCTCTCATATTTAAGGAGGCATTAAAAGTCACTCTTAAGGTTGACAATGCAATGCTTTGCAGTAATATTCTCTCTATTGTTACCTGAGTTACGCCTCTTATATTACAGTGCAAATGTTTCAACATAGACAATATATCTTCCTACAACATGGACAGCATGTATACCTGATCCGCTCTACAAACAAGCCTCCAAAAAGCACCTCATAGCACGCCCTTCAAGGACTTTTCTCCACAGTGTGGTTACACAGCAGCAATATACAGCAGTACAGAAAATACATTTCACAAGTATCTGAAATAGCTTTTTTCCAAACACTGCGTAGGACAGAAAATAACTGCAACAGTGTAATTGACATCCTGAACTAAAATATATTTAGAAGGTAATTTTAGTTAGCCAAAAAAAAAAAAAATAGCAGCATAACATTTTAGAATGAATAGATTAACTATCAAATTTCAAGTACAAATGACAGAAATGAGAAATAACTGCTTCCACCAGCAGACCTGATACCTACATTTTTAACCACAAATGAGTCTTTCCTGATAAATACAAAATCCCTCCAAACAAAGAGTTTTAAATGGAAGTCTTACACCTTACCTACTGGGAACACTGATTCTGCACCTTCCCAGATAGCCGCAAAGAAATCAGCTGCTAAAATAGATATTTTTGCTGACTTGATGCAACTTTCCAAACAACAGAAGACAGCCTGCACAACGGCACATTTCCCTGTGCTTCTGAGAAGCAGCATTCTGAGTTAGTGCATAGTTACAGCTCACCATGTAACGCAAAGTATATTTCAATAATAAAGTAATTCAGCAATTCTTTCGCATCAAGTTCCTCAGAACCCTGAAACAGTCCTTCAGCAAGCAACGTGCTCCCTTATTGTAACCTGCAGATTAAGGTAAGCAAAAGATTATAACAGACTTACTAGAAGACCGGCACACGGGATGATTGCTATCCCCAATCCTTTTCATGTTCAGCTGTTCAATAAAGCTAGGTTCAAGAGAAATGCAGAGGAAAGTTTAATATTTGCCTATAGCCACACCCAAATGCAAGGAGTTAGGTTCCTGCCATCTCACCCGCTGCACACACTACTCCGTTTATATTGTACTGGCTTTTGGCCATAAATATGAGAAAGGAAGTTATGATGCAAGGTAGGTGGAGTACAGTAGGAAGCACCGTGGGATTGTTCAGATTATTCCCAGTCTATATAAAGCACAGCCCTTTTCCCTTTCAATTGTATCACAGGAGAAAACAAGACTGAGCCTTTACTCTCAAAGGCACGGTAGTTTCTGCTTGTATAGTTTATTTTAAGGATAAGTTTATTATGTATTTGTATTTTATCTTTGGTAAAAATGTCAATTTTTTCCAGGACTTCAAATACGACATACATCCACGTCCACTTTTGGGGGGATGGGGACAAAGAGCTGGAAACAGCAAAGAGGAAGCTTTCCCTTCCCCTTCCTTTTTTTCTTCCTCTTATCCTTAATGCAGAGAGAACAGAACGAAAGCCATGTGCTTTTGGTATACACAAGTTAAACCGGGCAAACGTTATAGCACAAACATCACATTACATCTCACTATCAGGCATGCATCTGAATCATCGTCAGGGGAATCTGAGGAGCTGCAAGGAAAACAGTCTGAGTTCTGGCCAAGCATCGGTACCATCTGAAATTAATGGATGTTGGTTTGCAACCCCCCCAACTTCACAGCCTGCAACCTCAAAGACAGAACTCAGTGCTTCAGTTCAGACTTACAAATGAGGAAGACGCAAGTACAATCTTCCTGCCAAACCTTATAGAAAATCATCATCATCTTAGGTTAACGATTTTAGTTTTCTGAAATCTGTCAGGACTGGTAAATACAGGATTCCTAACCCACATCCCCCCCTCTTTTAGTAGGGTATTATGCACAAGGTCATTAAGAAGAGATCTTTCCAAAACAAGACTTCCAAAACCAAGCTACATTATCCGATTTGAAGTTTTTCTTCAGTCATTCTCATATACAAGAAGAGAACAAAAGTCCTCCCCATAAGCTAGGCATCAGAAAGGTCTATGCAAACAAAGCTCACTATTTTGGATGAACACTAAGCACAGGAGCAAAACACTCCATGCTCCTTGGCTGAGCTACCACATATTGCTAAAGGCCAGAACGTCTCAAATCAAGTGTGGCTTTTAAAGCCACTTATACTTTTGCACTGTGGGTATGTATTGCAACATCAGCATTAAGTAGAAGAAAACATTCTAAAAGATACAGGCCTGTTTGTTTTTTTAAAATATATAAACTAAATTGGTTTCAGTAGGAAACCACAGCCTTTTACTGAGCATCCACATCTGCCAACACATCACGTACAGCTCATTCTGTTCAGACCTGAATCCATACTTGGATTTGCACCAATTTAGTTAAACTACAGGAATTTAGGGTAAACAAACCCTGAACACATTCTTCATATTGTACCACATAGCAGCACATTCACAGCTCTCTTCCCATCGCCACCTGTGAACATTTTCCACACACACACACCCACCCCAACTACTCTTCCCCTTTCTCCCCAAATCCGTCCTCATAGCTCCTTAGAGCCACCACTTTTGCACTGTTGGACATTTCACCAAAACCCACTGCAAGCTGACTGGCAGAAAAGCAAGCCTACACATGGTGTTTGGACTTGTACCGATGGTGTCCTACTTGGAGCTCGCTCCTCCTCCTCCTGGAGTCAGCAAAGGAGAATTGGGTCTTTGGAGGCTTGCCCCTTCAGGCAGACTCTGCCTCATCTTCTGCGTTCAGCACTGAGTTATAAACACTTGGTACACAAGCAGAAAGCTATTAATATTATTTTCAGGACGATAAAAAATGATACCACGTACTTATTACAATAGGTACTATGGTGTGGAAAAGAATGACAGTCTAACTCGTACAACATAACCACAGGGGTTTACAGTTGCTCTTCCTCCAATTCTTTAGTATCGCAACACACATTGCACCTAAAAAGAGCCTAAAGCCAAGGCAACATCCAAGCATAAGGAGCAGGGTTATGAACTCAAGCTTAAGCCTGAATCATCTCAATTTTCTGTACTTGCATCAAACCCAGAGGCAGTCTTTGTACTAAAAAAAAAAAAAAAAAAAAAAACCCACAAAACAACCCCCCACACATACAACTAAATAAAGGAAAATAAAAGGAAACTAAGCTGCTCTTGCTGCTCTAGAGCTTTGCATCCCCCCCCACTGGGAATAAGTGTTACTGTTCTCTTAGACTCCTAGGTGGCTAGAGGCCAATAAAAAGCCATACTAAGTGCTGCCTGTTGGGACACCTGAGAATTACATCTCTCAAAATAGTCCTTTAGGACACATGTATATTCTTACAGTGAAAAGAAAGCCTAGTATTTTTCCTGGTAATCAAAAAAGATTTCGTACAAGCCAGGACCCTTCATGGAGAAAAGCAAAGTTACACCCGCGTCAGGGATGAAAGCGTATTTAACACAACCTACAGCTAAACAAAACAGGCTATCAGAGTAAACTGGCACATATACCACCCACACCACACCACCCACTAGCTAAGATACCAACTCTTTACAGGGTATAAAAATACTCATTTTCTTCTTCTCCAGACAAAGTACAATAATCTCACCAATAAAAAGACGATCAACATTCACACCAGGAAGCACTTGACCGCAGCCCACCAGAACATGCAAGCCAAATCCACGTTTATCACGCAACAAGTGCCTCACAAGCAAACGTATTACCTGCTATTTACTGGCAACAGGGGGCTGTGCTCCTGGGAGCACCCATGGGGGAGGCGAGTATTCAAGTAGAACGGAGGACTTTTTTTTTTTTTTTTTTTTTTGAGTCAATGTTTATCTCAAACAGTTTAACAAAAAAAAAAAAAAGAACATGAGAGAAGAAGCTTTGTGATTTAATAGCAGCACAAATCATGTAGCAAGTGAGAAAAAAAGCACAGAACACTGCTTTATTCCAATCCCAGCAAATTCATAGAGCTCAGTGACAAACGCTTTTGAAAATACTACTCCTTACATCATATTAGTCACTCCTCCAGGAAAACAGCTGCCAAAATCTGTGTCCTACCTCCCATGAAACAGACCTATGACAAACCAAAATGCTCATGGCACGCACAGGTAGGTCAGAGGACACACCATTTCTGGCATCTAAAACAATGACACATGTTTTAACCACATAAGTAATTCTAAGTGTGGGGAAAGTCACGGGATATATTGTTTGGGCTGTCCTGTGTTACAGACCGACCAGTCTGATATCCTAAAATGCATTACTACAATGCGAAATTCAGGGGTATTTTAGCGCACCACAGGTCAACATCTCCTTTATGCCGCAACCACAGAACGTGCTGTCCAGCCATCTATCTTCAGGACAAGCAAAAAAGAAACAAACCCAAACCAGGAATTTCAGACCACATAGCATAACAGTCTGGATGCTTTACTGCTCTCAAGGTCGACTCCAGCTTCCCTATATACTTGCCTCCAGGAAGCAGAGGCTTCCTGCTATATGAGCATCTCAATCTCACTAGGATAAATATATGTTTGTGTTAGTCCAACTTCATCCTCGCAGTGAGTAAGAATACCCAAAAATGAAACTCCCTTTCTATTACCAGAGAAGTTCCCCTCTATTACCAGCTCTCAAGACAACATGGAGGTTAAGGAAAGCATAAGGTATCACCTGCCTACCACAGGTTAGCTGACGGAATCAAGCTTCTCAACGCCAGCCCCACATTGTGTCTGATTCTGCAGCCACATGGCAAATCACTTCCACCATATAAGCCTTTTTGGTGCTTTTTGCCTTTAGTGTAGGCAGCATTTCCTCCCACCCAATTGTCATCCAGATCCTTATTAAATTCAAGGGGAAGCTACGAAAGACACGTGGCTTTGGGTGGGGATGGAAACCAAAGAAACAAGACCATCCATTTGAGCAGCATCCTACTATTAAATTAATTAGGCGTAATGTCACACCATACCTTTGCAGAAGGGTAGCTCATTCCAATTCACCATCAGTTCTGGGTGGGAACACACTCCTGTTGCAATGGAAGTGTACCTTTAAGAATGACCTTGACTTGTCAGATCTAGATGACAGCCAGTACACTGAGCGCAAGCAGCCCATGCACAGCAATGCAGGCAACCAACATAGCCATCAGCAGTGCCAAAGACAACCGGCATGAAATGCCCGTGCTTGGTGATCACGTCTATTTGACAACAGCTGAAGTTATTATTCAAAGCCATAAAGAAGGGGTTTTGTCCTACCGCTTCTGGGCTGCAAACACACAGGAAGTCGATAGTAACTGTGCAGATACTGAAGAATATTACGCTACAACAGCATGCATTCAACTGGCACGAAAGACTCATTAAGCTTCTGCATCAAAAGCGATGGATCTTTTTTGTTATTTTGCAAGTTAGAAGGGACCAGTGGGTCTATTCCAACACTGGAAATGATGGATGGTCAGATGGTCTTAGTCAACCAACTTATAGTGGGGTATGTACATTCAGATTTACAGCACAACTGGGAAGGAGAAATCTTGTCCCATCAGCCGGGCCATCAGCCCACCAAGCACTCCTCGCTTGATCTAACCTTTGCTCCTGTAATGTGGAGCTCTACATGCTTTAACTTTCATTAGGAAACATTCAGCTACTATAACAGAAGCTGCAGAAGGGTGGCAGATTGTACAGTTGATCACTGTCTGACAGGTTTTATTTAAGTGCCGCTCACTCCCCAGAGCTCTTTCTAGGCAATACCAGGCTCTACGCAGACACGCCAGCTGAGAAGCAAAGGAAGGGAGAGCAGCTCATCAGAGCAAGGCAGCAGGCTTGCTGGGTGGCTCTGCATGTTGTCACCAGCAAAGTCATGATAGTGATCTTCGCAGATGGTCTCATGTGAAACGGTGGTCACTGAGGTGATGTCACAGCTATTTTAAATTAATTAAACAGAGTAAAGTTTAATCAGATCAATATTATTCTTTTCCCCAAGAACTCCAGAAATTGTTCCCCCCAGCCTGTTACTATTTGGCCACCCAGTCTGCTTCCCTGGAGGTAGAAAACTTCTCTAACCCAAGCCCACTAACTGCTTTGCAAGAGAAGCCCTCTAAATAACAATGGTTTTGTGCAACACTGGGAAACCACACTGCAGAAAGGCCTTGTGGGCAAGACCTACATACAATAGCATAGGAAAAACGATGCAGAGACAAGAAGCATGCAGTACCATTTCCATAGCTTCCCCACACAAACCCTTACTTGTAGTAAAACTTGTTCTCATAAGGCTGGAAGGCACAGCGTGGCTACCACTGATAAAGTGGCTATGGGGCAGCATGATAAGCAGGCAATGCTCTTAAGAAACATGGCTCATACATGACCCGTGGCACAGTCACTTTGTCGTTTTTGGTATTTCACAAGAGACCTTCATGGCACTCTCCAAGGAGGTCTGGAGTATTTTGCCTGGCCCCTACACACCCTGCCTTTCACAACTCAGCGACACCTCCCTCCCTCCCTCTTTTGCAGCCAGAAATCAGTCATATTGCCTGCTATGTCAGTTCTCCGTTTTTTTTGAGCACTTCATTATTTTGAGACACACAGAGTCCTAACCACAGTTGAGATCAAAGAACCTCAAACAAATTCTGGGAATCCCATCCTTTAGAGGGTCTATCCAGACCCAGGATGCCCACAGATGGCAGGAATGGGTTTCATTTTCCTGGAGAAGCCAGGGCAGGAGCCATCAATCACCGCTCTGCATGGCCTAGATACTGATCTGGGTGAGGCTCTGCATTCAGGGCATCATATATTTATGTAGGAAGGAGAGCAGTGTGAAAAAAGGTATTTGCACGCACTTAAAAAAAAAAAAAAAAAAAAAGAAAAGAAAAGAAAAAAGTGCACCAGACAAGCCACCACACTCAAGCAGCAAGGAAATTACCACTGATTTATAACTGCACACAGGCATGACACAAAGAGCTGAACGAGAGCCCCAGCTTCAGGGAGTAAGAGCCTTCCTGTGCATTTCTGTGTGATTTGATAGTCCAGCCAATTTGCACAACTTCAACTTTGTCCAGCAAAACTAAGGAATAAGGGGGTGGAACCCCTGTGTGTCTTGCTGAAGAGGCTTGTGGTTACTGAAACCCAAGAAGGGGACAGTCACCTTACAGAAGGCCACGCCTCCACACCCTGAGAAGGCAAGAAGGATACTCTACACCAGTGCTTACGTGGGGTCTTCCAACTCGGTATTTGCATGCTGCAAGGCTGCGACACGTTCACAGACCTGGCTGGCTGCCACTCCACTGGAGCACCATAGCACACAGGTGGTTTGGTGCAGCACAGAGCTCAAACCGGGTAACAATGACAGCATTCAAAGAGAACCTGCTGAAGAAAACCTAAGAAAATATGAATTTTCCTCTTCTAAAGGACAGAAGAAACTGAAGGTAAGAAAAATACATGATTCCAGATACTCTTCCTTAGTTTTCAATTTAAAGAAACAATGGGATTTAACACTCCACTGCAATAGAGAAAAACAGTAATCCAAGCTTAGATCTAAATTGCTCCTTAAGCAGTTAAGTCTCACAAAAGAAAAGTATCAAAAGACAAGTAAAATCTCCTAAATTATTTGACAAAAAAAAAACCAAAACAAAACCCACATGCTACTTCATACATCCAAGATATGCCTTAAACAGTGAAACGGGAACATTGCCCTCACACACATGTAAAGTATTTATGAACAAATGAACAAGCACCTCTTTTGGGGACTCTTCTCAAGCGTGGAACAGAATGAACTACCATCAGGGTTCTCTCCCCATTCACAATTAACCCTGCAGAAGTAGGGGCACAGGCAATGTAATTACTTTAAGCAAGGTCATTTAATACCTACATTGGATATGACGGACTTGTATTCCAGCTGTACCGCAATGTACCAGCTGTTTTGACTCTACGGGTCTCCCAAATCCCAGGCTGAACTCCCTGCATGACCTTTAACAAGTGGCTTAACCTCCCTGCAGCTTCCGCTCTCCTTATTAAATGCTCTGATCCGTAGCAGTTAGTATTTTACAGACCAGATGTTTGATACTGAACAACGCAAAATAATGTCAGAAGCTTTCAAGTCAGCAATGTGAAAGCGTCCCTGTTTTCACTTGAGTTTGGGTACTAAAACTATAACCCGGGTACATTGCAGATAAAGGTCTTCCTGAATCAATTTCATAATCCAGAGAACCACGTAGAACAAGAGACAACTGCAGTGTTTGGTTTTAAAGTGTATATGCTTTACTTTGCAAAAGGATGGAAAAAAAAAGATGAAAGTGTTGGATTTTAAAAAACTCAAGAAAAGGGCAGTTAAGTGTTCCCCTAATTCTCCTGTGCCAATAAAAAGCACTGCACACAGCCATCTATCAAAGGATCATATCGTATTAAGACCTGCAAGCATCACTGTAGCATAGAAGAAATTGGTACAGAAATGATGTTATCATCTCAGTAATAAAATTCTTAGTATTAACACCACAGCAACAAAAAAACAAAGGGCTGGCTCATCCTTTATACACAACTGGGTTCAACACCCACATAATGCCATTGCTATGGTGCAACAACTGGTGAGGACACATGTGTGACTAACTCTAAACACCAGCAGCAAGATCCAGAATATTAATGATTAACAAAAAGCAAATAGCAAAAGCAAGCGGAAGACTGGCTTCTGCCTTTTAACATGTCCAGCATCACAACAATGTCATGATTGATGTTCTTTCACAGATTCCCTTACAGTTCCCTCTCCATGAACCTTTATCCCAAACTACAACAATAGTTGTTTAACACTATTTTAAACAATGTTTCAGGTCTTTCACGTTTCACAGAAAAGCCTGGAACCTCTAAAACAGTTAAGCAACAGTGACTAAGATAATTAAGTATACTTCACATGATGTCCAGGATTTCTAGTGACCTTTACACACAATACCATTGGACTGTTTGAGAACTGAGGATCAAAAAGACTTTGCTTGACTCACAAGTGACTAAGCTGAGAGAAACCAGGCCTAAAGATAATAGAACTGAGAGCAGAGGGAAGACTTTATCTGCTCATTACCTCATGAATAGGAGCACCTTCCAGTTTCCAGAGCACTAAGTTTTTACACTTCACAGCAAGTCAAAAACCCACAGATTAAAAGGATCTGGGGGTGCCTTTGTTATCAGCAGGCCCACGCAGAAGCCCTCCTCCAGCTGTGCCACCAAGCCATGGGAGGCAGCTTGAGTCAGTCTCCTCGGGGTTATCCAGCTCCCTCTTCAGAGAAACTGTACAGCATCAAGGCAGAACTATGCCCATAATTAAACAAGCTCAATAACACGCACAGTGGGAGAGAAAGGAGAGTCCCCGAGGCAAACTAGTAACAAGGACGGCAGCTAGACAAACGGGGCATTTTCAAGACGGTTTCTTAATCAATAATTGGAAAGGAATGCTAGGCACCTTGCCATTCTGCTAGTTTATTCTGATGAAATAACCTTTATACCTGCCTCTTTTAAAGTCCAACTCACTTGCATGTAAATTAATCTCACAAAGCAGGCCTGCTTGCTAATAAAGCGGAGATCCTGTCTGGCAATACTAGGAAGAAGAAGGAAAAAAAAAAAAAAAAAAAAAAGAGAAATCCTATGAATTATCCACCCATCCCAAACTTCATCACTGCACACTAGCCCTTGAAACAGTAAACGCAAGAGCCCCACGAGGCACTCACACCCTGAACTGTTGAACAGATCAGAAGCAGCATAATTAGCTATTCCCATGGCCTCTACAGCTTGATCTGGTATGAATTTGTAATATTTCCCTTCCCCCATTTCTGATAAAAGCCACACAAAGAAACAAAGATATTTAACACACTGCAGCGTAACATAACACAAATTGCAGTCAGAGAGCTAAGGTATTAAAAAAGTCACCTCGAGAAATTAAATGCATTTAAAACTATTCCTGGAACAATTATTCACAGGACAGAAAAAAAGAAAGATAGATCTTGCTGTAACAACATGAAAGAGGGGGGGAAACAAAACAAAACACACAAAACCCAAACCAAAACAAGAGCTCTCTGGGAACGTCAAGGCAATATTTTCTAGTGTGCATAATGACAGGTCACAGTCTATAAGAGAAGTGCTAGATGTAGGAGAAATTTAGAGGTAAGAAAGCTCAGCAAAACAATCACCTAAGCTTTATTCAGCATTCTAGACAACATACTTTAAGTGCTGAATACATTAAATTGTTTGAATACAATCACAGTATTAAAACTTTTAAATGACTAATATAAAATCGAAATTCAGTTAAAAGAACGCACAACAGCTACTAAATACTTCAATCAGATGAAGATAGGAGGCTTACGCACAGAAGAGCTCAGTCTGAAGCCCCATTCGTGTACTGAAATCTACACAGGCAGACCAGAAAAATGGTTTTAATGATTGATACACCCGACTGGAGCTTAAATAATTAAAAGACCATAGGGAATGGGGCTGAGATCCTATAGATCACTTATTGGTATCATAACAAGTTGTTAAAACTCTACAGGGGGTCCAGTTTGTTTATAAACTTAGGGCTGCTCATCTTACAAAGTGAAAGAGATTAATTTCTGTCAAAAGTTCTTTAGTGAAGCAGCAGGAAAAGCGTTTCCCAAGAAAACTGCCCAAGATGGGCTACTAATATGCTATTTCAGTCATTCAGAATCCATATGGCAATTCCAATTAACTGACTGATGGAACAAGCAAAACAACTTTAATTGTAGGAGGTTTTTTTAAACATTAAAAATACACCTGAAAAAAATATAAATACACACATCCCCAAAGTAGCGAGTATTCTGCAATGAAAGTATGTACTTAAAGTCCAGCGCTCACTGGACGTAACAGCTCAGAGAAGACCACTTGGAATAAGGCATTCAAGACTTTCGAAGGAAAGCAGAACTCATGGTATCAAAGTTGCAGCATTACATTTAAACAAAGTTTAACTTGAATAGAAAAGAATGCATGGTTATCAGGAAACTTCCACTGCAGAAATTTAAGTAATTTCTGATGACAGAGGGCAACACCGATTTAGGAATTTAAGCACTCTCCAGTCCCTAACCCTAACAATGTACCTGCACGTCTGGATCCATCCTGATTTCAAGGAGGCTCCCAATAACTACTGCACATAAGACAAATTGCAAAATGGAACCTCATCTAGGTCATCAAGGGGTTTTGATGCAAAAACTTCACTGGGCATTAAAGGGTAGCTCAATCTGTGTTACTTCCTACTATCTGTGAAAAGCCATTTATCCAGTACGCGTAATGACGCAAATTATTTCTCAATACATGCTCATTTTTAGGGTAATAACGTAAAATAAGGGAGAGACCAATTATACCGCAGAAAAATATGCTATTTTTGAAAGTGTTTCCAGCTCCTTTTCACTACTTAACAGTACCAGTCACACTCCCACAAGCCTTCACAGATGAAAGGTGAGACTCCACATAGCTTGCCAGTGTTAACCCTGTTATTACCTTCATCAGTACAGCTACACACAAATTACTTCATATTACACCCTTATGCAGACTTTTAATACCATTGTCCTGACATATGGTTACAGCAGCAGTTTAGCTCCTGTCTGTCATCACCGCAAGGAAAACATTCCCATTTCAGGGTAGTCTCCCAAGAGCAGGAGTAGTTTTGCTGCTACAGCAGTTTCCAGGCTTTTCACTGGCAGCTACTCAGAGGTGAATTCCTGGCCGGGCTCACGCTTGCTGTATTCCCCTCTTGGGGCCACCAGCCCTCCTGTGTTGTTTGCCCTCCTCCTTGTCCACGCTACCTTCTGGAGAGGAAGGGAGATGGACCTGGAGCAGAGACTTATAAGCTCCTACAGACAATTTTATTTGGCGGGTGGGAAAGAGAAAGACACTGTAAGAAACGTTAAGCAAGAAACAAAACGTTTTGCAGATGGTTTAGGGCCAGCTACTACTTCTCATTCAAACAACCCAGATAAAGATACTCAAGTCCATGAACACCTCATTAGTGCATAAATAAAAGGGCACTCAGATATCCTAACCCCTCCTCCTCCTCCGCTTCCCACCCCAAACTCTTTCAAAATCTTTATAAAGAGAAATGAGAATTAGTTTGGGGTGGGGGGAGGGTCTTAAAAAAAAAAAAAACACAGAGAAGAGATGAGGAAGTCTGTAGAAACCTAGAGAAAAAGATAAATAGTAAGAATTACTTTTGGCACTGCATTTTCCACACTTTTGGATTCACGTGAGTATATTTACTATAAAATGGTTTCAAAGTGTCAAGTGTCTGTTTATTTGCCCTACAGCCAATGGATCACAGCATCATTTTAACACCCTTTTGCACTGTTTAATATAACTGTTGGACATCTTACCCCTCTGAAGATGATACTAAAACTCAGGTTTTTGGGTGGGTTTTTTTTAAAGGCGAATTAGAGTTCTAATGCTCATAATACTTATATTTTTAATTCCTTTAGCCACATTCAACCTTCACAAATCTTTCATTATTCACAGTAAACATCATGTGAAAAGGCTGTATCCCTTTATTTATGGGTTAAAAAACAGAATCACTAATGAGTTGAGTCATCAGCCAAAGAAAAGTCTGTGCCACCAGGGCGATGAAGACGCATATCCTGATGCACACTCCGGAACTTGTCACCTGCAAACGCTGATGGGATAAGACTGCTCCTGCTTGTTTGCTCCTTTATTTGAGCTCAGTGACAAGGAACTGGTCAGCAACAGCATCTCTTGGAGATTCCGCTGTTATATGAGGGTGCTTACCTAACTCGGTTTTGACATGGGTTGAATTAACACCTTATTATATTACTGCTTGTTTTTCTTAGCTTTTCATAGGTAGACAACATCACAGTTGCACAACACATTGGCTATTTCCTCTGTAGTTGGGCTCATATTCTGTCTGTTCCTCTCTCATTAGTTACAGCAATAGTCACCCAGCCTTCTCTAGTGTTCTGTGAGATCAAATTATCAGTCATTATTCCTCCTAATTGCAGAGAAGGAACCTCACACCAATAGCAAAACTAGCATCCCTGAAACGCCCATATCCTTCCAGCACGGATTCCCAGTTTCACCTCCCAGTACGGTTCTTTCCTCACGTGCTTCAGTCAGCTCCTGTGAGAGTTAAACTGGAAATACTCTTTAATAAAAGAGTTCTGTTGAAAGGACTACCAATGCAGTATCAAGTGTGGTAAGGCAGGCCGCATCGCTTGGGGGAAGATGGCAGAGAGAACATTTTAAAGCACCCTCAACTTGGACTAAGCAGGTATTAAAACTTGCTGGGATTTTCTGTACATGTTCCAGTCTCAGAACAAGGGATTATGGGTTTCATGGGGCATCTCTGCTGGCAAAACCAGGTATTCAGTGTCAGGCATACTTGTTAAGGAAACTAAGTGTTTTACGTCATCACCTTCACGTATTTTGTGCTGAAAACTAAGCAAAGTTGCTGTGCTATGCTTTCATCCAACTTCAGCCGACAGAACCGGTGCAGTTTTAAAATTCATGTTAAAACTCCGATAGGAGATGGTCCTTCCTGTCCCTTTTGAGAGTGTTAAACCACAGACACCTCCCAGAACAGGGCAGGTTTAACACACACAGAGCCGCGAACAGCTCGTGAAACTCTCCCAGCCGGGGATGGGAATACCTACCCCCGAGAGCTCCTCATCACTTTGAGCCGTAAACAACATGGACACCATCTTCCTCTTGGAGTCCAGGCACTCGAAAACAAAGCCACCCCCACTACAACCCACCAGAAGCAGCAGAGGCGGCACGGCTCAAGCCAACTTTAAGAACTTCATACCATTAAAAAAAAAAACAAAAACAAAAAAAAAAAACAAAGGCAGGATTCAGAGGAGCTGCCGGTTTACCCCGCGGGGAGCAGAGCGAGCCGCCCCAGCGGGGCAGCCTTTTCTTCCCCCCGTGAGCGGGGCGAAGGTTCCGGGCTCTGTGAGCCCCCCCGCCGCCGGCGGCGGCCTCGTCGCGGTGCTGCCGGGGCCCCGCGGCCCCCCCTTCCCCCCACCCTGGCTCTGCTCCAGCGGGCCCGTCTAACAAGTTGATCCCGGCGTGAAAGAGGAAGAAAAGGAAAAGCCATGGGGGGCGGGGGGGAAGCCGGGAGAGGAGGGGAGGGGAAGGGAAGCCCCTGCGCGGCCGCGGAGCCCGCGCTGGGCGGAGGGAGGGAAGGAGAAAAGGAAAGAGGGAGGGGAGGGAAGAAGGGTCGCCCTCCCGCCCCCCTCCACGTCCGCAAGATCCATTTTCCCTCCCGCTGCCCCGCTCCAACTTTCCGCGCCCCCGGGACGGTCCCTGGGCTCCCCCATCGCTCCACTGCGATCCCCCACGGCCCTGCTCGCCCGGGACTCACCGGCATCATCTTGGGGCCGAACCGCATGGGGGCGGCCGGTGCCGGCCCCGCCGCCCGGAGCGGGAGACCGGCGACCCGGGAGGCGGAGGGCCTACGCTGCCGCCGGGACGCGCGGTGAGACCTGTTGCGGGAGGTGCCCGGCCCGGCCTCGCCTCCCGCCCTCCGCTTTGTTCCCACCGGGAGCCGCTCTCCCGCCGCTTGCCGTCGCCCCCGACTCCGCTCCGAAACTAACCCCGGCCCGGCGAGGAGGAGCCGCCGCGCCCCGCCCGCCGCCCACCCCCGGGAGGGGCCGGCGCGGCTCCCGCGGGGGACGGGCCGCCTCCTCCGCCCCGCCGGGGGTGCCCGGCCCGGGGGGAGCCGCCACGCCGTCCCTGCTCCCGGCCGACTGTGAGCTCAGCTTCCCTGGCCGGTGCGGTGGGGGTCAGCCCTCCCGCCGCCAGTGCCGGGACGCAGCGGGGGGCTGCGTCAGTACGAGATCCATGTGAGTCCCCACGGGTCACCCTGGGACAGCCCTGCGGAACACGCCAGGCCCCGCGGAGGGCAGGGGCACAGGCGGTACCGGTCCCTCTCCACGGAGCCTCCCTGGACGGGCAGCGGGGAAGCGCGCGCGGGCTGGGCTCCGGCTTTAACGCTGGAGCCTGCCCTAGTCGGATCCGCCGGTCCCTGTGCCTCAAACGGATGGTCCTGCCTGTAACCGCCTTCAGCGCTTCGTGTGCGCACCAATTTAGCATCCCCGCTCAAGGGACAGTTTACTTTTTTTGCTATTTTTAGTGGGACCTGGCAGTCGAGCTACAGCGACCAACTCAAACCTCCCAGAACAACGTGGAGGGGCCAGAACAGTCTTTACAGGCTTTAAGGTTGGGCTGTCCAAAAAACCAACTCCACCAATCTTTTAGAGCCTCTTAAGAGGGGAAAAAAATATTCCCTTCCCTGAACTACCCTGAAAAAAATACCCCTCACTCCCGAGTGTGGGACACGCATTTCAAACCCAGGTACTTTGCTAGCAGCACTTCAAAAGCTCAAGGAAGGAAAGTATGCTAAATCAGCACCGTTACAGGGCTCTCTCTGCAGGAAAACCAGCTCCATCTGTTTTTTCCTACTCGTATTAAAATCTTCACAGTAATTAAAAAGGATAAAAGGGAAGAGGATTAGAAGCTGCCAGATGAAGGGAGAACAAAACTCAGACCTAATTTGTATATAAACACTTCTTTTTCTAAAGCTGTAAAGAAACTTTAACAGCACTGATAAAACCCCCGGCAACTCCTATGCGATAATCAATTATTATTTAATACAATACTGTTGCAGCTGGGGGGCGGGGGAAGCCAAAGAAAGCTCAAAAAGCTATTTTCGTAGTTGCCTAATTGCAGCAAAGAAAAACAAGACACTTTTTTTTTTTACTACAGCGCTTTGAAATATAACAATATTTAAAACCCGTCCCAGAAGTGTCTCGCATCTGTTTTAAACCTGCTGTATAAAGTCTCCCCCGCCCCCGGCTCACACCTCCGGGAGCGCTTCGTTTTCGGAAGAACCACCGGGGGGAGCGGTGGGGGCCGGGCCGGGGGGGTCCAGTCCGGCCATTTCCCCGCGGCCGTGACCACCTTTAACTCCACATACACGGTACGTTTTCTTTCCGAGGGAGGAGGCGGCGGCGGCGACAGCCGCCCGGAGTCGCCCTCCCGCCGTGCGGGGCCCCACCACCGGGGCCGCCCTGGCCGCCCTCCCCGCGGACCTCTGCCCCCGGTCTGTCCCCGCCCCGCCGCCAGGACCAGCCAATGAGACGGCGGCGCCGGCCGTATGACATCACCTCCCCCGACGCCTATTGGGCGCCTGGCGAAAACAGCGCGCCGTCTCCCGGCAACGCCGTGGCGTCACGGCACGGCACCGCCCCGCGGCCCTCGGTGCCCCGCCGCTCTCCGCCAGCCGAGCCGAGCCGAGCCGAGCCGAGCCTGCCCCGCCGCGCCCCGGGGACAACCCACTCCGCCGGGCAGCGCCAGCCGCCGCCGGTTCGTGCCTCTCTGGTGGTTTCACTCAAGGGCTGGAAACAGCCACCCTTAACCATGAGCAAAGCCCCGCATCGCTGCTCCGGCGGGCGCGCTCCCCGCTACCTATAGACACTGCCTATATACCACCAGTCGAGCCAACACCTCTATTTTTAAACATTGCTGTAAATACCAGCGCTTTCCCATGGCCCCCATTGACCTGCGGCTCCACTGCCCGGACACATTCATCAACCTACCCACCAAAGGTTTATAATCCTGCTTTTCATTTGGTGGGTTTTTGAACTCAAACTCTTTAATTAATTTCATGAGATAAAAATGTTACAGGGCAAAAACAGGTGGCAGCAGAGAAAAAAAAATTCTTCCACAAAAAAACCCCCAAAACTCTGCTGAATTTTTAGGAGCATCTAGCTAGTAAGGGATAAAATAAGGGGCAGGATCTTTTAATGCATGCCCCAAATACAGGCACAAATTATTTCTAATAATAATTAGAATATTAGAGTAATAATTGGAAGTGTTCCAGGCCAGGCTGGATGGGGCTTTGAGCAACGTGGTGTAGTGGAAGGTGTCCCTGCTCATGGCAGGGGGGTGGAACTAGATGGTCTTTAAGGTCCCTTCCAACACAAACCATTCCATGATTCTATGATTTCTAAGCCTGTAAAATAAACTTGGAAATGTTTACATAAAAAAATCACCCAGAAAAGAGGTTTCAGATGTGTGCATGTGCGTTGGTACCTATATTTTGCTAGTGCACGCCTCTTGCCGGTCAACCCATGGACGTCTCTGTTGGCACAACTTCTAATTTTTACAAGGTTCCACACAAAACCACAACCCCATCCCTGCTAAGGAAATGAAGCTTCAAGGGGTGCATCTATTTTTTTCCAGTTTTTGTCCAGGTTCTGTGACTCACCCGCTGTGGTGGAGGCTCTTGGTGCCATCTGGTCATGCACTTTAGGTCACAGCTTCCCTCCAACAGAGGAGATAACACTCGCCAGGTTTGCAGGTAACGCAGGGTCAAAACCGCCTGTGCATATCTCAGCAGCATTGCTTTCTTTCCCTATGGATTTCTTACTTTCCCTACGGCATCCCACATTGCTGCCTCTTACAGCAATTCAGACATGATTTCACTAGATAAGCACGACATGAATTCCCCACAACAGGTTATTAATTACAGGAAGGATTGTTGGTTTTACGAGCAGGGAGTAGATGGTTTCCCCCACACACACACAGCAGGGAGAAACACGTGAGGGTTCCTGACCAGGTTCAATCTCCAGAGTGCCAGCAGTTGGAGGTAACCGTGTCATGCACAGGGGACTTCACAAAGGGGCAACAGTTCTCAGTCCTGCATGGGCAGAGCCATCACGAAAAGGAAGAGGAGATCCACAGGATCTGGAGCCAACGGCACAGACAGCTGAAGCTCTGCACCTCCTTCCTTGTTCCCACTATTCTTGGCCACAGTTCCCTAGAAGAGTCACAGCAAGGATCCCAGGGAAGTTAATACTCATGGAATTGCTTGAAAAGCATCCAAGAAAAGGGAAAAAAAAATAATCACCAAACAAAAATGTAGCAGAATCATTCTTCTTCTCTCCACAAGAGATCTACTTGATCTGAACCACAGAAACTTGCAGTAGCAGAAAGATATTAGAGACAAGAGTGGTAATAATAGTCAGCAGAAATCAATAGCGTCATCTTTTCTTGTCGTTAGTCTTATCATACAAATGGCGAGAAGGGGGCTGGGAAGGCACCACTGTATTTCATGCCTTCAGCACGCTACTTAAGACTCAAAAACTTCAGTTAATTCCTTCATTGCTGTATCTAAGCTATTTTAACAGTAACTTCTTATCCTTTTCCCTATTAGCCTGCCTAAAACTGCCTCCAGACCCGCCAAGTCATCTTTCACAGTCCTGACACAACTAGGAGGATTATCAGGCAAGAGACATCAGGCAACATCCCTTTTGCAATACCTTGTAACAATTAAAAAAAAAGCTGTACCTGCCAGTCGTTTATATTTTAATAACCCCTTTAACTCTTCAGCAAAAAAAGATGGTGAACCTGATTCTCAGACTGTTTCTAAGGCAGTAATTTCAGAGAGAGTTTGTCAGAAATCAGCACGACGGCAACAATGTAAGAGGAGCAGGAAGCCAGCTGGTTTAGGTTTGCTGTCCACTGCCACCTACTGTTAAAACTCCACCAAGTCAAACTTCTGAGCTCTAATTTCTGAGGGATGCGGCTTAAGAGCGCAGAAAGAAGGGAAAGCTTTGTAATTGAGATTGATGGGGAGAAGGAGAAAAAAAAAAAAACAAGCCAACAACAAAAAAAAGAAGGGCACATGCCAAGAGAATTGCTCACCTAAACTCAGCGGGCCGGGACACAGCAGCTTCACAAGTTTGGATTCTTTCCCAGCAATGTTGAACTTCTGGCACCTAATTTATACAGCTAGTCTCCAGAGCAAGATAAGGCTTTTCTCAACGAGTCAGTAACATCAAACTTCCTCATGAAGAAAAGAAGTAGATATAGAAAAGAAAACTGTTGGCTTTATACCTCAGCACCTTCACACAGTTCTGCTAATATACCAGCTGTCCTCCAGTGTTTGTTAGATGCATTTTCACTATTTAATTTGTTTTAAAAACATCAGATAACAAACCTTGCAGTAGAAATAGTTTTGGGGAAAGCATGCAGCAATGGCTGAGTCTACCTCCCAGATGGAAAAAAGAAGTTCACTAGTTCCAAAGTCTGACGCTGAGATTCATGAAATCCTTAAAGGAATCTGCTAACCCCCTCAGCTAGGACATCCCATATTATCCCAGTGGCTGCTTCCAAAGCAAAAGCATTTGCTTTATGCCACATTCAAAAGACTACATCAAGATGCATTTAGCAGATGTAAATTTTAAATTAAGACACAGTGGCTTGCTACAACTTCTGTCAAGTCCAATTCTTTAAGTGTACAGGTTTTCTTCACCGTTGAGGAGTGATATAATAGATATACCTTCCTCCTGGTGATAAGCTACTTCTCTCTAAGACATCTGCGTCTGGCAACTGAAATAACTCTCTCCAGCTGTAATCCCCTTCAGGGAGTTTATCACATCAGCACATGCTTAATGAAGAACATCATCAGGCCCCTACTTGAATGGTTTGTGTTTTGTTACAAGGTATGTTTTGCTGTCAGACGAAGTCCATTTCGGTTGTGACGTACACTTCCTTATTCACGCACAGACGAGATTGATTTAAGATCTAAACAAAAAATTGTATTCTGTCACACTCCTGTGCCACAGCTCAAACAAAAAACAAATTTTCCCAACACAAGGAACAGCTGAGTTACATTTACCTCACTCAGAAGCAAGAGCACCAGTCTCTTGGCTTGTGAAAGCACTTACTTCTCCACAAAGCAGATATAAACTTCATTGGTCACTGTATATACGAACTGGTAAAGCATGAAAGCAACTACATGAGACAACAGAGGTTCAGGTTCAGACCCTGTAATCTCAAAGTTAATTAAAAAATATTTCTTGCTTAACTTGCATCCTCTCTGTAAACAAATCCCATTATCTAAGTTGTGAGAATCACACATGCACCCACTGTGCAAAGTACATACTCAATCACATTACTCAGTAAGCTAATAATTATACGGAGCCAGCAGCACTCAGAAACTACTTTAGGAATTTGCATCAATTTTGCTGCAACCTATTCAGCTCTTAAGCTGATAATTTAACAACACTTTCAAAGGACGATTCTATAAAAGTAGAAAGTGACATTAATACCACTGTACGCAAGCATCACTCACAGTAGATAAACGTCTTCCATTTATTCCACATCAACCAGGAATTATTTAACTTCAGTAAACTAAAGCTTCTCCAACTTCCCAAGTCATTTGCTAGAAGAAAATTCTAATCTCCTCGCTCAAAATTCTTTTCCATGTAATTTAAATTCAGATTTTTTTTTTCCACAGGTAATTTAACAATGAGCCAGATAAAGCAAGTCTGCACCGTGTCTCAAAGAGGGGAGAAATAAACTTCCTCTTCCATGAGTCCCCAGCATATTTGAACAAAACGTAGGCTGAGACAAATCAAGTGTTTTGTATGCATCATACACAGCTGCCATTCTTCTCAATAACTAAATTGTATTCACCAGACTCACTCCGGATCCCTGTCAATTTATCTCAGTACAGACCCTGACAGAAGACCTTCTATAACAAGATGTCTGTTCAAGGCAATTACAGCAATGCGAGAAAGACATATCTGCCTGCAGCCACTCACCCAGCCCCATAAGGGAGTTGGTCAGAGGAAGAACAGGGAAGGAACCAAAAAAATAGGCTCACTAGGCACATATATATTCAGCTGTTGCAAATGGGAATTCTGCGATCAAAATCCCATTCCTTACCAGAAACCTTAAGACACTGATCGGCCATACAGCAATGCTGAACCTTCATCTCAGTTGGATGTTTAGAGAATGCGGCGAGTTAAATTAACACTGCCGTTTTACTGTTGCCTCGTCCCTATTTCTCGGCTGCCAAGCAGCCAGCCTTAGCTCATGATAGCAGTCCCTCTGGAATCAAGGGAGAATGAAACCAGAAGAGTTTCAGAAAATACAAACTTATTTCAAGATTAGGCTCTGCACAGTTTCTTTTTCGTAAAGTGACTGCAGCACTGAGTAGACTACACCTTTGTTAATGTATTCTCCTGGTCAATTTACCTATTTTCTTTGTGCATTCTCACGCAGAGCTATATTCCTGCACCTCAGGAAATCAATCTCTGCTTTAGATAGCCTGGCAGACACACGTACATGGTCTATAAGTGACAACATTCACTTTGGGAGTGGTCTTTTTCTTATACATCAACATTATTGGTGCAGTTTGTCGTGTCAGTGGTGATTTGCTCAGCTGAACTGACAAGACACAGAGAGACATTACTGATATCTTCAAAAAGTTCTCTTTATCATAGTGTGAATATATGGTAATATACTAAAATCAAAGGAATTCCTTAGAAATTACATCAAGGTAACCAGCAGCAAAACTGAGGCCCTCCCTATGGTGGAAACTGATTCTCCATCCTAGGACTTGCGAACATCCTACAAGAAAACAAATCATGTTAAAGCCACCTTTTGCGTTATAAAAGCTTTTTCACTGAGCTTAATTCTGAGTACAGCTGTGTGAGGACATGTAACCCGACCAAGATAACATGCTATCCACTACTTGATCCTGCAGTCCTCCTTCACGGAAGGTATTTTGACTCCAAGAAAACAGAAAGGTTATTTTTCTGAACCCTTGACCTTTTTATTCCCCAAGTACATCAGTTTACCTCATAAATATATTACATGTCTACAAACTCTCACTTTCTTGTGGAGTTGAAAATACTTTTAGTTACTTTTTTTTTTTAATTTAAAACAGAAAACCATATTTAATGAAAGCTTGACTGTGCAACATGCCTAGTCTGCAAAAGCTACTCAAGATTCATCTGGTCCCCATACTTTTACCTCAGAAAAATCTACAAACATTTTATTTTCTTTCACTATGTCTTCTACCTGTTCTCCTTTTGCTGCTGCCTCTCGTTTCCCAGGGAGCATCACACTCGTCTGCCTTTGAACTTCAGCTCATGATTACTATCAGATATCTTAGGTACAGTATTACAAATAAATTATGAGGCTTTAGAGGAGGTTTCTCAACCAGCTTTTTGTGCAATATATAGCACTACTAGGCCCAAAACTGGTTAAACTACAAAAGGTCCCTTTAAATATTTATATTGATTTAATTAAACTGTGATTACATTCCTATCTGAAGCTGTGACTCCACACAACAATAAATAGTAAGCTGCCTGTTAATGGATGAAAAGTCTCAGCTGTGAAACATGAATCTGTGCAAATTTACACTCCTGTCTACACTTGTTAAGAACATTTTAAAAGGAAATTTTAGTATGGCTTTCTTTCCCCCCATTTCTTTTTAATGCCTTTCTAAACAAAACCTTTAAGCAAGCTGGAGGCAATTCACAGGGACAAGGGTGCAGACTCTCTGTAGATCTCCCCCAGTTGCTTACAGGTCTCTCCTCCTCTTCTGGCACAAACCTCATGGTCCCTGGATATGCCCAGATGTAACTGCTCTCCTAAATAAGCAAAACCAGGCTCTGTGTTTTGTCCAGATCTGGCCTTTGCACCTAACTTCTGCAGTAGTTTTAGCCTTAGACTTTACCCTGCCTCAGTTTCCAGCAGCCTGCATGAAAATATGGCTTTGTGAATATACCAGCCTTCTTTCAAATTAGCACCTCTTAAAAAAAGCCTTAACATCCATAAAGTGAGCAAACTGCTGCCGCCCCAGAGAAGAAAACGTGCCATGTGTAAAGGCATTTCCTATTTTTCTATTGATTACACTAACTTAATAAAACAAATCTGTTCTCCTCCCACCCAACTTCTGCTCTTATCCTCAGTTTTCGAGCACATTGCTCCTGTTTGTTCCTATATTCCTCATTAACATGGCAGTTCTTGACCTAGTTACACACTGCCCTTCCCCTCCAACTTCTGCTGCTAGATTTCTTTCCACCATCCCTATCTTCCCAGATGTCCTGCTTGTTACCTCCTGCTTCTCACTCTCTCCCCTTCCCTGAATTTCTTCTTCTTTCTCACATTTGATATTTACAACTTTCCTTGTATTTAAGCCAGGCTCCTTCTTCTTCATCACGCCTCCTGGTGTGCTCCTTGCCAGACAAAGCCCAAAGGAAACATTCTTCGTCCTTTCAGTAAAATTTCACAGTCCCTGCTGTCCTCAACAGACCACACTACAATCAGTTGGGAGCACAATATATATACAGTCTTATAAGCACGCAGTAAGCTGAGAGGTTGAATCTGTTCAGTATAGATACAGCTAAGAATTTCACTGACAAATTTTAAGGCAAATAATGAGATTTTACAAAGACTTATGACATAAAAAACCTTTGCAGATTACTACAAAGAAAGCAGACCAGATATCCTCAGCCCAAGCAGCCTTCCTTTTAGACTGTATAGTCCTAGACCAAAGTACAGAGGCACTAAAATCCCCTAACATCTTTCTTGTGAGTCACTGAAAGGTTTCCAAGAAATTGAATTCCAACTATACTTATCATTCTAACATGGCAGAATCAAAACTAAGGCTATTTCAAGATTTTTTAGATCTTACAAGCATTGCAGAAATCGAAATGGGTAGTAACCCACATAAGGCAAACGAGGCATGTATCCTGCATTACCTGTAAATACTGACTATAGTGTTTGCATGTTACTTGACATGCAATAGGCTCTACATAACTTAGTATCATCCCTTTCAGGAACTACTATCAAGTTGTCTGGCTTCACACTATGTGATAGTAACTGAAAAGTTAAGCCACCAGAGAGTCTGCAATGGGGATTTTGTGAAAGTGCGTGCAGTCTGCATTTTTGCAAATTAATCCAAAGTGATGCATACTCAGACAAATGACACAAGATTCATTGGGGAAGGACGTGTATCAGAATCTGGAAGGAAGCAGAATTAGCCTACTTACTAGAGCGGACTTACTAACTAAAAAGCTATTTATATCGTTTTAGTTAATAATATTGTTAATATTATTACTATATTCTACTTAGTAATATAAAAAACATGTAGAACATACAGCTTACCTTTACTAGACACAAAGCTTCATCGTAAAAACTAAAATTGTTCAAATTATATGACAAAACAAAAAAGCATTCTTGAAACTATCTTAAATTATATATGCTTAGGTAGGATGAAAAAACCACTTGCTTTTAAAACATCAATGGACTGCCAGCCCAAACTTCACATGCCAAGTCACAAGTTTATACAGAATTCTCCTGAGTGTGTTTTAAACTGCTGACTGTGCATGTGAAAGGAGATCAAGTCCTAAAATCATGCACAAGAATAAATCCCTTGTTCCAAGATAGCCAGATCTTTTTACAGCAGCATTGATGAGTTGAGGGGCTGGGGGAGCAAAAGACTTCCAAATCCGTACAAGGCACAGAGTGTTCTGCTCCCAAAAAGGAAATATTAATTTCAGTGTGCATTTTTGGAGTGCCATTAGGATGACACACATAAAGGCTTACCCTTGCATTTGCCCTGCTCCCAAGTTAATTCTTTTCCGGTTGCAAATTTTTTCTTGTAAGAAAGAGGTTCCAGGTGGATTTCCAAGGAAAGGGCGAAGTTGCACATGAAAGAAATGGGTTAATATAAACCTTCAAAGACAAGAAGCATGGCTGAAAAAAAAGTACAGGGATGCCGCAGGCAGCTAATGCTTTAGTCTTGACATATTTTAAGCTGTACTACCTTGGTGCAGGTACTGCAATAAGTGGTCCCATTCTCTCCAAATATTTTATGGCTTTTTCCCATACACTTTGCTACTGTCACTTCTGGCATGCACCTACTGATTTTCTTTGGCAAGTCAGTCTTCAGCAGCACCAGTTCTCCAGTCAAGCACGCACACTCAATGCTACTGATGTGAAAAGCATGCACACTCAATGCTACTGATGTGAAAAAAGCAGCAGCAGCAGCAGCTGAAGGCAGAGGAGACTGGCACCATACTTTTCAATGGCTGTGTCAAGTTCTGTCAGGCTAAAATTGTTGTGAGAATACGGTGTAGGTGTCCGTAACCATGCTCAGAAGCACCAGGGAATGTTCTAGAAACAGCCTTTGGTCCCACCCCTTTGCTGCCCCATCTATTACACCTAAGAAACCTCCCTAATATACAGGATTAAAGTCAAATAAAGGAGCAGAGCCTGTTTGTTTTGCCGCCTCAGTAATGTCTGGTCACCCCGGCTCCTGCTGTATGTCCTGGCCAAGGGTGGGTAGGCCCAGGTTGGACACAGGGTGCTCATCCATATAAATGTAGAATAGAAAGACCAAGATGAAATTTGCACTGCCGTACTCCTGAGCAAGAGCAGTGATTAAGTTTTTGGAGGTCCTTCTCACACAGTTTCCTCAGAAGTGGGCATGGAGAGGGAGGTGCTGATCTCTCCTCTCCGGCGTCCAGCCACAGGACCGATGGGATGGCGTAAAGCTGCCTCAGGGGAAGTTCAGGTTGGGCATTAGGGAAAAGTTCCTCACAGAGAAGGTGGTCCAGCATGGGAATGGGCTCCTCAGGGAAGAGATCACAGTTCTAAGCCAGTCGGTGTTCAAGAAGCATTTGGAGACTGATATATACAGTTTAACTTTTACGTTGCTCTGTGTGGAGTGAAGAGCAGGCCTGGATGATCCTTGTGGGTCCGTTCCAGCTCAGGACAACCTACATCTTGGTGAGCTTCTGCAGCCTCCTTGCTTGCCTCGCTCCCACATCTCTTCTTCCCCAGAGTGGAAAATAAAAGCCCTGTAGCTTTGCAAAAACCCACCGCAGGCTTAGTGTCCAATAAAACCAGCCATGGGGGGTGTCAGGCTGCTGGTGTCAGCTCGGGGCGGCCATTTCCCCCCACAGCCAGTAGCAGTTGCTCACATACCTTGTGTGAGGCCCACACAGCCATATTTTCCCCAAACACCCTTGTGCTTTTATCCGCCACGGCGGCCAGCCCCACACCTTCATCACGCACCGGTGGGGCGGATTTATTTGTTTGGTTTGGTTTAAATCTGCCGCCGGTGGGGTGCCCAGCCCCTGGGGGGAGCCATTTCCCGCAGCACCCCCCACGCCTCGGGGCCCTGCGGGGCCGCCCCCCCGACCCCGCACTCTGCCGCCTCCCAGCGGCCGGGAGGGGCGGGGCGCGGCGCGGCGCGGCGCCCCGTCTGTTACACGCGGGGGCGGAAGTGTCGTCATAGGAAGGCTCGTTACCCCCCTCCCCTCAGTGGAGGAAGGACGGGCTCGAAGATGGCGGCGCCGGAGGAGCGGGTTCTCTCGGAGGGGGAAGGCGGCGCCCTGGGCTCGGCGCGGCTCTCCCCGCCCCCGGTGTCGGAGTCTCCCGAGGCTCTGGCTCCCTTGGAGCCGCCGCCTCAGAGCAACACGCTCATAGGGTTGCCCATCGTGGCGATCGAGAGCATCCTCAGCTTCCTGTCCTACGATGAGACGAGCCAGCTCCGCCTGGTAGGGGCCGGGGAGGGGAGAGCAGGGACAGGCGGCGGGGCAGGCGGGCGAGCGAGGAGCCCTGCTGCGGATGGGACCTCGGCCCGCCGGGGGAAGGCCGCCTCGCCGGCCCCGGGGCGGGAGCGGCGGTGGGAGGAGGTGGGGAGGTGGCGGCGGTGCCCCCGCCGGGGAAGGGGCGGGAGGGGGTGGGATGGGATGGGGCTTGCTCCCATCTCCCCAACCGCCCCCGAGCCTCGGGTGCGGGCACGTCGGTGTGTGCTTCCATACACGTATTCCTGAAGGTCTTCTACCATCTCTTACTTCTTTCATACCGTTCGTCCTCTATAAGAAATTACTGGGCTGCTGAAGGCTTATTTCTCCTAGTGACTGCTCTTCCTGGGGGGCTAGTCTATTGTGTCTCACGTGTGTATTTATTCTTACTTATAGATCTTAAGCCTACAAGTGTAGGAGATGGTGAGCCTGCCGCTCCAAGGACCCTACTCTATCTAGATATAAATGTGGGTTAAAAAAGAAAATGTAAGAAAGCCCTTGTCTGCCTGAAAGGCTGCCTGCCTCCTCCAGTCATAGGAGTAGATCTAATAAAAGATATTACCTCTACCTCCAAACTTTATAATACCAAAATAAAATGCAGCTGTCAGTGAGGAGATTGGTGTATATCAATCTTAACTGCCTGTATAAGGAGCCTGATGTATACTATGACATAATGTGATAAGCTGCTATCTTACTGAATTTCTTATGAGGTCATAAATGGAATAATAGTGAGGGAATTAATGCATAGCTTATGTAACCCTCAGTAAACTTGCATGTACTGTACTGTTTCTATTTTGAGAACTCTATTAGCCTAAACTGGCTAATATTGCAAGCATATTTCTGCAGAAAATTAGACTGCGTGTGTTCTGGATCAGCAACCTGAAGCGTTGCACCTTGACTGTAACTTTAAACTGGAAGCTCTTCAAGCCGAAAATCTGTTCTTTCATACTGCACCAAGTACACCAGTACCTAAATATTTCTAGCATGCTGTCAATCCACTAAAGACTTCTGCTTCCTCTGTGAGAGTAGGTAGTGCATCTGTGAAGATGTACTACTGCCTTTTTGGATTGCAGCCTCTGCTTTTGAGTGCTTACAGTTTGAATGAGGGGAGGAGAAGTACATATACTGTTTGGGCATGCTTAGTGTTGCATGGCCTGTACTGCAATGCTAGACACAGCCCTTTGCTGCAACTCTTCTGTTGCATTTTATAAACAGTGGTACCCTGGGAGCTATCACTAGTCAATCTAAGGTTTTTTCTTTCTGTAGGGCTAAGTTAATGTTTGCAAGCAATGTTTTGTCAGCAGTGAAGTTGAAAATAGGAAGGATGGTGGTGTAAGGACTAAAGCAGCTGTTTAACTGTCTGTGATACTTAAAAGTGTTATATTTTACTACTTCTGCTGTCTTACATAGCACCTACAAGTTCATTTTTCCGAAAGAAGACTGCCCCTTTCAGAAGTTTCAGAAATATACAAAACCAGGCAGGATAAATACTAAATTTGACACACATATGGATCAATATGAGATGTAAAATGAAGGAAAATATCCAGTTTGTCTTTCCCTATTTTGAATTTTTGAGTCGGTGGCAGCCAAGAAACTTAATCTCCATCAAATTCCTTACTGTTTCCTTAAGCACATCAGAAGCATTATGTGCATTCCTATGAGAAGAAAGTACTCTTGTCTCTGTTAAAGAGCACTAATGTGAAGAATCAAAACCCTCTTGGTTTGACCTAGTCAAAGGTGTAGCTCAGAAGCACATAAGCTTGATGAGGTGGGTCTTTTGGATGGCCACTCAGAACTAAAGGTGTTCTTTTGGTGATTCACTGAAGGCTATAAACAGAGGGGAAGAGACTGGATGTTTTACTTAACTCAAACTCTCCTGTTGATGGAGAATTGAGGTAGCCTTTTAAAATAACAATGCCTAGGCATAAAATCATAGTGAAATTTCATCACTTTCAGATTTTTAAAGGCTACAGGTAGCCTTGGGAGACCCTTGTATATTCCTGCTCTAAGATCTGTCTAGCACAAACAGGAAACTTTTCTTCTGTATGAGAACTGACTTGAGCTGCTTATCAAAGATGAATGGGTGTATCTTATAATGAGTAGTATGCTGTTAAAGATGCATTGCAGGACCACATTAATTGAATGACAGGGATTAAATTGCTTAGTTCTCATGCATATTAAAGTGCCCAAAAGCAGCCTTGTTAACCCTTTAGAATGTGGCGTTCCGTGGGACAAAGCATCTTGGGGAAAGTAGGAATGTATGATCCAGGACATCAGTCAACCTAAATGAAGTTTGATCATACATGTGTAGAGGCAAAATCTGGATTCCCTAAACCGATCACTTTGATGCATTCTCCGGATCCCAGCATTGAAGTAAATGTCCTAGTGTCTGTTTCTGGGACACCTTAGCTTACTGATCCAAAAGAAAAAAAAAAATAATCTTTGAGTTGAACTGGTATTGGTACAAGAAAACAGGCTACTAGTGAGTTGGATGGGTGAGAGGACATAGAACATCAGCAAGTTTTCAGATTAAAATAGAGATATGAACCTGTATTGTTTATATAGAGCATAACGTAAGACACTTTCTGTCACCAAAGGGTGAAGTAAAGAATGTACCCTGATGATGATGATTGCCATCAGGCAAGGCAAGACCATGGGCCCCTCATTGTGCAAAGAAGCACTTGCTTTCCTGAGCGTAATGCTTTCTGCTATTCCTGGTGTTACTGCATTTAAAAGCATAAATGAAGCACCTACTGGTTAAGCATTGAAGTAGATCAAAAGTAATGGAGACTAAACAATAGGTATTCAGAATGCAATCGTGTCTTAAATTATGCTTCAGTGCGAATCTTGTGTTCTCAAGCTTTTATTCAGATAAAGTGAATGACAGGAAAAGCAGCAGTATTTTGCTTTCAGCCCTTTTGAGTATTTACTTCATCTATTTCCTCTGATATGTCATCATAAGAGAAACACAGAAAACTTGGAAGATCATTATGTCTGAAGCTGTAATGTTCTGGACAAGCCACATGCTGATATGGAAGCTGTCATATCTTCTGGCTTTTGAAGGCTTCTTTTACTGTGATTTTTTGATGACTTACAGCAATTCTGGAATTTTTACCTGAGTGGGGTAATAATGAAATTCTTCTCACTCACATGTCTGAGCTTGGAAATACACTTCCATTCAGCATATTACTGCAGCAAGCATGATTAAAACTGAACAATCCATAACCTCTTTCCATGAACACTCTGAGGAGAAGGTTATGTTGGATTCTGACACATGTCAGAAGTGTCTTGGATTCTGCAGCAAACTTGAGCTTATTTTCTGCACAGCACAAATAAGGACTGATAGCCTTTGGACAGCATGGCTTTAGTCTTCCCACAGTTTCAGTAAATCTGTATTTACAGGCATTTCTATGTTAAAGCTTCTTGCTGAAGTCATCAGCATTTTGTCACTTATTTATACTTTACCCTAGAAAGGCATTATGAAACATGGTGTCTGTGTAGAAGAAGAACGTGTGTTGAATCTAAGTACTGTAGGATATTTTTATCTCTGTTTTGATATTGGTTATCTGTTAGTGAAACTTGGAAGAAGCAAGATATGCTTGAGGAAACAGAAGCTGGTAGTACTTGTCTAGTAGATTGTGTCAGTTTAGTTTGTTTACCAATGAAGTGGACCGTTCTTTCACAGAAGCTGTTACCGCATATAAGTCAGCATCCTAAGAAGCAGCCACGTTTTCATTCTGCTTTTCACATGGAGTTGAACTTTCTAACACTGAAATTTGAACACAGTGTCTGGTTGGACTTGACATTTGAGGAAACTTGGGCTCTTTCAGCGTTATGGCTAGAATTAGAAAATATTCACAAAAATTTCCAAATACAAATATGAGCAAATTTAATGTTTTACTTTCTTTGAATAGAAGAATATTGAAGCCCACTGAGTAGCTATTATCACACTGTCTTGGACTAATATGAATGCTTAAAAGTGTAATAATGCTACTTTGCATAAGACTGCTGACTGTGCAGTCTAAAAGAAGTATATCGTTTCTGTACCTTCAGGTGCCATATGTTTTAAATGGTGACATCAAGAGCCAGCTGAGAATTAAGAGGTGATTGGTAAAATAAATTGCAGACAAATGCTTTTGGTTTCTGGTGGTATCTGTTACCTGTTTGGGTTCTAGGCTGATTATTGGAGTAAATACGGGTAATGTCCAGAAACTGGCGGAAATAATTCTTCATGCTGCATAGTGTAAGCAAATGAGTAAGATGAAAAAATCCAGTGTTTAAGAAATTTAGTGTTACCCATTGTGAGCTGCTCTCTTCTATGTGGGAAGGCTTCAGCACGCTTAAAGGCCCTTGCTGCCACCAGGGGTCAGCATGCACATGGTTAAAATCATTCACTCTGCTTCCTCTGAATTTGCAGCTAATAATGTATCTAGGATTGTTTTTCTCTTGTGCTGAATAGTCGCATAGCTAACATAGCCCTTGTGCAGGTACTTCGTCCTTCTTCAGGGGTTTGTTAGCTTTAGAAGTACAAGTAAGCTGTAAAGCCTTGTACTCAAAAATGGTATCGGATCTAGGCATTACTAATGCAGCTGATACCATAGAAGAAACATGACAATTTCCTCCTTCCTGTAATTGAAGAGCCAGCATTGTTTGGGTTTTTTTATATGCTGGAAATAATTCAGCTGATTCAGTGCGTGTGGGGGAGAGTGTACTGAGGCTGTACCCCTGTAGTTAGCCTGTCTGATCCTTCTCCTTTGGCTGTTAGCAAGGAAGATCTAATACAAAGGAGCACAGAGAGATCGACAGCAGTTGCTTAACGGTCTTTTAATACAGGTTTGACAATGGTCAGTTCCTACAGAACTTAAATTAGCTATAACTAGAGGAAGACTCACAGAAAGTAGAACTTCTTTAAGTAGTGCTTTCCATGTAAACAGAAAATAATTGCAGACTTTTCTAGGAGAAGTGAGAATCTTCTTCCCAAGGTATACATTTACATAGACTTCAAAGTTATGAAATGAGTAATGTATGGAGAGAAGGAGTGTTTATTTTTTAAAAAGCAAAAAGCTAATCCATTGGAAAGTGGTGTCATAGTGAGGGTTGTGCACTTAAAGTACAAAAAAAAACCCCAAAGCAATTTCAAAGGACTTTTGGCTCACTAAGCTTCTGCATCTTCAGAACTGAATTGCAATTGCTTTAAACTTTTGTGCAAGTTGGCTTTGTCTTGTAAATGGTTACTTGAGAAGGTTTAAATTTAGCAGTTTATTATATCTTCTGCAGCTATTAATGACCTTTCTCCCTAAATCTGTGGAAAAAATTGAGGCTGTTGGGATCCAACATAGCCAATAAAAGAATCTGTTAAACAGAGAAGAAAAGACTTTTTTTTTTTTTACATACAAAAAAGAATCCTGTTTCATGTGCACTGTATTGCATAAGTTTTTAAATTTAATTGTGGCTGTCTTCAAAAACATAAGCCTTAAATGCTGAAAGATTTTTTTAAGTCGTCTTTTTTAAGACCACAAAATATTAACTTGATCTACCAGAATCACTCTTGAGACCAAGTTAAAAGCCAGGCACAGGCATTTGCAACTTTCATTAAAATCAGAGGAAATTGTATCTGCTGATATATGGGCAGCATTCGGCCTACTGTCTCTTGTTAGGTGATTAATTTGTGAACTGTGCGAAACATATCTGCTTCTTTTTGGAGTATTGTGATTATTGTTAGAGATGGTGATGCCTTAAGCTCAATTGCAGTTTCTGCTTCTTGAAATGGAGCAAAAACTGATGAGAGACTCTTTTACTCCTAAGCAAGTATGGATAAAATAATCGTAAAAGTGACTTGTGGCCTTAATTGAGCCTTAAGTTTTTCTTTCTACTTAAATACAGGTTTGTAAGCGGATGGACTTGGTTTGCCAGCGAATGTTAAATCAGGGATTTTTGAAAGTGGAAAGATACCACAACTTGTGTCAAAAGCAAGTTAAAGCTCAGCTTCCAAGGTATGTACCAGTTACAATGTAGTTAAACTTAAATGTGCTAGATTCTTTTAAGCGGAGTATTGAAAAGGAGTTTCTTGCTGGCTAATTCTGCTTATATATCTCGAAAAATTGAGTCACTTTTGTTTTTATTTCATTTTTTTCCAAAAGCACCATGAACTTCAGGTCTAATTACAAAATACTGGTGTCGATGAATGTAGGTTGTCTTATACTAGAAATTGGAATACCAGAAAGTCTCTGATATTTTAAACAGAGAAGAGTGGGTCTTGTATTACTCAACTCTTCTGACAAATTAAGCAAGGACTCCTAGGAATGAATAAATGCCATTCCTTTTCAAGACTGACTGCCTTCACTGATGATTGATTAAAACCCAAGGTTTTTCAGTGCCAAGGATTAAACAGGGCAAAGGGAGGGGTGTTTGACACGTGAGCATTACTGGGAGCTAGTGTCTCACTAAAGCAATGTCTTTTCTCCTCATTCCAGTGAATAAGTGCAGCTGCTGCTGTGTCCTATCAGATTTCCCAGTCAGAATGAAGAAACTAAATGCTACTTACTGTAGAGATCCTTTGTCAAAAGAGCTTATATCTGAACCCAAACTTTGTAGCAAGAACTATGTCGTGGTTTAACCCCAGCCAGCAGCTAGAACCACGCAGCCAGTCGCTAACTCGCCTCCAGTTTGGATGGGGTAGAGAATCAGAAGAGTGAAAGTGAGAAAAGACTTGTGGTTTGAGATAAAGACAGTTTATAGGTAGAGCAAAAGCCGTGCACGCAAGCAAAGCAAAACAAGGAATTCATTCACTGCTTCCCATCGGCAGGCAGGTGTTCAGCCATCTCCAGGAAAGCAGGGCTCCATCATGCGTAATGGCTATTTGGGAAGACAAACACCATCACTCCGAACGTCCCCCCCTTCCTCCTCCTTCCCCCAGCTTTATATGCTGGACGTGACGTCACATGGTATGGAACAGCCCTTTGGTCAGTCGGGGTCAGCTGTCCTGGCTCTGTCTCCTCCCAACTTCTTGTGCCCCCCCGAGCCTGCTCGCTGGCGGGGCGATATGAGGAGCAGAAAAGGCCTTGATTGCTTAGCAACAACTAAAAACATTAGTGCGCTATCAAAAATATTTCTCATCCCAAATCCAAAACAGAGCATTATCCCAACCGAAACCATGACAAACTGATAACATATTAAATTTATGTCAGTTACATTGAAGTACTAACTGCAGGAATATGGGAGGGGATAAAAATATTCACACTGACTCGGTGTCTACTGCTAGTTAGTACTGAAAGCTTGTTTTTAGATAGTCCTAAATTACATATAGACTTTATGGATCATATAAGATGTAGTAATTATTTAGAGAAAAAAAATTGTTGAAGAAAGTGTAGTATGCTATTACTAGCTGGTTCTCAATCTGTATCAGTCTCTTTTCCATAAAGACAGAACTAATGTTAGTGGTTACATTTTTAAACCTCAGGGGGTTTTAAGGGTGAAATTAACCTGAGCAATTGTTCCAGTTTCATTTTGTTGACTCATTGTTAAATCAGTGTCACTTAATGGTCTGTCTTCTAGACGGGAGTCAGAAAGAAGAAACCATTCATTAGCTCGTCACGCAGACATCCTTGCTGCTGTAGAAACGAGACTCTCTCTGTTAAATATGACTTTCATGAAGTATGTGGATTCCAATCTCTGTTGCTTCATACCTGGAAAGGTAAAATGTAGACTATATTATGTGAATGTATATCTGTGTTTAAAAAGATATGATTGTGTAACTTAACCTGGGACAGCTGGGACAAATTTATATATTCTATATATATATATACTGAAACTGTGTTTCAGATACTTCCAAACAAGCACACAGACCAATATTCTGCTATAACAGGCAGTCTGAAATGAATGAACCAGAGTAATTAATTATTTTAAACTCGATTTCCATTTTCTCTTAGATTCTCTCTTAATTTTTGACTTGTGGCATATACATCCTATACAACCTTTTACAAGAAACGTGTGATATGTAGGGTTTAATTGTGAATTTTAATTGTATGAAACAGCTGGAGGCCAGGTCATCAGAAGATGTAGTAGTTTAGATTATGTATAGCACTAAGCATTCAATCAGGAAGATTTTAGGCACCTTTCTTAAGGGTTTGAGTACTTCAGATTAATTAAGATATTTAGTATGTGGAAGCACTGTTGAGTATTACAGTGGATGGGGTATTTTTGTACAGTAGGTAGAATTACTTTTAAATGTAGATAGTGTGTTAAATATTAATACTAATGAAGAATTCTGGCGTTTCGGAATCCTACCCCAACATAAAATATAAATTATGCAAGCGAGATGTACATCAGAGATACCACTGTTTCATAAGCTGTGAAAACAGAAGCACACAGGGGAATTGACAAAATCATGATCTGAGGAAGGCTGGTACAGCTCAGTGTTGAAACAAGATCCGTGAACATTAGGCTAATGCTCTATTCATTGATCTTTCCACGTGAGGTTGGTATTAATTTTTCATGGGCAGATAACTGAATTGCCCTGGGATGAATGGAAAAGTTAGCTGTTGGGATTCAGGGGAAGCATGGCAGGCATTTTACATTCAGTACTGTAGGATAGGCTGTTGGCATGAAATGTATTTTTTTATCTTGAAGAGGTAACTTGACTTCTGTACACTCTTGTTGACTTGATATTTAATTTTAAATTACATCATTATAGTTTAATATATCTGTGCTTATTTGACTTTCTATTATATATATACCATATATTTTAATAAATTAAATGTAACATAAAGTTAAATAAACTTAAGTCCTTGATACTCCATAGTAAATGGAATACTTGGAAGAAATGTTGCCATACTTTGAACAGTAGACGGAAAGGCAATACACAATCTAGACCTGGGGTGTGCCGAAGTTGGGCAAGTGAGCTTGCCAGCCATTTTCCTTGTGAGCACTGAGTCATAAGGACACTGTTTGTATTCAGATGTAACAGCTAAAAAGTTTTTTTTTTTTTAAATTATTTACTTACTGTACGAGCTTGCTAGTGCTGCTGCTCTTTCAGCACAGTTACCAGTTCACCAGAAAATCCTATTTTGGTCAAGCAGACTTACGGCTCAGTGTTCACTTACAGTCTGTGGTTTCCCCCACACCTGCCCTGCTGCCCTCAGGAAGTTTTGTTTGAATGAAGCTGCCACAGAATTGTCATGAAGTGAATTTGTGTTAGAATATGAGCTTCGGCATACTGTGTGAGGGTTCCCACTGAAGAGCGCTGCTGCAAGATTTTGTGTTGAGGATGGCAGGAGAATGCTTTAAGGATGTTGTTGCTAACAGGATATAATGTGGGTAAAATTGGAGAAGTCTTTTGTAAGCTTGTTGCATAATGAGACACTTAGTCTCATCATTGGATAGTCTTGTCTATCTTTTGCAACTTTTTAGCTAAGCTTCCTTTATTAAACATAAGGTGCAACTCTGTTGTCTTACCTATGATTCTAAGTCCTTAACATGTGTGTTCTTCAGGAGACTCTTCAACCCTTCTTAATCCAGTGTAAAATACCTGTGTCAGTAGTTTTGGTTACGAGAGACCAGCACTCCTATCTTGACCTGCCTCAAACTGTAATTCATAAATTAGCAAGACACCTTTCATCTCTTCATCTCTCCTAACCAAAGGGCTTGTTTGTCAAAACTGTTAAGGGGGTGCTTATGTTCTCTGTCTGTAGTGGATTGACATTTTGTAAATTAACACACTTTGGACTTAATCTGAATTTGCAGTATTTTGGGTGTATGCAAATGGACTCAAGTGGATACTGACAGCTCTTCAGACTGATGTAACGATAACTCTTGCTGTTCCATTTATGTGTTTCGTATGCCTTGTGACTGCTCTGCCTTTGACTGCTCTGCAGCGTGGCTTAGAGTATCTCGCGTCAGGGTCTCCAAAAAGAAATGATTATGCTCTGCTGTGTATAGTTTATATAGCTTAGAACTCAAGTATGGATGTAGTAAAACAAAATTTCATACAACGAGCGTTATTTCATGAGATTGAAGAGAGTTGCTGTGATTGATCAAGTGAATAGCTTCTGTGATGTATCACAAACAGCACTTCAGTTCAAAAAGCTGATCTAGAACTATGCAATAGTTACGTAGTAAAAGCCCCTGAATATGCCAGCACTTCCAGAATGACCTGAAATAATCTTGCCTTTATCGGAAAATCCTAATTCTTCTTAAATGTTTTAGGTAATAGATGAAATTTATCGTGTGCTAAGGTATGTAAACTCTACAAGAGCTCCTCAGAGAGCTCATGAAGTTCTTCAAGAACTAAGGGACATTTCCTCCATGGCTATGGAATATTTTGATGAGAAGATTGTTCCAGTACTGAAAAGAAAGATACCTGGGTCAGATGTATCGGGACGTCTGCTAGGAACTGCCCCAGGTATTAATTCCAATGTATAGTTAAGTTTTATTTAGTTTTTCTGTAAAAATTCACAGCACTGTATCTTTTTAAAAGCTCCCTCCCTTAAATGCAAGCTTTATTACACAAATATCGATGATACTTGTTTCTTAAGAATGCTAACTAAAATTCATTTGCTTTGAAATTTAAGGAGCCTTTGTACTACCAAAAGAACAGTCACTTGAATGTATGTTAGAATTATGCATAGCGTGTATTCATTAAACAAACGCTTTTGTGCCACCAATGAATGAGACTTTATCATTGCACTTGGTTGAAATTTGGCACATAAGATGACAACTCGATGCCTTTTATTTTTAGGAGGATCAGCAAATGAATTAGCCGAAACTGTTGTAGTGCATAGAGAGCTAGAACATACTTGTATGTGCTTTTTTACTTTCCTGGGGCTCTAATGTATGCACTAACAAGCAAAATACTTATGGGTAATAGTGAAAAGGCAATTAAAATAACAGTCTATAAATAAACAATTAAACTGGTCCCTTGTATAATCTGTCAGACTTTCCAGAACTTTTGTGAACCAACGTCTAAGGTAGTTGCCTCATACAATGGCCAAAAGCAAAAGGTTAGTGGAACTGTAGTGTTGTCCCTGTGCTGAACATCTTCACACTTCTTAAGAACTGTGAAATTAACTTTCTGAAAGCATAACTTAATAATTACATCTTAAGCAAAAATGGTAGGCCTAACTGTAGGAGCTGCGTGTTATTTGTGGTATGTCCTGTCCATCCTTTCAGCCATAAGCGTGTATACCACCCCTTAATTATATCCTCTTAATTATACCTCAGTTCCATTGACTCTCTCAGTTGAGGAAGCATTGTCCAAAACCATAGCTGGTATCGATTGTCTTTTCAAAGCCAAGGCTTTATGTGGCATAAAAACGCCTATTTTGTGCTGAGGGAGGAGCATAACCTATCTAATGGCAACCCTTTAGTGTCACGTAACTGTAGCTATGCTGGCATTTTTAAGGAAATAAAAAGAGGAGGAGGAGGAATGTTCTAGGCTGTTCCAGACTGTTCTGTCTTTGTAGCCTTAAAAGTTGCACCTTACTTGCACAGCATTGCTAGAAGAGTAAAATGATAGAAATAGAAGTGATATCTTTTATGATAGAAAAAGTGAAAGAAATTATACAGTAGCTGTTAGTCTCCTTGATTTGCAGGAACTTTATTAAAACCAGCATTCCCAAGCTCAAATTCCAGTATGGTTTTAGTACTTAGGAAGAGTGAGTCTAAAGAAGCATGGGAGATAAATTCATTTCTTCCAAAAAGTAAGTTAAACTGAAATATCTTGTTAAGCCCCAAACCACAAAATTTAGAACTTTAGCTGTCTACAGCTAAGACAGCAGAATTGTACTGCTCTATTGAAATATATTTATTTAATATAACTATCCTGTAATAAGTAATTTATAGACATGTTGTGGATTTTTGACTTAAAATCTGTGACACTAAGTATCGATGAGAACATAATATCTCTACATAATTTTTGATAGAGCAAAAGGAGGGGGGCTTCTATACAGAAAATGAACAATGAGCTGTTTTCCAGACTGCTGAAAATCTTAAGTATTTTAAATTAAACTAGTTGTGCTCTGAGATACCATCTGCTTTTATTGGACACTTAAATGACTGTAAATCTGTTTACATGTTCACATAACTTGCAGCTAGCTTTCAGATTCATATTTGGGGAGTGGGGATAAGCAAAACAGGAAAACTGGAACACAGTTTCTGCCATTGTCTTAAAGTTGCAGAGGATTAATCACGGCTTTCTCTGAAGTTCCAGGGACTTCTGCAGCACTGACAACAATGCAGCTGTTTTCCAAGCAGAACCCTTTAAGACAGGACATCACCAAACTCCAGCAGCAAGTAAAAACAAACGGCACGGGCTTGACGGCGCTGAAGCGAGAGATCTCAGAGCTTCGCATCAAAGTGCAAGAGCAACAGAAACAACTCCAAGATCAAGATCAGAAACTGCTAGAGCAAACCCAAATCATAGGTGAACAGAATGCCCGATTGGCTGAGCTTGAACGCAAGCTGCGAGAGGTGATGGAGAGTACAGTAGGAAATTCTTCAGGTTCTGGCTCAAATGAACAATCTTCTGGGAAACGGAGGAAGGCGGTTGAACCCACAGACTGTCCTAGGAAATCTAAACGCCTTCGAAACAGAAAATAACTTGGGAGAAAATGACACCTTCAGGAGGATACACTGCTTTAGTAGCCCAAGCAGGTCTGCTTGTTTGGATACTGTGACTAGCTTCATGGTGTCACCTAGTCTGCTGGCTCTTCAAAACACCACTTAGACTTGAACAGTAATTTTCTTTCATTGAGACTTTTCCCCTGCTTTCTGTATGGGTCGGCCTAATGCACAGAATCTTCTAAGATTTGCAATAGTTACATACTAACCAGACCTGCTCCGTTACGTTTTGAAGGGTTAATCTTTTTTTTCTGTGCAGATGTGTTTAAAGTAAACTTATTTGTGTTTATGCATATGTTCACATAAAATCTTAAATAAATTCAGTCTTAACTGACTAAAAAGTTAAGCGTAAAAACAAATGTCCTGTTCACTTGAAGGAAGAGATCCACTTTTAAAATCTTGTTTTAGAGAACTTGACCTTTTTTGTTACAAGTGACCTTGTCTGGAATGTCTGAAAAGTAGTTAATACTTTTCGGGAATCTCTGTAATGAGTAAAACTGACTTCTTAAGCTACGGTATTGGCTATATATTTTTGTAAACTTACAAGGAAGGGCCTTCTATCCAGTCTTCACATGCACACACCCTGGTTCGAGGACTTGGGAGCCATATTCAATGTTTGCATGGATAGATGCATGTTCAGCTTAGTCAGCCTGCTAAGAGCACTTGCCTGAAACTGTTCCTAACTCTGGGAGAGAGTACAGAGACCTACAAAGCAATTTCTTTGTTCCTCAGCCATAACTTAGCAGCTGCTTTCAGCACAACTGGTTTCTTCCAATGAGGTGGTCTTACAAAGCGAGTCGCAGGAGAGCTTGAACCCAGGCTATCTGCCACTTTCACTGCCTGTAAATTGCAGGTATTGTTAGCCAAAGCTGGAGAATTGAGAAGCCAACATCTAGTAAGTATCAGACAAATTGTCCCCGTGATAACCAAGCTCAGGGGGACATAATTTGAATGAAATGCTGTATTATGGAAAAACTTAAACTATTTTGTGTGTATGTGTTGGGGGTGGGGTGGGATGGAAATTTCTCTGTAACACTGATGACAATAATCTAAGCTTTCCTTATCCTAAAAGGTAAATCACTTCAGACGAAGCTTTAATTTCTTTTGCACTTCTGTGTTGAGCTTGTAACTGGAAAAGCATGTCTTGCACTGTTCAGTCTCTCTGGTCACTTTAACAGCCTCAGAGTTGTGTACAGTGATTTATTTTTTTTTATTATTTTTTCCCCATCTGTATATTTTTGGAACCTTGTACGAATACCATATACAATGGTATTAGCTCATATCAGAAGTAACATTGCAAATGCCTGATTTTTGGCAGACATTTAATTTTCAAATAAACTTGTTGGGTAGTTTGAATCTTTTTAAAAAAGGCATGTTTCTTAAGAAAAGCATCAAGGAAATGATAAAAGGTTATCTGGGGGAAAGGTTTAACTGTTAGAGGAACGTTTGCTATTACTGGTCTTCCATGGTCCAGAATTTTTTTACTGTTAAAGATCTCTTTAAGATAGATACCTGCTGTTCAGTTTAAAAATACTGCATATGCTTTATCTTTTAAAAAATAATTTTGAATCAAAGGGTCAGCATGATAGCTACAATTACTGTGTATCATTTGATACAAATCCATTTAATGGTCATTCATGATGACAAATTAATGTAATGGTCTAATTACCAGATATTTGTGGTTAAATACTTATAAACAAGTATAAACCTGTGAATTGCATTTACTGAAAAGGTTTATTCGTTCATCTCTTAATATTTTTCACTTTAGTTTCTTTATTCATTTCCCCACCCTTCACAACATACAAATAGTTCCAGGTTATTGAAGAGAAACATTTATTTATATGTTGATGAATCTCTAGCTGTGCATAAACTGAGCTGGAAAGAACAACAACAGCCTATTGTTACATGAAACTCTCCGTGAATGGTGCCAACTTGGAACTTTCAACTCAAGGAAGTATCACGTGCTCCAAGTTTGCAGGTGCATCCTGATCCTCTGCACGCTACGAAGTATAGTAGAATTGAATGAGGCCAACAAAACTTAAGGGGTAGAGGGGACGGTTACAAGCAAGCTCTGAGAAATGCCACAACAAAGGTACACCACTACTCCGTTTTCACTTCCTGGAGAGGGAGGGAGACATTGGTATGGAATGGCTCTCAGACTGGGATACACACCAGTGGTATACATAGAATGTAGAAAGCAGAATGAACTAATAGTTTAGAGAAAACAGCTAGAACATTAACTTTTGACATCATAGTGTCCCTTATTAAATAAAAAAGGATGCATTTTGCAATATATGAACAAGTTGATAAATAGTTTGAAGTAAAACTAAATCACTTTTCACTATAAATTTATATGCAAGTTTACATGAGTTGGTATATCATGCTCAAAAAGCACAGTGTTAGTAGTGATTAGTGATTGTATAATCTGTTCAAGAGAGAGCCTCGAAGTAGTGAGACTAAGATGTAGTTTAAGAAGTTACATGACAAATAGTTTTATTTGCAGCCAGTGTTCAGTTTTAGTACTTGGAGCAAGGGCTGAAACTGAACAGCTCGGGGTTGAAAGACAACTCAACAGTAAGTGTCTTTTACAGTTAGTTTCATAATAGCTTAAAACTACTGAGGCAACAGTTCATTAATGTTATGACAATGCTTTCACATAATTTCTTAACATAAAAGGTAAGACTGTATTGAGCAGAAACTTAGTTTCTCCTACTGAAATCTTCTAACAGTTAGTTGTGGGAAGCACTAAGATCACCTAACATCAAGAGCTTCTTGAAAATAGGATGACATAGGATGTAGCTAAATGTGTCTTCAGACAGGAGAGGACTACCTGATGTCTTGGTGTTCCTGGTGGTTTTAAGAAGTAACTGGCAAATTACCGTGATAGATTGTTCTTTCATTCATAAGTAAATTCAGTTTGGAGTACTTTATAGCAACAAGTCTGCAAGCTGTGAACTATTCTGATACTCTCCAGTTCCATTCCTGTGCTACTTTGCACCGTACCCGGACCAGCTCACTTGTCCGTGTGCTCTCACTCTTGCAGAGCTGTACTTACTGGATCTCACCTTTCTGGTTGGACAGGGATGTGCTGCCCGCTTTGGTTTACATGTAACTGAACACTCCAGGATTTTTGCTCTAGCTCTGTGCCAGCCAAAGATGTGCTAGGTACTGGATCTCTTTGTCTTCAGAAGGGAAAACCTCAGATACAGAAACTGTTAGCTTGCCAAAGACCTAATAAATCTGGATTTGCTCTATGGACTGCTTAAATCAGGCTGACTCGGTGATTAAACAGGAAAAACACTTTGCACTCCAGGACACTTGGGCAATTAAATTTTCCAAAACCTTGCTATTTAATATTTTTCTTAGTTGTTTAAGGCTTGTTTGGCTTCTATGGAATATTTAGTTTATAAATCTGGGCTCTTCTATTTAATTACCCTGCTGAAACTTATCACCATTTACAAACCTATATACACTTGCAGTGCTGTAAACCTGCCTGTGTGTACTGAACTCTTGATACTGTGTCTCTCTCCTCCAATGTTCCTGTTGTCAGCTGTAACCTTTCTTATCAGCAGTTCATTCTTTTGGCAGGATCCTTCCCATGTATGAAAAAGTCTTTAGCACAATGATGGATAGCAGTGCTAATATTTGAACTACAACAAGAAGGGAAAAGTTTTCAGAAACATTACGTACACTGTTTAGAGTGCAGTTGAGTGAAACACTTGGCAATTTTGCAGTCAGCTTCTGCACTGGTAACTCAAAAGCACTTCCTGGCTTATTGTTAAGTGGTCACTAAGCAGAAAAGTAAAACTGAACATCCCTTGCAAGGACAAAAATGCCTTGATGAAATCTAAACATTGTTTTTACCTTTTATGCTGTACCAGTCCTCCTGAAGTCTACAAAATTCAGATCGTGTGACTAAGGACGGAAAAGCTGTGAATAAACTTTTCCATGTTCTCTACTTGCTCCCTTTTTCAGTTCTAATTTCCATCCTAATATGCACAGATTAAGAAAAGCATGTAAACAAAAATATCCGCAAAGCTGTTATGTTTTCTAGATCCTGTGCTTTGTCCATTACTTTAGATTGTAAACATTTTCACGTAGGGATTGTACTTCCCCTGCATCTGTACAGTTGCACATAGGGCTTTTAGCAGCTAGTACATATTAGCTTTTTTTATTCATTATTACTAATAAATTTTAAGTGATGCATTATAAACCTTGAGATATTCATATTACATTAATAGATAAGGTATAATTTACTTTGTGATAACATCCTCTGTTGTTTTTATCGCTATTCTTGATTTAAAGTATTTTAATTTGAGTGCATTTATGGACAATTAAAATTCCAAGCAAGTAGTCATTTAACTTCTACATAAAGTAATCTTTGTAACTGAACTGCCCACAGTCAATGTTATACGAGAAATGGATGCAGGGACAAATTAAATGGAGTTTAGTTCTCACAAAGGAGTTTGTCAAAGAAGTTCTTAAAATATCTTACCACAGAAAGTGAAGAAATTGGAGACCTTGGCACAGGCATTTTGAGTTGTAGTTGTAGGCGGCTTATATAAATTTAGGTTTTGGACAAATGGTAGCTAGTCCTTACAACCACACACCTCTTATGTTTGGAAAAGAAAAAGTGTATTTTAAAGAGCCGCTGTAAGATGCTGTTTCTGTTTCCAGCCTCAAGAAAGCGAGTCGGGTGAGACTGCCCTGCTGCCTGCGGTGGCTTCTGGGCAAGGTTGTCCCAACAGCTGAGGGGCAGAAACCTCTCAGACAGCTAAACCCGGACAAACACGGTTAAAGGTGGCAGGGGAGGAACGCGGAGCTGGTGAGGCTTCACCGGCCCAGCTCCTCGGAGTCCAGCTCGTCCTCGCCGCCGCGGGGAACGATGAAGGAGCTTGGGGTTCCCCCAGCGCCTCGGCAAGGCCCAGTGCCACAAGCCGAGAATTTTCTCTCTCTCCTTCAGCGCTAGTTACGCGGGCGGACGTAGCAAAGGCAGCCCCGGCGCGGCGGTTTGAGAAGCCAGCTCCCTGCCCGCGCTCCGCTCCCCTGAGGCGGCAGCGCCTCACGGCCCCTTGGGACCCCTCCCTGCGGCCGCCGAGGAGGCGGCTGGCGCCGGCCGCAAGCCCGCCAGGCCGCGGCGGCCGCGGGATGAGTCAAGGGGAAGGCCGGGGAAGTCAAGGGGAAGGCCGGGAAGCCGCAGCCCGCCCGGGCGGGCGGTCCCAGGGCAGAGCGGTGGGACCTCTCCCCTGAGGAGTGGGGCACGGATGACCTCCCTCCGGGGGCTGAGGGGCGGCCCGTGTCCCCTGGGCCGCCGCCGCCAGGCAGCAGCGCGGCTGCTCTGGGCGGAGGCGGTGGGGCCGCGGGCAGCCGCCACCCAGCCCCTCAGGCGACGGCTGCGCCTCGCGCCTCGCCCCACCCGGCCCGGCCAGGCCCCCGCCAGCGGGCGGGGCGCGAGACGCTCGGGCGGGGAGGGCGGGGCCTGTCAGCCGTGACAGCCGGCTTCAGCCAATGGGGAGAGAGGACGGGGCGGTGGGCGGGACGGGCGCCGGGCCGCCTCCGCGGCGCTATAAACCGCGGTGCCGGGCACTGCGGAACGGAGTGGTCGAGGCGGCCAGGGGGGTGTAGTGCTGCCGGGATGGGCAACACCGTCGCCAGGGAGGACTTCGAGTGGGTCTACACGGACCAGCCTCATGCCGACCGCCGCAAGGAGATCCTGGGTGAGGAAGAGGGGGGGTGGCGGCGGCGGTGGTGGTAGTGGTGGCTCCTTGTTACCGGCTGCGTGGCGGGGGGGGACCCCCACAAAATGGCTGCCGGGGGGGCGCCGCGGGGAAGGCGCCGTGGTGGAGGGCCCGTCCGTCGCCGCCGGCCGTTAGGGGCTCCCGGTGCGGCGAGGGGACGCGCGGCTGGGCCAAAGCCAGGCCGGGCCCGCGTAAGGGGAGCGGCGCTGGCCGCGTACGTGGAGGCGGGAGCCGCCGCCTTGGCGGCGCTGGCGGGTGAAGGAAAGGAGCGGGGGGAGCGGGGGCGGGCAGAGCCCGGGCTCCGAAACGTGGGGCGGGCGGCCCGGGCTTCCATTTTGAGCCGCGAAGCGGGCGCGGGGCCGCAGCGGAGGCCGGCGGCGCCGTTGGCCCTGCCCGCCGGGGGGCCGCGGGCCGCTCCCCGCCCGCCGCCGCAGAGCGCACGGCGCGGGTAGGGAAGGCGGTGGGTGATCGATAAGGCGTCTGCTGGGCGGTGTAAACAGGGCCGGCGTTGTGCCGAGGTGTCGTCGCGGCACCCGGGGTCGGCGGTAAATAACCGCGTTTTCAACTAAAACGCCCAAATGTGAGCTGAGCTGAGCTTACTTGAGGCCTTCTGGGTGACTGGTGTGTTGTCAGTCAAGGCCGTTTCCTTCCTGGGCAGGGTGGAGGTGGTACTGGTGCTTGCCATGTACGTGTCTAGTTGCTGAGCAACAGAAAAGTGCTGAAATGATTTATTTAAGGATTCGTTATAGCGATAAATGCCACACGTGGAAAGGTGGTGTGTCTTTGTTACATTTGCAGACAAATCCTAATTGGGAGGAAGGGAAGAAATGACTGTTATCTGCTTTTGTAATCTAGTTGGGATAGTTGGCTGCGAGGAGAGCTTCTAAATAATTCCTTTTTTGTTTAATTCTTTCTCATCTAGCTAAACATCCAGAGATAAAAGCATTGATGAAGCCAGACTACAACTTGATCTGGGTGGTTGTGCTGATGGTTCTTGCGCAGTTGACTGCATTTTATCTAGTTAAAGATTTGGACTGGAAATGGGTGATCTTCTGGGCATATGTTTTTGGAAGCTGTATTAGCCACTCCATGACTCTGGCTATTCATGAGATCTCTCACAATAGTGCCTTTGGCAACAGCAAAGCAATGTGGAATCGATGGTTTGGAATATTTGCCAACCTCCCTCTTGGTCTCCCGTATTCCATATCCTTCAAGAGATACCACATGGATCATCATCGTTACTTAGGAGGCGATGGAATTGACGTGGACATCCCTACCAACTTTGAAGGCTGGTTTTTCTGCACCCGTTTCAGGAAGTTCATATGGATTGTTCTTCAGCCTTTTTTCTATGCGATTAGACCTCTCTGCATCAATCCTAAACCCATTACTCGACTTGAAATAATCAATTTGTTGGCTCAGCTTTCCTTTGATGTGGTGATATATTATTTATGGGGAGTCAAATCCACTTTTTACATGCTTGCTGGTTCAGTACTTGGGCTTGGGTTGCACCCAATTTCAGGACACTTCATAGCTGAACATTACATGTTTTTAAAAGGACATGAGACTTATTCCTACTATGGGCCGCTTAATTTGCTCACTTTTAATGTTGGCTATCACAATGAACATCATGACTTCCCCAATATTCCTGGCAAGAGCCTTCCACTGGTAAGTTTACTTCCAAGGTTATAACTTCTTAAAATATGCCCTACTTCAACATGAAAATCGGGTAGAATGCTGATATTTAGAAGAATGGAAATTAGGAGATTAAAAAAAAACCTCAAAACCACACCAACAGCAAACCCTAAAACCCTGGGAACAATTTCTAAGTTGAGTGAGGAAAGGGGTAATTACTTAACATTTTAGTGGTATCCTGAACAAGCTTCCAGTGTGCTGGCTGCTCAAGCCTTTTCCATAAAAGGAGAGGGGAGGAAATGCCTGTCTTACACTTTGCACTATCTTTAGTTTTCTTTAATTGCAACCAGCCTTCTGATTTCTTTAGTTTGTAAGCATGCAGAAAACTAATTAAGAAGTTGCAGATACCTTCAGAGACTTGTCAGTTCTGTCTCTGAAATCTTAAGGACAAAATTGTAACGCATGCTTATCCTTCAGTCTCTTCTATCACTGACATTCTCTGGTGGGGAAAAGAGATGGTTTGAGATACTGCTAATGTTTGTTGGACTGTTGGGAAATGTTTAATAGCTTTCTATTTTGGAGCAGCTCAGTTTCCTCTAGTGAGAACCTTTGAACCCTACATAAGTATCAGCTGTACTTTGACAGAATTAAGGCTTCAAAGCCAAGACTTAGACCTGACACATCTGCATGAGTAGTAGATGTGAATCTTCAAACTGGCTTCTTCCCACTTCAGTCTTTGCTGATTTCTTTTAAGCAGGAGCTTAATTTTCATTGTATATCTGTTTCTCAGTTGGAGCAGAGGCTTCTAGGGTTACACCAAAAACTCCAGTGAAGAGTGTTTTTCATCACACACTAAATTTGCAGTTTGACAGCAAATGTGGTTTTGGTCTTGTAGCTTTGTTACTCCACTTGGGAGCAGTAAGGCCTTGTAAGCTTGTGCCTTTGTTGGAGTCTAAACTTCATTATTTCTGTTGTCAGTGGTGGAACTGCAGGTGAAATAGCTACTCCAGCACTTCTTTAGCAGGCCAGTTAAATTCTCTAATTGGTTTGTTATCACTTTGCAAATGGTTTTGGTTTTGAAAAAAGATGACTCTTCTTATTCATGGATTTAATCTTTCAGATACAGCTGGAGTTGCTTTAACTTATCTTTGATACCTAGATCCATGCTGGTGAACCACCATTTCACTACTTGTGACAGTACTGAAGCTGTAAATAGGGAATGATTTTTTTTTTTTTCAAGTATTTAATTGCAGAGGTAAATACCCAGCTCTGCTACAGGACTGTTAATCCACAGCTCTAATAAGAAAACAAAGCCTTCTTTTAGAACAGTGTAGTTAATTTGATTGGACTGGACTCTGCTATGATGTGTGCTAAAGATCACTGAAGTACTGAACACTTAATTCCAGCTGGGGTACTGGTGAGCCAAGAATAATTACTGTTGAATAAAAGTATATTGGCTCAATGCACTATTCTATAGATGTGATGACAGATCAAAATGATCTCCAGCTCCAGACCAGTCATGCAAATATCTTGGTTTTGTTTATTGCTTCTACAGATTAATATTTTTTCTTCTGTCTAAAACTATGGAATTTAGTGAAAAATGAGTTTTGTTCTGTTCAGGTTTTCAAGGATTTAGGTGGTTGGCCTCAAATATAAGTAAGGATATCTAACTGAAACTCCCTCTCTCTCAATTTGAGAGTGGTCTAGTCAGCATGTACACCTGAGAATAAAGTCTTTGTGAAACAGTTTATATTCATTCTTTAATGTCTGTCTTCAGAAACAAGATGTGTTCCTCAGAAATAAGATGTTTTTTCTTCTGAGTGCTGAGGTTTGAAACTACATGTAAAAATAGCCGTTTTAAACACGTCTTCCTAGAATCTACAACATCCTATTTAGTGATACTCATATGCCTATGAGTCAGCACTGAACTGAGTCACCCACTTCCAGTAGCAACCAAGCTGCATGCTTCTGTGAGATATGTTATTCTGCAGGTTGCACAGTGAATGGACTTCAGAGTGATAACAGAGTTTGTTCTGGTTAGCTTCAATATAAAAGTTTCATATGAAGTTTACTTAACAAGGGAGTTGCTTCATGAAATTTTCACATCTTGTCACTGGTAGCTGTTCCTGTAGACTCTTTTAACATCTAAAATGACACTTCTAGTGCTCTACATTAAGTTACAGGTTGAGGATTGTAAATTTCTTATGATTGGTGGTAAATATAAATAGTAAATAAACCTCATATCTCCTCTTCAGGTGAAGAAAATAGCAGCTGAATACTATGACAACCTGCCACAATATAACTCTTGGATAAAAGTACTGTATGATTTCGTGATGGATGACACAATCAGCCCATATTCACGCATGAAAAGGCAATTAAAGGGTGAAGTGAAGCAAGATTAAGCTTCTGGCAACCAAAAAACTTTGAAATGTCTGCTTGCTTTAAAGTGGCTGTATAAGGTCTCTTGCTAAAGATGTTCACCAGTGTCCTGAATTAAGATCTACAGCAACATAGCAATGCATCCTTAAGGATTTTTGTAGCAGACTCCTACCAGCTATAACATTCCTCGCAGTCCTCAGATTCATTGGTTTAATGTTTATATGTTTGCCTAAGGATCAGTGTTATATGCATACTGCTAAATCACTTTGTTACAGAATTTACTTTGGCAGGTGTTAAATCTGTATAAAAATATCTCTGACTCATTTTAAAAGTTCTCAATGTAGTACACTGCCCACAACATGCTCTTTAGATGACTGTAGTGTTAAAATGCTGTACTTACTGTTAATTCTAAACCAACATGAATTGTTAACTTAAACCTTCTGTTGAACCTGTTTCCTAACATATAGGTGGAAGTAACTAAATTTGCACAGAAATGTTAAGTCTGCTTTTGTTTAAATATGTAGCATGTCATTTGAAGGACTGCTTTAAAGTTCTACCTTTTCTACTGAAAGTACCTTAAAGGAGCAATCTACCAGAACGAAGTTGGCATCTTCGAGATGGCTTGTGTAACTTCCTTGTAAAAAGGTGGGGAATTGCCAACTTTATGGGTGCCACATACTGCCTAAGCCGCTTGTGTTAGCATATAGCTGGAGCAGCTGGCATTTAGAATTGCATCGTGCAAGCCACTGGGTAACTTAATATAATCGATAGTTTTTTCCATATTTGAAAAATCTTGTTATACTTTGGTTTTGTTTCTGATCTGCTGAAAAGAAATGATTAGGCTTTTCCTAGTTGGCTCTGCTGTTACCATGGTTTTAACTGCTAACTCTTAATACTTAAACTCATTTGGAAGTTTGGCTTGTATGGAAAACTGAATCAATTGAAGCAGATACTGTTCTGGTAAGCGAGGTTAGCTACAACCCCTGACAACTCTACCTATAAAGCATATTAGTCACTTGTGTAAGCACAAAAGTGTTGCTAAATGATCTTGATTTTTTTTTTTTCTAAACCTACAGTACCCTACACAAACACTTGTCTGTCTTTCATATTAAAATGTGGGGAGAGCACAGGTGGTGGTACCAAAGTTCTTGCTTAAGAAGTTTTTAAAATTGGGAACAGAGAATGGATAGACTTGCTGAACTCTGAAGAATGAATCTCGACGTACCTCAGCACAGTATATTTGCCTTCTGTCATCTAACGCATTGATGATGGCTTTAAGCTGCCAAAGATGGCTACAAATCACCCTTAAATCTCAAATGGTGATCCTACAGTATGTTCTTCGTTTATCTGAAAGATGGAATCTCATGAAGGTGGAAGTCTCAGCCACTATCAGCACCAGTCTGCTGTAAGTAACTTAATTTTTAGATGCTTCCAGCTCCTGCATTTTATGGGGTTTTTGGTTGGTTTGTTTTGGGGTTTGTTTTCTTTTTTTGGAAGAAGCTGAGCGCCTGAGAAGAATGTGTTGGTATATCTTAACCCTCACTTGATTGTGATCCTGTTTTTGATGCGTGTTTTGTTTTTTAAGTGTGGGCCCTTATCTGTGTTTAATAGAAATGGTATGAAAGTGTGCCAGCCACTTACAAAGTGACTCCATTAAGATGCCAATAACGTGCTAGCTAGCCAGCATATTGCTCAGGGTATAGCGTAATGTCAAAATATACTTTATTTGGTATTTTTACATGTAATTAAAAAGCAAAGATTAAAGCAACATTGGGTGAATTTTTGACTGGTCCCCTAATGCTGAAGGCCTTAAGCTTTAGAGAAACTTGGTATTTTTAAAGCAGATGCAAGAGCTGTTTTATTGAGTGATGGTATAGATGAACTGTAAAGAATTGCTGCCTTGCCTTTCTATGGGGAAGAAAACTGATTTTGGCTGAAAGACCCGAATAGGTCCAGTTTCTTTTTAAGCCACTTCTGCATGACTTTTTCCCAATTTGAGGTGAATGGTGGAATTAAATCTCTTTGATAGATTGCTCTAGCTGAACGAAGGATGGAAAGCGTCTCAAAGTTTTACAGCAAAAAGCTGAAGTTGAGAAATTGCTTATCTGAAGTATTAATCTAGGATAACTGGGAGCTCATAGTTTAACTTTCATACTTGGGCTTAGTTACCTATTTCACTGATGCCCCTTACTGTCCTTCCAATGGGTAGTGCAAGTGTGAATTCCTGCTTTTAAACAGGCGTGGAGCTGCCATTTTTTCTTGCTTAAAATTGCAAATGCTGCTTTAAGGTGTCCTGACCATGATCTTCCCTTCCAACTGAATTATAAATACCTCATTTTCACTTTAAGAGCTGCAGAATAGTGGGGAATTCTGAGGGACATATCTACCTTTGCCATCATTTTTGGAAACGTATGCTACTGGCTACCTATTGGAGAACACTTACTGGACTGGGGCAGTCTGGGCCAGTGAGATTTATGTTTAGATCTAAACCATGGTCTGATTCTTGCAAGCACTGGTAACTACTATTTGTAGGCCTGTCATTCCTGTGTAATACACAAGGGGCTTTGGCATCTAACTTCAGGAGTAGGGATTTTGCCAGAAGCAGATCATCTGAAAGTTAACCTATATTGCAGATAGTTTCATGCCTAAAAAAGAGTTGGAAGTGTGTATGTCTGAGCCACTGGTAAAAGGAATTAAGACCAGCTGGACTACTTCGCTTGTGTTTGATATATTCTAAATGAATAACTAGTTTTCTCCAGTCATGATGTGGTATTTAGTCTAAAGGCATGGCATAGAAATAAGAAACATGATTCTTTTTAAAATACCTATTAACCATCTAGTTATTGTTAGTAAGGAATTAAATAATTTCATAAATGCTATTAAAATATATCTGGCAGAAACAGGTTAATATACTTCTTGAAATAGTTTATCTGAAAGTTGGAGAGAGCTTTGACTAACTAGTGAAGAACAAATTAAACCTAAAGAGCATTAAGAACCTGGACAGTTAACCTAATTATAGGGTTTTTAAAAATAAATCTATTCATATGGAATGAGTTAACTTTGTCCTTTCTACGTGCTTGTTAGGGTTTGTTCCTTTCTATGTAACTAAAGCATCTTACTAGTTTGTCAGTTTGGCAAACCTCTCCTCTAAGTGAAATCAGCTAGGAGTTTAACTGTCAAAACACAGCTGCCTTTGGGTCAGTAGTGTTAAACGGGTCATCTGAGTAGTTTAGCTGCAGCTAAATTGTGCAGAGCTCTGAATCCCCTTCAGGGCTTTCAGAGTAACTTACGCTTTTCAGAACAAGCTGCCTTGCATGGCTTGTAACACCCCCCCCCCCACATCCTCACCCCAAACCTCCAATTATTTGAAGCTGCTTAAGTGGTGTGAGTAATGCATCCCTGCTTAAGTGGCCTTAAGTAATGCATCCTGGAGTCTGATCAAACTGGGCCTGAGTTTTCCCACAGGACAGGCGTGGAAATACTCTTTCAAAACAACTCTTGCCTCTGGCATTCTTGTTTTGCTGTTGAACCTGTCTGTTCCACAACAGTGGCCAATTAACATGTTAAATGGGTGCATCTTTCTGACTACAGAGCTCCAGACTTTCAGACCCAGGACAAGACTTCCGAACTGGAACCAGAGGCCAGCTGAAAAGCAGTTAAGACTTCTTGGTTCTGTGTCTCAAAATTCCCCTGGTTAAGTCTTTAAATGTAGCCAGCAGGCACGTAACACAAGTAAAGTCTACAGATGGTGAGAAATGGATCTGCTCTAGGTAAGCAGACACTGTTAGATAATGAGCTCAGTGATTCACCTCTGCCTCCTTGGCATTTATTCCTGTACCAAGTGAAGTGGCATGCCACAGTAAAACTTAAGGCTGTTAATTCCTTACTTAAAGATAAGGTTCAACAACCAATAACGTCAATGCTGTAGATTGCAGGCAGCCATACCAATCCTGTTGGACAAACATAAGAGAAGTTGCTTTCAGGTAGCGACCTTGCGTAAGTGGTCTAAGACGCAGCTTTTGGGAAGTGTACTCCTCTAATTTGAAAGAGTTTCAAAAGACTTAAGGCAAAGCAAGTTCTGCTGTTTTAGCTGGCACACAGCAAAGCACAGGAGCCGCTTCTGGGTCTGGCAAAATTGTTTCTGCAAGGTCCTAGGAAAACAATCTGACAAATAGGCGTGTCCAAATCATGTAGATGTGCCTTTAGTATAGCAACCTGCAACTGTACATATGTAATTATCTCTTCTCTATCAAATCCTCTTATTTCATAATGAAGCCTGCAGTGGTACACAAGACTTTAGCGAGGACAAAAACGTTGAAAAAGTTTCCTATTGAGCCAAGAATGTAGATGGCAATTTTTTTCCTGCTGACAGTTCCTGCACGGCATCTGCCCCCTATCCATGCTTAATTTAGCATCTAACATGCTCTGGGATAGAATCATTATTGTGATTTAGATATGTGGGTAGCCTCAGGAAAAGGGAGAAAAGAATGGTGTGATGAACTATTTCTTGATCTTGTCCCAACAGAAACAAGATGGCTAGAGGGAAAACCTCCTCTAGGCATGTCTGCTAGGAGGGTGGTAGCTGCATGTGCAGAACAAAGTAGTGGTCTCTGTATTGCATGAAAAGGCTTGTTCCTTAAAGCAATTCCGCTCTTCTATGTACAAGTACAAGGGATCTTGCGTTTTATCTCTTATCAAGTTGTTTTTTTGTGATAAGTACTATAGTCTAAGCAGAATTTCCCACAAGAAAAACTAGCAGGCAGTGTGGGTGCAGCACTTCCTTGTGTAAACAGTTTTGCTCTAAAGCAAAACCTTTTATTTAAGAAAGGTGATAAAACTAAAGTTGTAGATTTAGAGCTAAACCAGGAAAAAGTTTATGTAATGTAGGTGATTCTTGTATAGCTCTGTACATAACATCTAGGTATGATTTTACATTAAAATTAGTCACTTCACTGATACATATTAATTGCATTACCTCACAGTAATGAACACCCACAAGTGAAACTATTCCAAGATAAAATGATAATCCTTCATCTTGGATTTCTGGGAATCACAGTAATTCCAGAAGCTCCAAGCCTGATTTACAATTACAAGCAGACACATCATCTGCTTTATATGCAGGGACTTCATTTGTTAGTCATATGGGCCACAACGTGAGTCACTGAGTCTCAGGCTCCCCTAAAAGACGGAGGGAATATCATACTGTGTTGTGCAAAAATCACAGTGGTAAGTACTAGCTGCCATGAGTGTTGGTATTTTTTTAAAACATGAGTCTGTGATTAGTTATTTGTAATAGCCTTCCATGTTTACCTTTGGGGAAAATCTGCAAGATCTTTTGTCAGATGGCAAGTCAGAGGAGAATCTAAGATGTAAGGCACTATTCCCTCTCAAGGCAAGGTTGGTCTTAGATCAAGTTGTTCATGGTCCTTAGCAAAGCATGGCAACTTGTTTAAATGAACTATGGCTTGAGTAGGAGATTAAATAATCATCTCCTCCCTTTTAAATGTTCAAGTAGGGGGGATGCTTGCAGAATAAACATTGCTTACAAAAAACGTTTCACTGTTTTTTTACAAGGAAGTTTCATTACTTTGATAACACCAAACTTTAAATAATTTTTAAACTTAAGGCTTTCTACGGAATTTGCTAGCAGAAATCATCCATTTCCTTTTCTGATCCTTGATGGATGGTTGCAGTGCTTTTGGGAAGAATAAGACTGATCAAAGATAAGAAGCAAGAGTAATGGTTCAAGAACTTCATAGAATGACAGTGCTAAAAAAAAAAAATAATCCTTGAAGGCTGGCAGGTTTCAGAAATTAGTTGCTCAGTATCTGTCACATTTCAGTGTTTTGTCTTAACTCTGATTCTTTCCAGTTTGCTGACGTTGAAAGTTATGACCCTCTTCCCAAGATGGAATTCCTTTTATTAAAAAAAAACCACCAACAAAAAAACCCAACAAAAACCAACCAACCTTGAGGCTCTTCGGCCTGTTTCTTAAAACAATAACATATTCCTTTTTCCAGAGGATATCAAAATGCTCAAGTTAAGAAATTCAAATCCATAATGGAATTTTTTGTTGTTGCAGATTTGTCTGTTTGTAAAAAAAAAAAAAAATTATTAAAAACCAGCTTGTTAGGTAACTTACTGTTTCAAGTGCTTTTTAGGTGGCTGTTAAATCATAGTATCATAGTACTTCTCAGGTTTCCAAACTTTACACTCTCCTAGGTAACTTTAGAACAGCTTGCCATCTGTGGATAGTTTCTCTTGATAGGTGAGGGAAGCTGTTAGACATTCTGAGAACCTGTGCTGGCACAGTCATAATGTGTCACTGTATTTGGGAAAGGTGTGATTAATGGTACGATAACATACAGTGTGGCACTTTCCCAGTTTACTTTCACAGCTCTGTTCTCCCAGTGATTCTTCTTGTTCTTGGGTGGGTGGGGGAGGGGGGGGGGGAGAAAAGCAAGCTATTCTCATTTACAGTTGAAAACAGATCTTTGAGCAGTGTAAACTCTTCAAAGGGTGACGCTCTCTGCCTCTGAGGGCTTTCTGATTAAGAGCACCAAATTAATGAGGATGGTATTAGCTCTTTAGCACTAAAAGCATTCACTTTTAAAATGTAAATGGTGATAAGCAGGAAGCGTGTATTATATCTTTTATTCTAGAAATAGTTAAATTAAGGATTGTTTAAAGCAGTAGGTTACAATGACCTTTTTTCAGGTACAGTTTAAAAAGTTGAGAGATTTAGTACAGCTTCTTTCCAATGTGTCTCTTAATCAGGCACAGGAATCGCAAACCTTTCCAACAATGCAGAATGTCTCCTTTGGGAATTGTCCAAATTTATCACCTGCACAGTGACTGATGCAGCTCTTCATACATTATTTGATCCTAACAGTGCCAAGATAAGAGGAAAAAAAATACTTCAGACAACGGTTAAAAAAAACCCATGCAATGTTTAAAAGTGACTTTATATGTATTATTTAACGAAGTGAAACAAACCAGCTATATAAGCCACTAGCTATATTTTCAAACATTCAAAACCTAATTCAAACATTCAAAAACCTAAATAAGGCAAAACCCCACTACCCTGGCTCATAAATGTGGTTCTCCAGTGATAGTCACCAATGATATGTAATTAATAGAAGCCTTTAGCAGAGTTCTTGCACTTAATATTGCCATGGTAGGTTCAGACCATGCTTCGCTAAGGAGATACCACCCTCTTCACCAGGAGAGCTGCTGAATTGACACTTTACTCCCTCATCTAGTTCTGCCAAAATGAACAGACAAGATCTTCTTTTGTTAGTCTAACTTACTTAATTGTAACTGCGCCTTAATCCTTTTCTCTAATCACTCAAAATGCCAGTTTTGAGGGACAGAATACTTAAGAGATGTTAACTTCCACTGAAATAACTGGTTTCAGAAGATGATGTCTGTCCATAGCTTTAAGAACAACTTATTTTGGTTTGTCTCAAGCCAACCAGTTAAACCAAAAGCAAGTTAACTGAACTCAGAGATGTGTACAGGAGGGAAAAGAAGAGTTAGAAGCACTAAATCAGAGATGCAGATCTTTCTTTATATTCCAGTATTCATAGGAAGGTGTGTAGAGGGTTTTTGTCAGATTGAACTTGACTAGCAGATAGGACATAGCACCTGGAAATGGGAGATGAGTATCTCGTACTCCGAAAGATATTTCAAAATACCTAACTGAAAATTCTTCAGATGGATATAACTGAAACGTAAGGCTCTGAGGCAGGTAATATTTAAGCTGCCTTTGAGATGCAGAATGACATTTCTAGTTAACTCTTAAGAACCAGTAGGGCTAAAGTCCTAGTACTTACCAGTGATTGCTATGTTAGAGGAGATGTTTTAAGTTTTTGTGGCTGTTGCTTCTGTTTGCTTAGTGAATAGCAAAGGGGAAGAAAATAACAACCAACACCATCTTTAAAGGGTCTTGGAGCCAAAGATCACTTTTGAATTTTAAAAAAGGTGACTGACCATCAATGTACAATAATAATGAAAGGAAATAATTAACTAGTTAACTTTTCTCTGACTAGTGTTCAAAGTGAATATATTAATGTATTTTGGCTGCAGTACACTCTTGGCAACACAGACCTATACACAAAAGCTCTGCAGCAATAGCAATTCCTATATATATTAACTTCTAAATTGTAGTAATTAAGATGATTGAACAGCTTTCCTTTCAGTCATTAAAAAGAACAGGTCATAAGAAAACCTTATAACAAACTTTCTTGACAAATGCAAATAATGAAAAGACTGATAAGAAGTGAGTTATAAAGTGTGTTTCATGTCCTATCTCAAAATGATGTCTTTTGCACACTAAGAGAAATGGTTGAGCATCCTTGGGTGTCACATCCCTCTGTGGGGGGAGAAGGCGGGGGAAGGAAGGGGGTGGCAAGGTGTAGTGCACTCTAAAGGCTTTGGCTTGTAATTGAAAATTCCACAGACGTAAGAGGTTAGGGCCAGGTAAATAACTAATCTGGGAATGTCAATGAGAAGTCCAAGGTGCCATACCAGAAGATAACCTTGATAGCACAGTTATCCATCTACGTGCAATGCATCATCTGCAGCTTTGAAAAGGGAGACTTTAAATTCTGACCTTGTAAAAAAAATCAGGTTTGTTTAATGCAGAAACAGGTAGTGTCACTTTGAAAGACATGCAAATGTACTGCAATCTTAACTATTCCTGCCAGTCTCCCGAATAAAAAGAGTATCCTTTCCAGGGGACTAACGCGTCTTTCATACTTGAAGCTCTTTTACCTTTTTTGATACTGAAGATTTCACTTTCTTAAAAGCTTCTTCAAAGTGTTTACGGGAAATCTTGATTTCTCCTTAAAGAACAATACATAATAAATTATTAAAATTGCAGGCAAGTGACAATCAAGAGATTGTTGCGTGTATTTCCAGGCAGCATTCATGAAACCTAACTAACTGCATGTGCTTGTCAGTTGGATGAGCTCTAATTCAGTAGTGTTATGAACACACAAACTCTTATATTGTATGTAGCTTCCTGTCTATGATTTTAGGAAAGATCTTAATCCCTCTATCCCTTGCACCTTATGCCAAAGAATACTTACTTGTTTCAGAAAGTTATTTTAGGTATTAGTTTTTCCACCTGCAGATTGGGAGTTTCATTCTCAAAGATGCCAAGTTAATTGCAGTTTATATCAAATCCTGTTAGAACTCATGTCCCTTAACCCTTCCGGAAGAGAATGCCTCAAATCCTGCTACTTCCAGTTTTGGCTTTATTTTCTATATGTATTTAATATTAAGCTTTCCCTATAGAGTGTTATTTAGTGAGTACCCAGAAAACATTTTGTTACCATGCCAAGTCTACTACAGAATGCTGGGTTCCTAAATAACTGACTTTGTATCATTGCCTTGTCTGGCATTACCCAGAAGTGATGAAAGCTTTCACTTTTACAACTCCCTCTGTTTAAGTTTATGCAAATTGCCTTTTTGACCTTAGTGCAGCTATCCACAGTAATTATTTCTAATCATAACCTTTTGAACAGGTTTTTTTAGTATGCTAAAATTTAAGCATACCTCTAACAAATCATGGATTCCTCTGCTCACACAAGCAAGTGCCTTGTTTAATCTAGGCATAAGAAACCCAAGATACCACTATTATACTGACTCATTACAATGCATAGGTATCAGATGAGAGGTACAAAAGGTATGTCTTAAGAGTCAATTTGCTGCATTTTTTATGTATTTCATTAAGATACTTTTTGCTTCCACAGATAGGTATTGCCACTACCTTTGCATACATCTTTGTAATGTGAAACAGGATGTCCTGAGATGAAAAAAACTGTTAAGATTCCTCATTAATACATTTGATGTTAGAGTTTAACAAAAGTCTTCTGCTGATATAGCAAAATACTACATAGCAGATGGAAGGCACTAAATTAAAGATGAGAACTTGTTAAAGGTATAGAACAGAACAGCAAATAGCCCACAATTATTATTTGCTTTAAAAGTAAAGATGAAGGTTAAAGTTCACTGAACTAAACATACAGCCTCGCTGCTCTTTCTCATCTCGGTTCTCTGAAGCTCTTATTCAAGATTCCCATTACCAGATAAAGTTATACCACTATAAATGAAGATTTTTTTTATACCAAACTTCATTTATACCGGTATAAATGAAGATGCTTTTTAACTTATTTCCCCAGGGAAATACTACTTATCATAGAATTGTTAGGGTTGGAAGAGACCTTAAAGATCATCTAGTTCCAAGGCCCCTGCCATGGGCAGGGACACCTCCCACTAGATCCGGTTGCTCAAAGCCCCATCCAGCCTGGCCTTAAAAACTTCCAGGGATGGGGCTTCCACCACCTCTCTGGGCAACCTGTTCCAGTGTCTCACCACCCTCATGGTGAAGAACAACTTCTTAACATCCAGTCTGAATCATCCCATCTCTATTTTTAATCCATTCCCTCTAGTCCTACCATTACCCGACATCCTAAAGAGTCCCTCACCAGCCTTCTTGTAGGCCCCCTTAAGATACTGGTAGGCCACTATAAGGTCTCCTTGGAGCCTTCTTTTCTCCAGGCTAAACAACCCCAACTCTCTCAGCCTGTCCTCATAGGAGAGGTGCTCCAGCCCTCTGATCATCCTCGTGGCCCTTCTCTGGACACGTTCCAGCACGTCCATAATACACATAAAGAAAAAAAAAAAAGTTCCACTTGGGTTTTTCCCAGAAGCTAATGACTATGGAGTCATCAAAGTGCCATAAAATAATAAAATGAAGGGATGAGAATTTCATTTTGCTTTCACTTTTGCTTTTAAGCCTGTAACTTTTTAATCAAATTGTGCAATAATATATATCCTCAACTATAGGGAGGAGGGAAAAGACAAAACAGCATTTATCAGCTAGGGAGTTCAGTATCATTAAGGACATGCTTATCAGAAAAAGTCAAGGTGAAACAGTCTGTGATACTAATGTAAAAGTATCAGCTATGGCTAGGTATAAGCATACTTTTACCTACTGCTAAGTAAAGTAGTTTACCTCTTATTGAAATAAGTTAGACTACTTCACACTTATCACATGATAAGAGTAGGCACAATGCTTGACACTGAAGAATTTACCTGTCAGTAACCTATACCTTGGCTACTTGCATTAACATAGTTTGCCTTGATTTCTGATGACAAAACCATTTAGTCTGAATAAGTAGGTATAAATGCTTTATTATTTAAAACTATTTATATTGATAAATTAATGATAAATTAAAATACTGAAGTATACCAACAGGTATAGTATTTCTAAAATAAGACTAGGTACTTAAAACACCAAATATGAAATTGTTTTTTTTTCCTGTTCACATAGATGAGTGAAGGATAGCTGGTTCCCTTTCCTCTTAATTTGAAAATATCAAGGACCAGATTTTGCTTTTCAAATTCAACTGCGAAGGTACAAAACTTTAATTAATCTATCTCACTTGTTTAACCACACTCTCTCTTAACTGCTGTAACAAGAAGTCTCATAGACTCTTTCTTTGCTTAAGAAGATCAGTCTTACAGACTATGCATGTGATGTGGGGTCACTGGCTATCTTTTAAAAAAATATAATATACAAAAAGGGACACTCAGGGATAAGGTCATAGTTTAGAAGGTCAGTGAATTCTCTGCATTTGTCTTTGCAGCTGGAAGTGTCAAGAGATTCTCATACCCTATACATTCATTCTAACTAGGTGAACTTGCCTATGAAACTGCAGAATTGCTGGCTAAATCGTGTAACTTGTTACAGTCACCAGAAGACCGGTAAACTCCAAAGAATTGTAGGAAAGATCCTTTGGTAGACTGAAAGCTGATTAAAGGATATTAAATAGAGCATAAGGCTTAATGGTCACTTTTCAGGAGAGGGAACAGGCAGCCATTCTGGCATTGATGCTGAAATCAGTTTTATGCAGCATCTTTATCGGTCGTTTGGAAAAGGGAGCCGGAAGTGAAAACTTCAAGTTCACAAATGGTATTGAACTCTTCGGGGCAGTCAAATGCTGGGCCAATGATGAGGGACTCCAGAGAGACCTCATAAAACTGAAAATCTGCCCAATCTTTGTTAGGATTCCCCCACTCTTCCCCCAGACAAACTGCAATACATGGCAACGCCTAGACCACAGCAACTAGTGTGATCAACTCTCCTAGGACTGTTCAAGTTGGAAGTAGAATTTATGGATTCTTGTAAGAAATATCACAAAAGTGATACCTTTCCATTTCACTATAAAAAAGTTCCTTCAATCAAGCTACGGCTGAGTGTTAAAAACCCCCAAGCTCCTGAATTTATCCCAGAAGGAAAATATCAGGTATAACAAGGAAGTTGCAACAGAGTTTGTACAGAATAGAAAGGAGCAGCACTGATCTCTGCCAGGTGATTCTAAAGTACTATCTGATGAGGACACGCAGCACCCATCTACAGTCACGTATAGAGCCTGGGACGGGAGTCACTGGTGCATACTGTGTGGTAACACTGAAGGAAGAAATTCTCCAGTCTGTGTACACACACTACCTTTTTGAAGATATAAATGGACAAGGTCCCAACTCAGAAACCACATTACACACTTTTGTACCAGCCAGGGCTGACACCTTAGAAATCCAAACCCAAGGACAGCCCAAACAAGCAGCTGCTATAAACATGCAGATCAAGCCATGCATTTAATATGGACTTGCTGGCTGCCAGCACATCCATACAGTAAGTGCTCAGGCTGCAACCCTAAATGTGAAGGCTGAATCCAAGTGATGAACATCTTTAAATAAAGCCTGCTGTATTCTGGATAATTATAAAACCAAACAGGATAAATTCAGAAGTTTACATCTCAAATCAAGACTTTTTTCCATCTACAGCAAGCAAAATGGGTAACCAAGTCATACAACAGTGAAGGTTTTTATAATTTGTCTCCCCCCCCCGCCACTAAATGAACATGCTAGTTCCCTCAAAACAAGGAATAAAAAACACATTGCTCTGTTAACCTACTGTTGTTAAAAACCAGATGAGACTGGGTATGTACTAGATAAAACAGAATGATTCAAAGCCATTAAAATTCCAGCGTGGCTCTTAGAAATAAGAGGCATAATGAAAGCCTACTATATTTTCCAAGGACATCATCTGAAAAGTCACGATTCCATCTTAGCTTTGCGTTTTGACTTAAGGGTAAAATAATAAACAAAACTATTGGAAAAAAATCTAGATAAACACACATTTTGTCTCAAAGTTTCAATTTGCAATTATATTTTCCTATCTGCACAGAAAGAAATAGTAATTTAAAAACAGGGAAATGCAACTTAAAACAAAAGTGCAGACAGATACGGGAAGGGCAAACACTGTACTTGAAACAATTTGTAACTCCCTGATGAAGTCTTGGCAAGGACCACTGAGTGCTAAATACCTAAGATCAAAAATGGCACTCAGATTTTCCCAATGCCATTACTAGTAGATGCATGTATTCAGTTACACAATACAATTGTGTGCCAGAGGTACGTCATCAGTATGTATGCAGTTACAACTACTCAAATCTGCAAATAAGTCACTATAATTAGTCTCCGGTAGTGATGTGGTAATTTTGCAGATGGATTTTGGAAATTTGTTCAGTCTAGTATATAAATTGTCGGTTTAGACTACCACTTAACATAAACTTTTCTTTAAGGTTACAAAGTTCAATACTTGTAGAAAAAAAAAATTTATGCTGAGCCTCCAGCATAACCATTTTTTCATGTACTCTCCCCTACATCTACTTCAAAGATGCTTATATGTTCTTGAAAAAAATCTGACTTAGTTTTTGTTTGGCTCAGAAGTCATCGATCATTTCTGTACAGCAGGCACACCTTTATGCTTGTCTTGAACTACCTTAAATACTTTACATTCTATTTATCTTCTCACTGTTTGTTACGATTTTTGTAAAGCTTTCTTACCTTTCTTGCTTTGAGTATTCTGCAGGGCCATTTCCTGTCTCAAGGCGCAAATTGAAGCCTCACGCACTAGAGCGGAAAGGTCCGCCCCTCTACAGATACAAACAGAATAGGTTATTTTAGGATAAATTTCTTTTTTTTTTTTTTTGCTGATGACATATAGAAAGGCAAGGCGCTACAAATGACGGTAAAAGAATGGTTGTGCTGTAATAAAGGTTCATCTTAAGAACACTGGAAAGAGGTCCAAGGACTACCCAGCGCTGCAACCTTCATTATGGAGTGATGTCCTCCAGATTTTAGCCACAGATTTAGATCAAATAAATGAGAAGCAAGAGGAGATGCAAATACCCCATACAGCATCCTTAAAAATGCCAAAGGATTGATTAATATTGTGCCACTTGGTGGGAACACGATACTTTTTTGTTTTATATCAGTCTTATGAAATATTCAAATGGAACCACCCGTTATTACAAAAGGGAGTTGCCTTGCTCAAAGCTGCATCAACAGTTAACACGCTCTTATAATAATAGTATCCACAAAACATGGTCAGATCAGTCTTTCTAAATATTTGTTTCCAGTTTCCAGCTGCTGGACTTTTCACAAGCCTTCAAACTGGTGCAAGTCATTGAATCAAAGAAAATTTTTGCAGTTGTTAACAGGCTTCATTTGGGGATGCTAGGAATACTGCTGTATTAAAAACCAAAACCAAACCCGACCAAACAAAAAACCCCAACAACACAAAACCCCAGCCCACAAACAAACAACGAAACAACAAACAAGACCCAAAATACAAACAAACCCAAATAGAACATAACAAAAAAACCATAAACAAACCCAAAAAAAACCCAAAACCACACACACCCCTCAAAAAAAGGCAGTCAGTGAAAGGGGCAGAGAAAGAAAAAGTATCATCTTTCCCAATCATGAAACAATGACAAACTAAAAATCATGACTGGTGAGAGCCTCCATTTCTAAGTTTCAAAAGCAATATTGTGACAAGCAGCATGTCATAAGCTTTATCTTTTGTGAACTCCAGAAAATCATTAGCTATTAATAAATTATTCAATAGATTAAAGCTTTTTGAAGTTTAGTAGAACGCAGTTGCAAATTATTCTGTAAGATAGGGCTATCAAGCTTTCCTAAAAAACACACCTTGGTATTCCCAAAGTCCTCATTACCCTGTCAAACCCATTGCTTTCAACTGCGTGACAGAACAAGTTGGTTATGTTTGCTTAACCAATTTGCTTTCATCATCATTGTATATGGGTCCACAACTTAGAGGGCTCTTTTATCCTCAGATTATGCAAGAATTATAAAATAAAACCAAAAGGCCTCTACTGATTTGTATTTACACCATGAAGAGGACTATTCCAGATGAAAAAGACTTTAGCATCCATTTATTCCTACCAACTCCTTGGAAAAAAGCACAAGTGAAAGCAAGAAAAACAGCATAAGGCTTATAGACCCTGAAAGCTAAAGAAATCCTCTTAATAATAACAACCTAAGACACATTATCACGCATCAGAAGACTGTTGGCGCTGCACATTAAAGTCAAAACTAGAAGCTACTCACGTGTAACAATCACAATGTTGATTGTAAGCAATTTCTTCAAGGCTTACATCAATATCTAGTGGAGGCCGGGTGCCATTCTAAGGGAGCAGAGATAATAAAAAGAGGAAGATAAAAAAACCTTTTATTTTTTTTAAACATGCCATCCCCAAAGTGATTAAGTTTCATCAATCAGGAATCATATAGAGGCCTGACAAATTCCTTGAAATATCCACAAATATGAACGTTTTTAATTTCAAGGCAACAGGAAGGACAACCATCCTTAAATCATTTCATTATGAAATAATAAGTAATGCTAAATTTTAACTTCCCACCAACAGATTAGCTTTTCTCTAACAAAAGATGGCCAGCCTGTGACAGGGCAATGTAACACTGACGCTATTCCGTATGCGGACATGCCTCGAGTAGGTGGTTACATCAACAGCATTGTTTAGCTGAACTTCCCCTAGTTTTACTCTGTGTTGAAATCAAGTAGCTAAGCAATAAGCATGTAGATTTAGTCTTATCACCTTTAAGGCTGAATTAATTGTACCTCTTTTATGTTCTAGACATACATTTTCAAACTTAGAAGTTTTCCATTCTGGATTTCATAAAAGTTGACATACACTGTAGACATCCCTGTGGACTTTTTGACACTACCCTTCCACGTTATTACTGCTTCCTCCACAAAGATCCCAGAAGTGGTTTCTTTTGTTATTAATTTTGTATCTCCAACAAGCAAAAGATATTGGACAACATTATAAATTATACTTGAAACTAGCCAACAAAGTTTTCAAACACTAAGCATGGAGATCTCTCTATTAACCTTAGACAACAGCAAAGCAGCGTCATGGTAGTACAGAGATTCTAGATGTCTTTAGTATCAAACAATACCCGAGTTTGGACACGAAAGGACACTTTTTGATACAATTAATACATTTCTGCCCAAAACTCATTTGATAGAAAGGCACAACCTCATGTAATTCTTTTCTGACTTCTTCAGGTGAACTAGTATACCACAGACCTACAATACCTTCAAGAGAAAAAAATAAAATGTATAGTAACTGACAAGTTAAAACCCATGAGACTCCTTAACAGACAGTAGAATAATCAAGGACTAGGTAGAGTAAGGGAGCAATCTTGAATGAATCTTTCTAGAATACCAGTTAGAAAGGGGAAAAAAACCCAAACCAACCCAACAGAAAGACAAAGGAACAGCCTGATTTTGAAACTTCTTGAAAGAACAGACTTTAACCTGGAAACAAGGAAACCTCGTATGGTTTCATATGGAGTTCTTCAGTGATTGTTGTACAAGACTGCAAGCCAGAGAGACGCCTGCTCTGCTAACAAGAAATGTTTTACCAATTGCATTTTTTGAGTGGGATGATCTGCCTACTCTGGAGACAGGCTCAGCAGTATGTGCACCAGGGCAGCTTGATAAGCCAGCAGGAACGTAAGTACACTGGCAACTTAAACATGCGGAGACATGCTTCTCTTGCATAATTAATATGCAATTTGAAAATGATCGATTTGTACAAGTTAACTGAAATAAAACTCTTTCACAACAATCTTCAACCTACATTTATGCTGTCTGTCTTCCTTACAACCTCTTCCTCCCCGTAACTCCCTTTTCTATTCCTCACACTGCTTTTGTAAGCATCCAGGCTTTCCCTCAGCAACTATTCTCAGCTTCCACATCCTGTGCGTGTATTCCTCGGGGATTTCTGGGAATGCATACTGTCACCCAGAAGCCACTCACATCTGCACCAAATGTTTTGCTTTATCTACCCCTGAGCGCATATTTAAGCAAGTGTTCCTCTAGACAGATTTTTCAAATTTCCTTATCTAGAATGCATGGATGAAGTCTGACAAAAAGTAAGGTCTTATTTCAGTTAATTTAAGATATTTTCCTCTCTCCATATTCCATGTTCTTCTTGCAGATAACTCCTAAACATATTTGAAGAAAATAACAACCTATTTCTTGTTCCTAACACTAGAAATACAAATCTTTGCCTAGCTCTACAAGAACTCTGGTGACTGCAGAAATAATAAGTGAGAACAGCACCAGCCGCCTCATGGAACGATCATGAAAACGTGCAAGGAAAAGACCCATTCAGAGAGTGTTTGTATCTCACTTCTGCTGGGCTCTCAATTAAGACCTGAGAAAAAAAAAAAAAAAAAAAAATCCATCAAAGACTTAACACCTCATTCACTACAAAGACTGGAACCAAAATATTAAGACTAGTATGAATTAAGTATGCATGGAAGTATCTGGCATTCCAAAAATAACATGCCGTGATAACCAAGGACAGGATCCACAGGAACCAAGCTGGTAAACACTATGCAATGCGTTGCTTACATCACAAGAAGGCCCATAATCAGGCAAGGCCACAGCAAAGATGGTTTGTCAGCAGAAGACAAATATGCTCTGATAACAGGATAGTGACAAGGTTACCACATCACATGTGCCACTCCTCTTGCTGCTATCCCAACAGAATGATAGACCGTAGCCAGAAAGATTCCCAGAAGGAGGGAGCAAAGACGTTTTTCAGCAACCTCACCCAAGATTTATGGCAGCTGAAGTAAGTATGATTCTGAACTGTTTGATTCTTAAAGGCAATCTAGAAAACAGATCTCTCCAACAAGAAGTTTGTCATCACCAGTCAGGAGTGAAGAAGTGAAGTTAGGACTCAACACAGAGTTCCTTATCCTCTGTGTTGCACACAAGTGATCGTATCACTTGGACAGCCCTACCACTTGCAGGCAGGCATCTTGGTGACCCTGTGTGGCTGCCAGAGTGTGAGCAAGTGAAATCTATCAGAGTGTGAGAGAAATCAGCTTTGTTTAATACCACCTTTCCCCCCATGAAGTCTTCCACCAAGCTTTGCTGCACTATTTTGCTACACCACTACAGTGAGAGCACTTGAGACAGTTACAAGTCTCCAAAGATTCTCCAGCAAAAATTAGGGAGAGCAAGGCTCAATACCTGTATGTTAAAAAACAGGGCAGATGTAAACTCTGTACCAGAATCCTCCTGCTCTGTTCAGACAGTCTAGGGACTGACCCTTACTACCCACCTCTTTCAGAAGAAGGCTGGTTGTATTAACTCAGAACAATCATATAACCCCAATTTTTAAAGAACGCTTTGAGTTACCTTTAAAAATAAACTGGTAAAATAAAAACCATAATTCCTTACAGTATATTTGAAAAACGATTTATGGATGTTACACTCAAATTCTCTCTAGGTCTTTTAAAAGGTAGCCATCTTTAAGAACATGGATGTAAAAAGTTTTAACTGAAATGTTTTTATAAAACTTTTTATAAATAGAAATAATTTTATTATAAATGTTTTTTTAATAACAAATGGGGGCATACTTACTTTTTTTCCCTCCATGAAGTAATGCACAGAACAAATGAAGGCAAGTCTAACATCCTAAATTTGTAATGCGAGTCTGACTTCTGAACAATCATTTTGGCATGAAAGAACATGCTTGAATGAGTTACCGCTTTCTGAATTCTCCTATGGGATTAACTATTGCCTACACCACAGCTTTATGCTTACATAAGTCAATTATTATCTTTACAAATTTACTAAATAATTTTTGCCACACTTTTCATAGTACAGTGCTATCTTTTCTCTATCATGGAGACTTGGGTCTCCTTTGCAACTCAAAAAAAAGTCTGATAGAACACCTGCTCTTAACAATCAATGCTGATCTACTGGAAAAAGTAGGAAATATCTGAGTAATTCATAATGCTTTGTGTGGCTTTTTTAAGGCCTTCATTACTGCTGTACCGTACTTAGAGAAATACTCAGAATTCTATAATCCATATCTCTGAAGTGGCAGAAGGTGCCATTAACCACAGGGAGAACCCATGAAGGCAGGTATTTTGCATTTTCATATTTACTTTGACCCACAGCCTCTATCATCACAAGCTTCCTTTAGTCCTAAAGGCAATTAAGTGTGACGATTACTGTTGAGCAAATACAGACGGAGCTTGTGAATCATTTTGGTGAATGTGTGGAACCCCCTCCAAAAAAGCTTACAAAACACTTCCAGGCCCATTACTCACACAGATAGTAATCTTTTAATTAAATCTGTTCAAACTGTGACTATAAAGGTAGCAGCTTCTATGTTTAACAGGTTTGCTTTGCTCAAGATTTATCAACCTTGCAGTCTCAGAGCAAATTTAACAGCAGATATGGCTGATGTTGGGGTTTTTTTTATGACCTCACGTAATATCTGAAAGTATTTCATGAGACAGGATCCTGCAACTCTCTGTAAAACTTAATTTGTCTTAAGTCATTCTGCCAAGCTTTGAGATAAAGATTTATTTCCAAATACTCACTTTGGTGATGGTCTTTAAAATAGCAAGTCGATCTTCAGGTGGTGGCAAACCCACATAGAGCGTTTTATCGAGTCTACCAGGACGCAGGATAGCTGGGTCAATTATATCTTAGGGAGTGTAAAAAAAAAGAAAAAAAAAGAAAAAATTATCCAGATATAACATACAGCCTTAGGACAGTACACACATGAGAAGGAATACATGCATACTTGTACCAAGATTCAAAGAATCTTTTGTGCCATGATGTGAAGCTCTAAGCGTTAAAACAGCTGATTGAAATAGTTTAATCTCTGTCAAGTAGGAGCCTCTATTACCGAGTACAGTTAAGCTGCATCTGCTCAAAGATGGCTCACAAATACCAGTTTCATCTCTTCACAAATGAAGACAAATCTATCTTTGGCAGTACAGTAGTATAAGTGTATATTTCTACTGTCGTACCTAGCACGATCAAGTGAGGAATTCCACATTAATTCATATCAAGGGAAAAAAAATGCTTCCAGTTTGCTATATTGGAAGGAACTCTACCCAAGTTAACCATTAAAAATCCACTTGAAAGGCACAGGGATAAATTAAGAATAACAAGTACACAGGGCAAATCATAAGCACCCATATGTAAACTTAATTTTACTGGTCGTTTGCATTTCTACTATGTATTAATTTTCTGAATGGTAAAATAGGAAACCCATGAAAACACAAAATAGAACTGCAAAGGACAGAATTTGTTTCCCAAGAAGAACTAGACTCCAAATTTTATTATGTGTGGAGAAGTAAGAAACCAAAAATCAACACAAATGTTTCTAGAAAACCATTCAAAGCTTAAATGTAACAGAAATGCCTATCAGCCTTTTAGCACCACAAGCTTCAATACTGAACTTCCAGGTAAGTTAGGATATAAACAGTAAGTCAGGATATGAATACTAAGGACTATTAGCATAACAAGAGATACATGCAGAGCATATAATCTGGGGAAGACCTCAATTCCTGTCTGTATTTCAGCAAAAACTACCTGGATGATGTTTTTAAATGCTTCTTGATGTCCCATTTCCCCATTTACCAAAAACGATTATGGTATTACTTGCTCTATTTCACGAAGGAATTTTCTGTAGTCACCATCCCTGGAGGTATTTAAAAGACATATAGATATGTCACTTAGGGACATGGTTTCATGGTGGACTTGGCAGTGTTAGGTTTATTACATCATAGAATGGTTTGGGTTGGAAGGGACTTTAAAGATCATCTATTTCTAACCCCCCTGCCATGGGCAGGGACACCTCCCACCAGACCAGGCTGCTCAAAGCCCCATCCAGCCCAGCCCGGAACACTTCCAGGGATGGGGCAGCCACAGCTTCTCTGGGCAACCTGTGCCAGTGTCTCACCAACCTCACAATAAAGAATTTCTTCCTAATAGCTCATCTAAATCTCTCCTCTTTCAGTTTAAAACCATTACCCCTCGTCCTAAGGCTACACTCCCTCATGAAGAGTCCCTCCCCATCTCTCCTATAAGCCCCCTTTAGGTACTGGAAGGTCACTATAAGGTCTCCCTGGAGCTTTCTCTTCTCCTGGCTGAACAACCCCAACTCTCTCAGCCTGTCTTCATAGGAGAGGTGCTGCAGCCCTGTGATCATCTTCATGGCCCTCCTCTGGACCCATTCCAACAGGTCCATGTCCTTCTTATGTTGGGGACTCCGAAGCTGGACACAGTACTCCAGGTGGGGTCTCATGAGAGCAGAGCAGAGGGACAGAATCACCTCCCTCGACCTGCTGGCCACGCTTCTTGTGATTCAGCCCAGGATGGGCTTGGCTTTCTGGGCTGCGAGCTCACATTGCCAGCTCATGTTGAGCTTCTCAACCACCAACATCCTCAACTCCTTCTCCTCAGGGCTGTTCCCAAGCCATTCTCCACCCAGCCTGTATTTGTGCTTGGGATTGCTGTGACCCAGGAACATGACCTTGCACTTGGCCTGGTTGAACTTCATGAGGTTTGCACAGGCCCACCTCTCAAGCCTGTCCAGATCCCTCTGGATGCCATCCCTTCCTTCTGGCGTATTGACCATGCCACACAGCTTGGTGTCATTGGCAAACTTGATGAGGGTGCACTCAATCCCAATGTCCATGTTGCCGACAAAGATGTTAAACAGCACTGGTCCCAGTACTGACCCCTGGGAAAAGCCACTTGTCAGTCGTTTACACTTGGACATTGAGCCATTCACTGCAACCCTTTGAGTGCAGCCATCTAGCCAGTTCCTTATCCATTGAGTGGTCCATCCATCAAATCCATGCCTTTCCAATTTAGAGACCAGGATGTCATGAGGGACAGTGTCAAATGCTTTGCGTAAGTACAGGTAAATGACATCTGTTGCTCTCCCCTTATCTACCAACACTGTAGCACCATGGTAGAATGCCACCAGATTTGTCAGGCATGACTTACCCTTGGTGAAGCCATGTTGCCTGTCATCAATCACGTTCTTATTTTCCATATGCTTTAGCAGAGATTCCAGGAGGATCTGCTCCATGACCTTGCCGGGCACAGAGGTGAGACTGACTGGCCTGTAGTTCCTTAGGTCTTCCTTTTTTCCCTTTTTGAAAAGGGGGGTTACATTTCCCCTTTTCCAGTCAGTGGGAACTTCACCAGACTGCCACGACTTTTCAAATATAATGGAAAGTGGCTCAGCAACTTCATCCGCAAGCTCCCTCAGGACCTGTGGATGGATTTCATCAGGTCCCATGGACCTATGTACCTTCAGGTTCCTTAGATGGTCTCAAACCTGATCTTCTCCTATAGTGGATGGTTTGTCATTCTCGTAGCCCCTGCTTTTGCCATCTGCAACTCTGGCAGTGTGGTCAGAGCCCTTGCTGATGAGGACTAAGGCGAAAAAGTTATTCAGTACCTCAGCTTTCTCCATATCCAGGGTGGCCAGGCCTCCTGTTTCCTTCTGGAGAGGGCCCACATCTTCCCTAGGCCTTTACCTCTTGACATACTTACAGAAGTTTTTCCTGTTGTCCGTGATGTCTCTGGCCAGATTTAATTCTAGCTGGGCTTTACCTTGCCTAATCTGGTTCCTGGCCACTCAGACAGTTTCTCTGTATTCTTCCCAGTCTACCTGTCCTTACTTCCACCCTCTGTAGGCCTCCTTTATGCTTTTGAGCTTGTCCAGGAGCTCCTTGTTTATATCCTACATACTACAGTAATGCAAACAGCAAAGTCACAAAAGCATCCATGGAATATACAAAGAAAACTGTATTTTTAGTATAACGGACTTTTTTGAAGTCTGTAAGTTATAGAGATGTGTTAGGTAGCTATGGCAAGAACCTCTTCCAAAAGTAACAGCTGAAAGTTACACCTAAGTCTTAACGCTGCAAACTATCAAGTACTCCAAATGAAGCTGCCAACACCCTTACGATTGTTACATCCTCTTGACAAAATGTAGCCAACAGACTAACTACAAGCATTCATGTATATTAAAGGTGAAGAATTGGGAAAAATTAAGCTGTTATTCCTTACTGTACAGATGTTTAAAAGAAAAAAAAAACCAAACAAAACCACAACAAAACAAAAATTCCACCACCCAAACCCCAAAACAGTAGCATGGAAGCACAGCTGTACCTTTTTTGCAAATGAAAAAAATTGCTTAACTCTGTCAAGATTCCAACTACCTGATCCTACCACAATGTAGTCTTGATTAACTTTTTAAAGAAAGATGTGCATAGTTTTGTTCAACTTCCTGTCTCACCTATGCTTAAAGGATAAAAATTAGAATGAGATGCATACATTAGGAATTGCTCCGCCACCTTTTTCTTGGACAAAACCATTTTTTTCCCCCCCAAGATATGACAGTCATGGCCAGAGGCACCTATGCAGGCAAAAATCAGCTACTGTAGATGTGACAAGAATCTCTTAAGAAAAAAAATACTTGAAAATACTTGATGTATTAATTTAATATCCAGACTAGATGAAACAAGGGTTAAACAGAATGCCTGCCATGGCAGGCCCAAACAAAAACATCCTTCTTACACGTGAGTGCTGTATAATACTTGGTCTTGCTTTTGGCACAAGTGCACTTTCCTGTTTTTGTGTCTCGGTGTACAGAAGTCTTGCCACATTATTAAAATGAGATGACAAAGTTCAGTCAACAGATCAATTACAAACATCAAAACAAATCTCAATAAGGATTGCATTACAACACTGTGCACTTGTAACTTCCCCATTCCAAAGTTCCAAAAACTCTTTAAACATATGGAAAATGCTGTTTCCATTTTGCATGCTGAGAACATGGCACTTGCCATGCTCTTTGTCCAACAATACAAAGTTAGCGATACAGTCTAAAGATGCAGTCATCCATTTGTACTTAAATTATTAAATTGCCCGCATTCAAAGAGTTACCACAACTCATACTAACTCAATAAGCTGCAGTAATGGTAGTTTACAACAAGACCATACGAAAGTTTAAAACACGGATCTACGCTCCCCATCTCCCAATGAGTCAATTCACTTCACTCTGCTCGTTCAGACCTGGGCCTAAAGTTCTTGAAAATTCAAGTCATGTAACACAGAAGATCAGTATTTACTCATTGGTCAAACTCACTCATTGGATGCACTTCATATCTGTTTAAAGAATTGAATAATGTCCCCCTTTCAGGAATTTCAAAGCATTCCATCCTGATAAATCATAATGTTCTCTCCCTATCTATTATCTTGAAACTTATCTAAACAAAAGAGAGTCAACTAATTTTAGATACATTTAACATTTTAATGAAATCAAGGTAGTCATCATAGATACCTCTTTCAAAGCCTATTATTATCTCTCAAGTTTGAAAGTGAAACATGGAAACGTGGTAACACACACACCACTTCTTTTCCAAGCAGCTGTCTCACAGAGAGAATATACTTCTATTAAGAGAAATCTAATTAATAATTTCCTGTCTTGGTTTTCTGATGTAATCAATGGTGTTGACTACATTTTTAGAAGACAGCAGTACCGTTTTCCAGATAATTTGGCAAAATCACATAAGATGACATTTAGAGTACATCCGTTCCTTGCTTTGTTTTTAAAGGTTAAAACAGGCACTAGCCTCTAGAGAATCATGTAGTATTTCAGTTTGCTACACTGCTCTCCAAACTATTGCAAAATTTTAGGAGCCCTAAAAGGTTTTCTGAGACTCCAGATGAACACTGCAGTTAACAACTTTGCTCCTACGCAACAAGCGAACTCCACTAAAGTTTCTGTGAAAGATACGTAACATTCAAGGGCTGGTGAAATGCAGAAATACAATTTGTGTGAAGTAGAACTATCATGAAAGAAACTGTTTGATGCCTTAATGTATTAGCTGCTTTTCTTAGATCTTATCTTGCCTTTAATTCAGCAACATGTATAAACAGGTATAAACATAACAAACAAAATACCCAAACCAAAACTGTAACTATTGTCAGAGACTGAAGATTATTTTTTTATGGTGTTTCAAAACATGTGGTTCAGGTGAATAGCTCTAGAAAATTAATATAAACTTGCTAAAGAAAAACAGAACTCAGAAAAACAGAACAGGGGAATTTTGCAAAACTTAATTTTAAAAAGCTAGAGAAAAAGACCATAAATGAAAGCAAAGATATCATCACAATTTATGTCAAGCTTAAATCACTATCAGTTTGCAGTGTTTCACTGATTTCTGGTCTGCTTCCTCAGGTTACACACAGTTCCTTGGATCCCACCATAAATGCTGCTGATGCCTTGATCAGCATTTCTCTACAGAGTTTATAAATGTTCAAAGCCTGGGGAAGTAAGAAAAGAGCAGAAAGTAGCAATATCCAATACTGAAACTCCCACTGGTAACTAGAAAATTGTGGGAAATTATAGACCTTAGTTAACAGTAGTGCTTGATGGTTTTTAAGTATTTAGCCTTGGATTTTGGGAAGGAAGTAGACTGAAAACAAATACAATTATTCTGATCCATAAAGTTTCTAACAGGACATGACATTTCTGCCTCTTTTTTTTTTCCCCCCTCTCTCTTTTTAATGACATTGAGTGCTTTAAAAGTTTAATCCTCTTCAGACAAAGTTTGAAATTACTTCTGCATTTAGGTGGAAAGAGACTGAGCTGGGAATACTGGATCCCTGCTAATTTAGCACTAGTCAAGAAAGACCTACAGAGGACTTTCAAAGTCATTGAGTAAGCACAAAAAAACCTTAAAATACCCTCCTTTTAAGGACAGATCAAAGGCTTACTTCAGCACTGACAGAGTAAGAATTACCACTTGCATATTGTACGTGATAAACAAAAGAACCAATCTATTGTGCCTGCCCTTTTGGCAAAAAGGAAATTAGAGTGTTCCAAGTGCTTAAAGGCTATTACAAAAAAAGAATTTGGTAGTTTTTGGCAATGGGGTATATAAACCACCACCATTTCACAATAAAACCTTGTCACGAGTGCTAAGACCTCACTGGAACAACTGTGCCAGGAATATACCTTGATGGCGAAACTGGTTAAGCTACTGCCACCCTACTGCTAGTACTATTATTCTTATTAATAATAATAATATATTTATGAGAGAAGATTTTTCTTTTGGCACAATATATTTTCTCTCCTATCCAGCTGAGGAGAGGAGTGACAGAGTGGCTTTGGTGGGCACCTGGCATCCAGCCAGGGTGAACCCATCACTTCCATTTACAGAATTTGCAGACATATTTATACCCTTCAATTTGAAGATGGTAGTTGTTATCCCTGCCTTTGCCTTTTCTTTACGTTTGGCATTTTTACCTCAAATTCACTTTTTTCATCAATGCCACTGGCTGGTAATACACCGCTGAGTTCATGCCTAACAAATTTCACAGCTTCCTTCAAATATTAGTTCAACCCTCATTACTTAGGAAAGTTTTGTAATTTAAACTATTCTGGTATAATAAAACAGTACATCTAGCACTGCAGCTGAACAAGACAACAGTGACTTTTTAAAACAAACAAAAAAAAATAATCCCCAAACACAGAGGTACTTTATACCAACATAATGGTAAAACTGCCTCCAGTATAAGGCTTATAAAGGGATGGATTAACAATTGCACAGATGACTACTTCACACTGCATAAAAATGAGACCCATAAGCAAGTACTGAATCAGTGTAAACCTAAACCCAGCAAAGCTGGGAATTAGGAGAAACCTGCCACGCACAAGTATTCATATCTTGAAATTAACATCTGAGCAACATTTACTCTAAACTGGCCCTTGTAAAGCTATGAAACTATTCCCAGTCAGCTGCCTCTGGGAAAGGAGTCATTAGCTCAGAACAGGGCCACGTACACACACTGGCCCAAAAAAATACTCGCCCCATGTATACCTGTGGTACACCTGAGGTGGCACTGCAAGAAGTCAAGACGGATATTTCCTCAACTTCCAAAGTGTTGGAATCCACACCCCAAGCTACCAGTCAGAGATAATGACAGAGTATACTGTCATCAGCAATTAGATATGAAGCCCTTGAGAAACACTGACCAATAAGGCTGCTTGATATAAATACTTGCACTAGCATAATTACTTTAGTGAGAGATCTCTTTCCTAAGGCAAGTTGATGACACTAGTACTAACACCCTTGGTACATCCAACTGTATCTATATATAGATGTGCTACATTGTATAACCTTATTCTCTTTTCTACATTGGATTAGATAGGTCATAATCATTAAGCTCATGCCAAGAAACCTTACAACTTTAAATCAATGAATTTCTACAAGTAGATTTAGATTTAAGCATCTACTGCTCATACTTCACCATGTCGAAGGCTTGATAGTCTGTCATAGTGCAAAAAATTCAAGAAAGAGGAAAATTTTCCTCAAATTTTTTGAATTTTTTAACCATTGTAAACCAAAACCACTTCATGGTTGCCTATTTTAGGTGATTCCAGACGAAATTTTCATTGATCTATAGGACACAAGCAATCTGTCAAGTATTTTAACTTTCTTATCTTCCAATTTATATTGAAAGTAGCTATGCTACTGTTTTTCCCTGTTAAGCCACTTGTCATCAGAATTCTACATCTTACTTAATACAGGCATGTATGAAACAACTAACTTGTCTTGTCATTACCAGTAACTTGCCAAATACATGCAATATTCAGAAAAAAGTTCATAACCCAGAAAGTGCGACATCTTCATGCATATATTTTTTTTCTCTACCAACAGCAAATTCCTTTACTTCTAACTCTCAGCACCTAGATGGAGTTCAAATTCAGGAAAAGGCAAGTTTCTTGCTGTCTGTAAAACACAAGACTTCTCCACAATACAAAAAAAAGAGGCAAAAAGTTGGTTATAAAACACATGATGTTTGTAAAGTAGATGTCAGTGCTTAGCTTATTAACTGAGAAGATGCTGCAGGAATTGCAAAAGCTACTAAAAATTGAAGAGCCGGTGAGGGAGCAGAGACAGCTGTCACTGTCAAAGCTTGGCAGAACATGAGGGAACAGCAGAGTACGTTCAGGCTGAGGGAGTGCGTTCGGAACATGAAGCCCAGGAAGCAAAAGATAAGCAAATGGAAAAATGATTTAACATGAGATAGGTGCCTCAAGGAAAAAAGAATTAAAAATAGCGGTAAACTATAAGGTTGCTTTGAACAGAAAAATCAATGGAAGCAACAAAAAAAAAAAAAAAATTATGTTTTAGTTCCCTTTTGTTTATGTTCCAAGGAGATAATCCAAAGTCCAATTACATCAAAGGCCTTTCAAAGCATTTTACAGCAATGGTATCAGGTGCTAATTAAGACACATTTTAAAGAGGTTGCTTCATCTCACACTGTCACAAGAATATGGAATAGATTAATTGATCACAAAAGGTTTGGATTTGAGGAGACACTGTAATTTTAAGTACAAAACAAGGTTAGTTATACAATTCAAATATGTAAGAACACATGATTTAATTAGAAGAGAACCAAGGACAACTGATTTCTCTTGTTTATGATTTTTGGGTCCTTACCTGGCCTGTTTGTGGCAGCCATAATGAAAACCTGCTGACGATTCTCCAGACCATCCATCTCCGTAAGTAACTGGTTAACTACTCGGACACTGGCTCCTGACTTTAAAAGGAGAAATTTGTCAACAAAATTGAGGAAACAGTGGGAATGAGAATATTTCAAAGTAAAAGAAACAAAAGATCTACTAGCTCCCTGCCCTCACATGCTATTCAAATAAAAAGTTTCTTTTTCACACTTTCAATGTAGTTGCATTCTGGATTTCTACTATCATGTTCTTAGCATTTTTCCTCTGCAAATTCATGCTACCTATACACCTGCCACACATTTTAACATGTGGCAAACCTTTTACTTCACATTAAAAATGAAGCAGTCACTTGAAGTACATATAGATGTTTATACTAATCATTCTCACATCTACCTCAACAATAAAACCCAAAACTTCTCAATATTCTGGTTTTGGGGAGGAAAAAGAAAAACACAAAACCAATACACTCCAAATATTTAAACCTCTGAAAGTTAACACCATAGTAGTGACTTCCCATAACCAAACTCAATAGCTTAATCTGAATTTCTTTCTAGAGCTGGGGAGACAGAGAGAGAAAGCACAGGGAGCTGGAGAACAAGTTCAATTATGCAGTAAAACTGCTTGACGATTCTGAAGAATGTTGTTCTAAGTGTAACTGTGTTCTTTTAAACATACAAAAATATTATAATTATCCATAGGTGGATTTATGTGTGGTGAAACTGCACATAGGTCTCAAGAAGCCAATGGAAACATCAAGCACCCCTGAGTTTCAATTATGAATCCCAAGGATTGTCACCAGTATCACAGCCTAAGTACTAAAGTCACCGGTCTCCTGCACAGACAGTACCTCTACATGGTTGAAGGAGGCTGCGAAGAGCAGGGATGCGCTTCTAGGCACCAAGTTGCTGCCTGCTGTTGCCTCCACAGAAGTGAAATATAGTGAGGGCAAAGCACACTTGTTCCCCCTCCTTAGCTACCATCTATGCCTACTGTGCTGCCTAGTACTGGACACCTTTTATGGCTCTTTGGGTACCACCACTTCATGACATTCAAGAAGCCAAGTCTGAATTTTTCAGCTTGGCTATCTTTCATGGGAGGTGGCATGCAAATTCAGAAGAAAAGGTACCATTCAGAAACAGCTGATCAAACTTCCTCTCTCCTATGAACTGGAACTACAACAGTCCTTCTGCTAAAGTCATTGATGGCAATATCTAAACAGTACTGTACGCAACTTGTCTGTTGAAAAAAGAGCATCTTTTCTTTCAGCCATCGACATACATATACCCGTACAGTACCATAAAAAAAGATGCACTTCCTTTGCATAAAAGACAGAGCAGCTTTCCTTTCAACACACTGACAGTTTGCACTAACACCACCGCCCCCAGTGTAGAAGTTAATCCTAGGTGTAGGTAGCTCCTACTCCAAAACAACAATGACCAAAAAAAAAAAAAAAAAAAAAAAAATCAAGACAGAGAAAACTTCACAAGTGGAATAGCTTTGAAATCTAACGCATTCCACTTATGCTCCTGCCTCAAATATTTTCATGACCCAGTTCATGTTGTTCAACTAAATACATACTTCATGCAAGCATTACAGCTGCATACAGCTGTCAGGATTTGGTCATAAATTAAACATGATATTAAACTGCACTCCATCTTTTCCTATGGCTCTACACAGCCATTGGTGGAAATACACACATTCTGAAGATATTTTTTTCTATATATGCATACTAAAAAAAGTATTAAGCTTTATAGAATTTCACAAACAAGTTTTTCCTCAAATATGAGAAAGCCTATTGTATTGTTTTTCTTGTGAGACACTGAATGTAGTACCCTTCCAGGTATTTCTGTTGCTAGGACAATGCCACAAAAGCTGCAACTGAGATAATCTATTTACAGAGATATTTTAAGACAGACTCACTTCATGGTCAGACCTCCGAGGGCACAAAGCATCAACTTCATCAAAAAATATAACACACGGGGCTGAATTCCTGGCACGCTGGAATACCTGACGTACAGCACGTTCACTTTCACCAACATACTAAAACAAATGACAACTCACGGTGAAACAATGTTAAGACATGAAGATTTTGCTTGAAAAATAAAGAATCACAACTTCCAACACTATTTGATGTGCTTTGCAAGGGAGAAGTGCAACCTGATAACCAGTTTTCTTCTGACAACAGTCTGTTTCTCTATTTCCTGACTGACCAAGATTTACATGGGAACTAGTTGTCACTAGCTCACTTTGGACAGTTTACACTTTAACAGAAGTCCTACTTTCTGGAGAATAAATCTAACTTGCCATCCTTGTGCTGATGAGCATTAACAAATACAAATTTAATTAAGGACCCTGTTGTTCTTCAGCTGTTCGTAAACAAACCCAGTGAGCAATATGAACACAATAAACACATGAAGTTCATATAGTGTTGCCTGAAGACAGCAGGGTTAGTGGTAGGGAACCAAAAAGTAAGCCAGGATTTCACTTTGAATGGCAAATTGCAGGCGTGGGGGTTGCCAATTTGTAAATTCAAACACGTCATTTTTTCCAAACAAACATGTTTTGATACAATTTATGTCTTAACATAGTCTCTGAATCACAGCCAGACATTCTCTCCTTACTCTAGAAGGAAGCAGGGCTCCTCATTAACTTAAGAGTTTATTTCCTGCCTGTATCAGTACTTGAAGTACACATAAAAAAAAACGTTTGGGCAAAGATTCCACTTTATTGATAAACGGGTAACTGCCATGGTCTTCCGAGATGTGGGCTGCAGCTGTCTTGCCCAGCTCAACACATTCTCTTAACTCTAACATGTTATATGTTAGAGGTCCCTATGTTATATGGGACTGAAGTTGTATCGCAACACTTCTAAGTCCAGTGCTTCAAAAACTCAGACTAAAGCACTTTTATCCGTTAACACTTTAAAATCTTTTTAAAAAAAAATCACTTTGATCAACTGAAAAACCACATGGCTTTCCAAGATTTCAAATGTCCATTAAGAAGCTAAAATGACTGGCAGAACATATTTCCAAACTTGAAAGTTGAAAAGTTTATTTTGCTTAGTGAAAGCTGCCGATTTGCAGTTACTGATCACCATGTTCTCTCACTGTAGATTGGAATTTTTGTTCTTTTTCCTAATCTACATAAAAGCAATGATGTATGTAGTTGGTCATTTAGAAATCCTACTTCAGTCAAGAAGGCCCCATCTGCTAGGTAATTTAAACCAAGGTATATACTTGAACTACCCAGATAGCTTTTTCCATTTCACATGAACAACTTCACTGCTAAAAACTTTAAGCAGAGTTTAAATGAGGCAACTTCAACTGCACCAGCATCAGTTGTGTAATTATCAGGAATTTTGCTTGCCCCATGCTATAGACAAGGATTCCATAAATAACAAAAAGTTAGTGCATACCATATTTAGTAGTTCAGGACCTTTCACAGATATGAAGTTCAGTCCAGATTCATTTGCCACAGCCTATCAAAAAGGAAAATACAGATGTATATATAAAACACATATTTTTCATGTTTTCTTTTGTTCTGTCCATGGAGTAATAAACAAACTTAAGGGAAGGAGCACAGTTATCAACTGTTTGTAAAATATAGAAAACAGAACAAAGTATAATTATATGCAATTAAGAGTGGGAGGGGGGTGGGGAATTTAGCCAGGTGTTCTCTGTGTTTAATGAGACAGTGTTCCAGATTCACACCCCACTTCCCTCTCCCATATTAGCTGAAGAATTCTTAATAATTAGTTGGAGTTAAAGAGATACTCAACTACATAAGAGCACTTGAAGACAAAGATGAGTGACAACCTGGACATTTGCATGATTATCTGCATTTACATGGGGAGGCCATAAGAACTGAAATGCTCGAGAAGGAAAACAGAAGTATTTGCAGTAAGGTAAATATAATAAATAAAAATACATAAATATAATAGTGTAGACTACTTCCAAATATATAATTTATTTACAGGGAAATATTCCATAGAAGTGGTTATCTAACAGAGTTTCTCCCCATCTTTGCTACTTTGTTCTTAACCAACTTCATTCCTTCAAGCTTTGCAGTAACTCCCTCTCAATTCAAGGAAAATTGTAACTTCATGACAAGAAAAATCAAGTAATTTTAGCACAGAGGCCCAAATTTAATTTTCTGATGAGAAGTGGTGCAAAACATCAACTTCTGTCAGTATCATACAGACTCAGTCATTCCTACAAAAACACCCACTTCAAAAAGGTTTTCCAGTATTTTTAAACATGTTTACAAAATGCATTACCTTAGCTAACAGTGTTTTGCCGCACCCAGGAGGCCCTGCAAGCAGGACACCAGCTGGAGTAGTCAGGCCCAGAGCTTTAAACTGCTCTGGGTTTCGCACAGGTGCCTATAAAAGAAATTGTCATAGTTATCTGTGACAAAAAGCTAACATTAAACTTTTCATTTCAGTTACAGTTGGATGAAAAATCATTCATAAGCAAGTACTTTATTCCAATTCTTTATAGGCTTAAAGAATAAATAGTCGATCAGCATCTTATTAGCTTGCACTGATAAGTACCCCAAAATGGGAGAAGTATCATTATTCAGAGGCAAAGATTTTATTTACCTAAGTTCTCATCTTAAGGTGTTAGTGTTAAGTATTCCTCTGACTTCCTTCTGCTAACCTTCCAGCTAAGTAGTCTCCAATTCTTCGTGTGGCAGTTGCATAACTAAGGTTATCGGTACAAAACTTTTAGAATACTTAAGATTCAGCAAGAATGAACATATTGTATTCATGCTTTCAGTTTTCAGTAAGTGAAATGTTAAATACATGCACCAGACTTGTAAGAAATTTGAAAGCAAATTGCAGAAGTCTGACTATTTTAAATTAAGATGTTGCAAAATTTCTGGTTTGTAGAACATTAGAACTCATGGGCAGCACATTATACCTTAAATAAATATTAAAAACCAAACAAGCATAGTTTTATTTCCTGCATAGGGGGAAGTGCAAAAAATCTTTGAAAGTAAGGTTAAGACATACCAATATTGCCATAGTCAGCTCCTCCCGAACATCCTCCAGGGCTCCGATATCTGCCCATGTCACATCAGGAATTGTGACAAAGCCTTCTCTCTTGGCAGAGGGTTGCACTGATGACAGTGCAACAATAAAATCATTCATCTCAATGCACAGCTTCTGCAGCTGTTCCTCAGGCAAAGGGTCTTGCTTCTTCAGCAAATCCAGAAGTCTGTGCAATTCATCCTTAGGGTACACAGAAACAGAGAAAAAGATTAGGCACTGGATTAGATTTTAAGAACCCTTTTTTTAAAGGGCTTTTTCAAAGCAATACTTTCTTCAACTGTAATATTAATTACTATAAAATAAATTATTATGTAAAATACACACAAAATATGCAAAATAACATTAAACATTAACATTAATGATAAAAATGTTCCAGGAAAGCACTATGTACATTTAACACTTGTGAAAGTCTGATGGACTACAACCTTGATTTAGATACTACAGAAACAGAGCTAGCACATGTATTTTTGTCTTCAAATTCTCCCTACTGCTTCTCCCACAATGACTAGGAGAAAGTTCTTTCCATGATGAAGTTTCTAAAATATCTATTCATTATATGTATTATTTTAATAAGAAATTGCTCTCAAGAGAAAGTGAACAACTCTGCTGAACAGCACAATTTCAACAATTTGCAGAATATTCAGTTACTCTTAACACATTCTTAGATTATACACTTTTATTTAACATAATTTGATTTCAAGTCGTAACTCATTTCCTCAGGCTGATTCGAACTGGGTTTGTAACCAGGCCCTGATAAATTTTGGGCAAACGGAATACGGGTATAAGGTAATGCTTTTCAACACTGTCCCATCTTGCAGACCACAGCACCCCAGGCACATATGTTCCAATTTCCCCCATCAGTTCCTTATTGGGGAAACTATTTGAGAAAATACTTGATCAAAAGACTTTATACTTTCACAACATAAATACATCCCAATTCTAATACGGAAAGGCTGTATCAAAGCCAATTGACACGGCACCATAAGTAAAATTATACCAGGATTTTCATTATAAGACAGAGGGAGAAAAAAAGATGATTTGTAAAAACTCTGTTAAGTTTCCACATTTTTCCGACAGCAGTATATGGGAAAAGTATCACCTCCTATTTGTTGCAACTAAGATAGCTCTACAACTGACCACAAAGAAACAGAAGTGGTTTTGGTGCCTGATATTCCTTTTAAGCCCTCCCTCTTCTCCTTAACAGAGCCGTTTACAGAAACTCTGAAATAGCCGAGACCACTGGGTTTGTTTACTTGAATTGTGTGAATGACTTTTAAAGGTTTTGCATGTTTATTTTTCCATTATAAACATAATATAATGGTTTTAATGACAATAGCCTGTATTAGACTATGTCAACCTCCTGCCAGCTATCAAAACATGGCTCTGTTAGGATTAGACTTCCTCATCCTCAATAACCCCTTTGATCATGGTGATGTTGATAAAAGCTGCAACTACCTGCCCCTCCCCACTTTCTTTTGGCTACATCAGGCCCCAGGAACCACTGGGAGGTATGCAGTATGATTATGTTACTCTTATACAAAGGCTTATTACAGCTTTTTACACTGTTTTTTTATTAATTACAGTAAGTTTTCTTTGACAGTCCTTCTAAAACCAGAATCTGAGTACAATGTGGATTTAAAACCACTTTGTTTTACTTCTCCAGACAGATCTTTAGAAAGCCTACACATAATGAAAACACACACACACTCAAAATTTTGAGAAGTAGGACCAAGAATTTCTATATGAAGATGTTCTGCTTCACTGACCACAGCACATTACTTGGACCACGGAATAATTCTGGCACTGGAAATGCTATTTTCTGCAGCAGAATTCCATCTGTATTGCACATGAGCAGATACCTTCTCTGCAGCTTAAGTCGCATTGCTAACCAAACTTTTCTACTGGATAGTAGAAAACACTCTTCCTCAAATTTGCTATAGGCACTAGACACCACATGCAATTTGCCCCAGGTAATCACATAGCTAGATGTAAAACGTAGACTGCATAAATACTGCTAGACTTTGGCTAACTGTAACTACACCAGGTCAGGGAAGAGCCCCAGGCATCACAATAGATATTTCACTAAGGGCACAGCAAACAGCTTGGTAAAAACTCAGTGGAAGTCTGGTATTTTTATGATTCTCTTGCAGTCAATACACTTTTGAAAAGAGATATATCCACTATTTTAACATCTGGTCTGCTAGAAAACAAAATACAACACAAACAACAATGACGAAAAATCCAAGGAAAATAAGACACCTTATGTAAAATATTAATACTATTTTTAGAAGGTGCGGGTTTGGGAGACACTTATTCAGACCTATTATATGGGTCATTAGAAGTTAAGCTTCTGGCTTAGGAGGTGATATTTCTAAATCTAAATTTATTATTAAGTTGGCCACAGATGTTTAAAGATTTATGAGCAATGACTTTCACAACTATAAAATGGCTCAATTCTTAAGATATTAGAGGCACATGCTTCAAAGAACAAATACCTTAGGAGGAAGTTCTGGTTGCTTGGTATCCTCCTCCACCAGGACGTCTGTTCCTATTCCCATGCTTTCTTCAGCTGTGTTTCCTCCAGCGTGTATATGTTTGCTTTTCTGCTCCTCAGATTTTATCAGGATCCTGTTCACTGTGCACATAGCTGCCTCACGACAAAGTGCCATCAGATCAGCACCGACATAACCCGGAGTGAGCCGTGCTAAATGATGAAATTCAAAGGACTCTGGGAGTTTAAGTTTTCGACACAAAGTCCGAAGAATTCTAATCAAATAAGGAGAAAAAAGAACAATAAAATAAAGATGAAGCTGTGTTTTTTTTATTTTCACATGAAAACAAACAGCACTGATTTAAGGTCTCTTTCAGTCCACGTGAACTGAAGTAGTACTGTGGGAACAGTTTTCACTCAACTAGGGAGTAACCAAGACTGAAACCCACAAAACTATGCTATATATTTCCTTTCAGTTCTTAAACAAAACCCAAGAACATCAACCGGGCAATGTCAATCAGTGGGTAAAAGCTAGTTTTGCTGAATCTAAATATTATAGATGCTTTAAACCTTAGTTTGTGATTTTAAATTGACAGAGTAGATCTCAGACTGTATCAGAGATGCACACAAGTTATCCATTGGGATATTTCATCCTGTATTCCTAACCACCTTAGTTTGCATTGTCTGTTCCATCCCACTTTTATTTATTTATTGAAGAATATCCACAACAAACTACTCTGCAAGAAGGAAACAAAATCAGACTGTGTAAGGAGCGCTGTCTTTTAATTTTCAGTATCTTTCCCCCACCATTGTCAGTCACATACAACTGCAGATATTTCCTACGTCCCCAGTAAAATTTTCAGCTTATGTGTACACCTCATGTGTTACCTCATCCTCACTTGAAAGCTAAAGTTACACCTGCCTATGCTGTTCCACCACTGATACAAAACAGCTCTCTGAAGCTGATAGTGAAGTGCTTATGCCTTACACTTTATATTTTTATAGTGGGAGTTTTTTCACTCTGTATCAAGGCTGAAGCTTTAAAATACCCCTTCAAGGTCCACCAAGACTTCCTGCTGTTCCTGTAGGCCAAGGACAACTGAAAACTACATGAATAGTCAAAAAAAAAAGACAAAAGCCAATGCCACCACACAAATACTGGTGATGAAGAACTCTGAGGTATCAAATCAACTTGTTTAAACAAGAAAAACATCACCTTATTGGGAAAATATTTTAAAAAGACAGCACAAACCAAAGATGATGATCATTAACATACTTCCTAGTTCCAATGAAAACTAGTTTATTTCCAAATCAAGTAATGTAACTACAGAAAAGTTATGAAATGAATGAGTTATTAAACTATTCAAAATTCTGAAATAATAAGTTTCATCTGTTTACCTCCCCCACTAGCAAGTTCCATCATCTCTCATTTAAATCTTTATGAGTGGTATTAGCTTGGTTCTCAAGAATTTTTCAACCTGTCTGACAACAGCTGTATCTAATCAAGTGACTCAAAGTGTAAAAAGTTATGAACTGTAAATGGCTTATTCTGAATCTGTGTCCTACATATATTATTTTCCTTCATATACTTCATACACGCACAAGAAAACACTACAAGTATAGCAAGATCTCTAGGTACACCCTAAGGGTGTAGAACCACAGCTAAGCAGTTCAAATCATGCCTTCAGCAAGACTGATTCATTATGTGGTAAATCAGCATGCTATAAGGACTTCTGTTTCTATGTGACCCTTTTATTTCAAAAAAAAAAAAAAAAAAAAAAAAAGAACAAACGTCCCCAGCAAAAACCACTCCAAACCCAAAACAAAACAGAAGAGCATGGTGGAGGGGATAATTTAAAAAAGAAAATAAAATCAACAGTTCCTGTAAGCCTACACCTCCAGGAACAAAAATACAAACAATTGTACAAAACAATATGAACAAATGTGACTACACTCTAACTTATGGGCAATCCCTGCACACTGCGATGGCTTTCCCATTCACAAGTCCTATCCTTTGAAACAGTGCTATTTCTGTGAACATCATATTTTTAATGTGAGCCTAAGAAATATCATAGAATCATAACTCTCATCAGTCAACTCTAGTTCTACCTCTCATCACTTGCACGTTTTCCCACAACCAAGAGGAAAATAATTACTACAGGGTTGTAGATCTGGAGAAAGGAAAAAAAAAAAAACAAAACAAAAAAGTGGAGGCATGGCCAAGAGTGGGGTGTGGGGGGAAAAGGGTGGAATAACAGACAGTAGTGCTAACAACACAAAGTGAGCAATGCTGTAAGCAGAACAGTTAGCTTTTTCAATCTAGAAATACAATTAGTTGAGCTAGAAGGAACTTATCCTTTAACCTTTCTTTCCTTCCCATAACAAGATAAGCCACATCTGTTTTTGCGCTTCCCTTCCTGTGTTTTCTGCTGTTGTTGAAGTGAGTAGCAGTTCCTTTTTATTTAAAAAAGCAAAAAAATATATATTTTTTTAAATCTAGTCTGACAGTCACAGATCTTTGGAGTAAAAAGAGCAATTTATACAAAACAGGATGACTGCAGCTCAGCTTGATGCCTGGACTGGTGCATTTCCACAAGGAATGGAATTGAAGAATCTAGGCCTGTTGCTTAAGGTATGTGCTTGAGAGGACTAACAAATGAGCTATACTTATGTTCCTAATTTAATAGCTACATAGGGAGCACCAAAACCAGCATGTTATCTTCCTGAAAACAGAAAAGATATATTTAATTCCATCATCTATACTGTTAAGGCACTTGAAAACCCATTAACATAATGCTAAAAGCAGATTTGCACACAAGAAAGGAAACCACCCCAAATGTAGCCACAGCTACCAAGACAAGAAGCAGATGCACACTTAATGTCTTTTGCACTTTTCAGTGTGAGCTGATCCATGGGTGTGTACAGGCACAAATAGGACTAAACATAATAAAGTACTTTTCCTTAACTTGTATGTTAACTTACACATTATTTTCTTATTTATTAATTAATCAAAAAGAAGCTTAAACTTTATAACACATACTTTTCTCTTGCTGCTTCATCTGGGATCCCTAAACAAATTTCTCGATCAAATCTTCCAGCTCGCCTCAGTGCAGGGTCCAGTGAGTCAGGTCTGTTAGTTGCTCCAATAACTAGGACTTGAGTAGTGGCAGCCACATTATTCAAGTCTAAAGGAAGGAAGGAAGGAAGGTACTTAGTACTCATACTCACCGTCTCAACTTTGCTCTGCTATCGGTGTGACTCTGTTTCTGCAGCACACAATAATACTCAGAACAGCAGAGATAAACTAACCAAGTCATACTAAACTGCTGTTCATCCTACCCAGAATTTGCATTTTGCACAATCAAGCAACAATAAGCATTTCAATTGACATTTGACACATTTTCCCATTACATCTGTTTATACAACAGACAGGCTTATATAATGCTGTACAGACCACTGTGAAAATAATGTAGTAACATCCCCTCAAATTTATTAGAATCTTCCCACCATCCTCAGATAAACTGTGCCAAAATATGAAAAATTATTACCACTATCTCCACAAAAGTAACCACAAGTCATTACTGAACTAGAGCAGACAGTGAGGCTGATGATTACAAAGTTTAGCTTAGTACAGCTGTTTCTGAAACCGACCATCCATACAAGTTAGGAACTGAGCAACAATTCTCCGCTCCATGTCCTTTGAAGCAACTTCTCTTTTTGGGGTGATCGCATCAATTTCATCAATGAAAAGGACACACGGTGCACTGGACTAGGAAGAAGAAATAGTAATAATTACAAAACTACACTGACATAGTGCATTATGAAAGAGAAAGATTTTTTTTTTCAGATTTTCTGTTTTATAATTATTACTCTAAGTCTGCTGCACAATAAATCTGTCCCAGAACAATTCTATTGTTCTTACTATCTGGAGAGCCACCGGACTATGAAACTGTGCTGAGCTGAGGCTATGAAATAATTAAGGCATGAGATTCAAAATGCCTCTCTATATAGGCATGAGATTCAAAATGTGTCTATATACTGTTTAAAATTTAAATGTACCTCTCTGTTGCTTTATGTTTTCCACAAATATTCCATTGTGACTGCTTACTTGCTTAAGTCCAGAAAAGAAAATCAGACAAGAAAGGTCTGATTTGTTTTGTTTGTTTGTTTTGTTAGTGACATTAGAGCTGTGGAATTTCAAGGGCTAGCATTACTGACACATATAATGAAACAAAAAGAGCAGTAGGTGGTCACGAAAAATGATCTGTCAATGTCAAGATTACTACAGAGCCTGACCACGTTCAAAGAGGAAAAATGTGCAATGAGAAACTCCTAGAAGTGTTCTAAAATTCCATATACTTCATGTTCATAAAAAGCCAACACTAATGTAGAACAACTACTACGGTAACTAATAGAATAGTGTTTAACTGAAAAAACATTATTAATATTCTCAAAAAGCACTACTAGTGAAAAAGAATACTAAAAGAAAATACTAGAATCACCTTAAAAATACGGGAATCATATAAAAAAGTATTTTAAAACCCATGCATTCTGTGTTATCAGGTAGCAACTGCGCCATCTAGTTGTCATTCACTTTTCCGCTATCTGATAAAGGGAAAAAATGCAACCAAGTTACAAAGATTCCACAGTACACGCACAATGTAGAGTGGAACTACGTCTTCTTTCCCTACACAAAAGTTGGGACAAAAACTAAGTGGAAAAGCTACTTAATTGAATGTGAGGGACTATAAGAAAGGCAACAAATTTTATTTTTAAACCTATTTTATGCAATGCATTTAATTTCTTCAAAAATAACTTTTATAGCAACCTCCCCTCAAACACTACACATACAAAAGATACATAATTTCTAAAAACCCTGTGCCATCACTTATTTAATTTTATTCTAAACTACATCTTAAAAAGGCTTTCTAAAAATATAAGTGTAATATGAACTGGAAACATAATAATCTAACAGCTACACAATAAATCTTTTTGCCCTGTTTAGTATTCTTTTTTACGGGAACATACTCTAAACACCTTGTTTAGAGTATGTTGTGGGGGAAGAGCATAAAAATGGAATAAAGTTGGAAAACCAGAACATTCTCAGAGGTCAGGAACAGAAAACTGCGCTCAGGAAATAAAGCATTAGTCACATACTAAACCCAGAAAACTGTATTTTTTAAAATTAAAATTATCTCAACCTGTCTGGTTCTCTCTGCTTCTTACTAAATCTGGAAGTCACACCAAAGCAAGACTTCAACTTGACTCCTGCTCTTATGATATTTGTCCCAGATTTCTCATCTTACACCTAAACCCCCAAAGTCTTAAATCTCTCAAATTCCCTGCTTTATAAAAACAACAACAAAAAAAAAACTTGTAACAAAAAAGCACAGTAGACTGCTCTTACGTCACTTTGGTTTTTATATATCAAGCCAAGCAGCTCCAATAGGTAAATAATTTATGTTGCTCCATTTACATTGATATGATGAATTATCTTTTGTCAAGATTTCAGAATAGTAATCTTTGTGCTCTATGACAGCATGACACTTAGTACAATGGAATTCTGGTCACAGAAGAGGAGACACTATGACGTGTGTGCAGCAATATAAAGATTCACTCACTAATATTCACTCAAATTCAAACCACAGCAACAAAGTATGAATCTTTACAAAGAAAAGGACAAATAATTCACAGTGTTATTTCCAATGGGCATCTCACCACAGCCTGCTCAAACAATTCTCTCAGTTTCTGCTCAGATTCCCCTGACACTCCAGACACCATCTCCGTTGCAGCCACTTTCAGCATCGGGAGCTCAAGCTCCTGAAGGAGACAAGAAACATTGTATGATACATCCAGAGGTTAGAAATGCTGGCTTTCCTAGAGGACAAATATTTTCCAATATGACATCTTTTTACACCCAAAAAGATTACATAACCAACACTAGATCTTACAGAGCTCTTAAAAAACATGAGTAGCACCCTCCAATTTAAAATGGGTCTGAGCCATTTGGCCAAGCGAACAGCAATGGATACAAAAAACAGGTTTCCCCAACTCAGTTAGAAAATGACTGCACTGTGAAATAGCTCTGCACCTTGGTCCCCTGCCCAATCCTTCACAACGCATATATTACAGTTTGTCCTTGAGCTCCCTTCTTGAGAAAATTGTCTATTTTCATCTGTAACAAAACATTACTTAGTAGTGTGGAAGAGATCCCCACCAGGTTTGGTTCCCCTAATCATGCTCCAGAAATATCTGAGCAGGATTGTACGTTAAGATACCTGTAAAACTCACAGTCAAGGTTTTGTGCCATTACAAATATATAAATAAAATTGTAACCTTAATAGACTGTAGCACAGTAGTGCTACAGGTAGTTGCAGCCTATTTCAAGCTCTTTGAACTACATATTAAAAAAAAAAAATCCTAATTTATACAAATCGCAGCCACCACAGGCACTACCTGGCGCTTGGAGGACACAATTTGCCTTGAATAACTATTGACAATATCTTATTTAAGAAAATGATTTAAGAAGTAGTCTTAGATTTATCTCATCTCTGAAAATTTTTCACTCGTGTCATGTTTCTTCCCCTAAATTTAGTAACCTTGCAGGATACAAAGAGCCAGTGAAGTATTAAATATCACAGATTCATTCAACAGGTACCTTTTTACAGTAAGGCATTAAAAAGAAAAAACCCAAATCTTTTGAATAAAAACATTTGACAAACAGTGTCAGAAGGGTATAACCAACCTTTAAGAAATAAACATCAGTATTTTATTTCAAAGATAAAAGCTGTACTACAAAAGTTCATAACTTACGCATATCTAAATTTAAGGCTACAATGTGACATTTAAGGAACAACTGTATTTAAGACAAAGAAATGTCCATGGTTATCACTGAATAGCCCTAAATAGACCCCAGATTTATATGCAAGACAGACCCAGAGCAGCACAGCAGCCCCACCATACACCAAGCTACCAATAACATCATATGCAGTGAAATCATTAGCTTGACATAGGCAAGCTAACATCCAGTTTTGGAATTCAGAAATCACTGTTTAACGGATGCCACCCAATAGAATGAATGTAATCCCTCATAAAAGATGGTAAGGTTGAATCCAGACTTAAAACAAAACACGCTGGTAAATTTAACTAAAAGTATCTTCCATTTATAGCCTCCGCAATACCCATGCCTATATTGCTGTCCCGGGAATGCCTCAAAACAATTAAGTCAAACATAAAGCCTGTCACTATGTCCCCTCTCCATATGAGGTTCTATTAAGTACAGATTCAGATGGAATTTAAACATAGGAAGTGAAAATAAATATATTTTAGACTAAGACAGGACAGAGAGAAAAGAGATAAAAAAAGAGAAAAACCATGTAGTCTATCGTAAAGGAGTATTATTTCATTTCTCTCTAAATATGATTCAGAAACAGAAGAAATTGTAGATGTAAAGCTATCTCACCCCAGCAATTGCCTGCGCAAGCAGTGTCTTTCCACATCCTGGTGGTCCATGTAAAAGAAAACCACGAGGTGGAACCACACCTAAGTGGTTATAGACTTCAGGATGACGGACATGAATGAGCATTTTGCAAATTTCCTGTTAAGGACAAGAGAGACCTCCATTTAAATTGAGGAAATTAGTATTATAGATTGCTAATATTATAAACAGGCCAAAATAAAAGTTATCTTTATTAATATAATTTCAGTCACTGCTTTCAGAAAGGTGAGTCAAAGAAAAAACACACCCAAAACTTTGCTGCTGTTGATATAAGCAGCTGTTCTCAGTGCCATGCATTCTGCTGCATTTCTGGTTCGTCATTTTCATTTTATTCAGAGCATTCTGTGTCTCACAATTAAAATTTTAACTAACCTTTAAAGTTTCATCATTGCCTCCTACATCCTCAAACTTCACTGAGGGGTGGTAAAGCTCTGGTCCCTTACTTCTAACTGTAAAGAAAGAGAAGTCACACAAATTTAGACATGGCATCATAGTAGTTGCTAACAGTGAACAAGAAAGAACTCAGCCTAAACATTTAGCTAAGTACACGGAGTAGTATTATTTTTTGGTAGTACACAGGAATGAAATCTTGTTTAGTACCAACATTAAGGCTAAATTTCTCAACAAAACACCCAAGGTCACTTCTCTGTGCCTTAGTGTAAAAACACTCTGGTAATGGGATTCCACAGAAAAATACCATCTCTCTGTTTGGAGCAGCATGCCAAAAATAACTTCTCACCTTTCTCTTTAAGTAAGATGGCATTAATTTCTTCATCTACATCTGGCATTTCTTCTTTTTTTCTTTTTGTTCTCTTACCCTTTGATTTCTTTCTTTCACTCTCCAAGGCAGAAAATTCTGTTGATTTCTAGGGCATAAAACCAGAATTATATATAAAACCTTCCAAGTCAGTGAATTTCTGCAAATACTTAAAAGAACAAAATGTATAAGGGTCTATGATGCTGAACTTACACATATTATATGAATAAAGACAAGCAAGGCAGGAATTTAACACCTTTTTGTAGAAAATCCTTTTTTTCCCCCATAGTTTTTTACCTTTTTTAAAGGGTTAATTGCACCAGTCACTTTTTTGCTAAGAGTATGTACTTATAAGCAAAAAACCCCAAACAAACACCACAAAAAAACCCCCCAAATCACTAACCAAAATCAGACACCAGTTATTTGCATATCGTAGAGCAATCCACTTTGGGAATGAATAAAACTATATCAATGTATTTACTCATTGTAAAAAACAATTTTATTTACTAGTAAGTCATAAGTGGTTGTACGAAAATATTATTTAGTGCTGACACAAGTTAATGCGTGTAAGAAAAGGACTAATGCAGGAGAAAAACAAAAAGTTCAATGAAAGTTGGGTTTTGGTTTTTTTTTTTTTTTTTTAGAATACAGTATTGCAAACATTTTACAATTTGAATATCTCCCTTTTATTCAATTTCTCTATACAAGAAGATGCAGTACTACTAGGATAAAGGGATGATTTCTCAAATCTGCCTATTTAGCAAGCATTTTGTGCAATCAGAAAGGTAGATGTAAATGTAGTTCTTCCTTCACATAAAAAAGAGCATCCTGCCAAAATGCCTGGTCAGCCAAACAACATAAATGTTATCTACCTTAAAAAAATGTAAAGTTTTCAATAGCTAAACAGGGTTGGTTTTTTCTAAATAAGAAAAAAAAAAGGGAATCACAAAGTGGGCAATATGTTTGGATAGTAGGACCTATTTTTAACTATTTTACAAATCAATGCAATTTCCTTTCAACTTCCCAAACTCGTCCATCCAAAAAAACTTCAGCTTTCCCCAGGCTAACTAAGACTTAACTACTGTCTAAGGGAGATTACATGCTATGACTACAGCAAGCCACGTGCTTCCTGACTAGTTAGGCTGATCACTGGCAAATGGAATAAATACCAGCTAAATTCCTCTTATCTTTCTCTCAGTCTCCCCAGTACTGATGACTACATTTTCCTCAGAAAATATGGAGGAAATTCACATTTTTTTTTACTTTTTACCTCCCCCGCAAACATGCTTGAAATGGGCCAGAAGGTTCAAAATCACTTTTGACACAGCAGAAAAATGGGCTAAGCTCTTTCTTCTTCAGAAACCAAGCTAAAAACAAGTACTCCACTGGGCTTAAGCCAATCTTTCCCTTTTATTTAACATGTTCATTATCTTTAAACACAGAATGCATTTTTGTAATACGAAGAATATATTTTAAAAATCCAGAAAGACAAACAGTCTTTTTGGTCTTAGTATCACCCTTCAAAAGCCTGTCATATCACACAGGGAATTATATTCATACTTGCTACTTAAAATCACATTGAGTTTGTAAAACACAATACCTCAGAAATCAGTTTCTTTGCATCTCCTTCTCCGTCCTCAGAAAGGTCAATGAAAAAGTCTTTTCCACATGGAGTTTTATCAATGAACCAGCCACCTTCGGAGATGCGTGTTTCAACTCGTGTTCCTGGCGAGCGGGTGCTTGTTTGAGGAGCTGTTCGCACAGGATGAGGGGTTTCCATTGGTTCATTTTTTGGCGTCGTTGGAACAGAATCGGGATTTCCTTTCTTGTATAAGCTCAGCAGGGAACTGTTCATGTGATTTGTAGACTGCAGATTCGTGTATTTTAAAAGAAAACATACAAGTTATAATTTGGATCGTTTATATTAAGAGACCAATGAAAACTTTCATAAACCTCAGTTAGCATCCTCGCTGGGGAAAGTAGTCCTGCACCTTCCAACCTACTCCTCTGCAAATCGAAGGACTGCATACAAAACTGCACCTTCTGGTTGAAGAGACAACAGCCTTTGTGAGTAATAGTCACACGTGTCAGTTCTTTCAATCATTTCATTCATTTGATATCCAAGTCTTTTGGGTTCCCAGTGTGCTTTCCTCAAAAGTGATTCCCCAGCACAGGTTTTTCCTTTTTCTTCAGAAAATAGCCTCCTTTTAGCCCTATAGATTGTCAGTTTTAATTGCCAACTCTGGCTATACCTCATCTTAATCTCCACTTTTAAACTCTCCAAGTGTGTTGCAATTTCACAACATAGAACCAAGTGTTATGCAAATACAAACTATCATAATAAAATACAACTTACTAGATCTTCTGGATAATCATCATCATCAGAGACATCAGTGGCACTTCCTGCAGTCCTTTACATGGAAGGAAGACAAAAACTATTAATGTATCAGAGCAGAACTGCACGCGAGACACCCACAAAACAGAACAAATGCAATTTCTACAACATGATTCCCCACAATCATGATACGTAGAGACTGGAGAAAAACTCCTGACTAGCATGTTCTAAATTTATTATGAGGAAGAGTTAAAAAATGCATCCTTTCCAAGCCTGTGATGAATTGGATCAACTTGGTTAACCTGGCTGAAAGACAGTTCTAAAACAAAAAGTGATGTCACATAAATCAGATTCAGTTCTCCAAGAGATCACACAATCACCAATGCTGGCACAAGGGAAGTAGTAACTAATCACTGCTGAACTAGACTAGTCCTTCTGATTACAATGTCTTAATTTCCCATGAGACCCTCAATATCTGTCACAGGTTAGAGAAACCAGAATGGTCCATGAGATTATACCCAGGGTTAAGAGTTAGGAAATCTGAATTCCAACCTCATAACCAGTGGTGATTTACTCTGAATAGCCTGTCTTGTAGTCTTATCGCTCAGATTTAGCTAGTATCTCTCACACCCAAGAAAGATTAAGAACAAAAGGACTGGGGCCTTACGTGGAAAACTATCAAGGAAGCCCCAAGGATAACGACTAATTCAGGGCTGTATGTTCCCCATAACAGAGAAATCACGATTGGCTCTAGTATCTTGTCTTCAGTGAAAAAAGTGCTTCCATTAACTACAGGTACCTTCTGATGAAGACAAGCCTATAGGAAATCAAGGATCTATCAGTAATCTTTATACTACCAAAATTTAATAACATAAAGACAGAAAGCTTTAAAGAAATGATAATACTAATGGCATAATGAAAGTAATCTAATGGTAAAAATTCTTCTTACTCATTTTTCTCATGTTGTCTTGCTCTTTTTGCCACATGTTCAGCTTCTAAAACTGCCAAATCTTCACGTTCTTTTTCATTACTGATTATTCCAAACACTGAAAGAAAAAGTTCAAACGCGATAAGAAAACAGCTAAATTGTAATCAAAGAATTTGGTGTCTTTGACATAATACTAACAGAATTACCTTTTTCAACTTGTATTCTAAAAGCATTTCTTTTTCTTCGTCCATATTCTGCACTGAAAAAACACAAAATAAATAGGTTACACCAACTGCTTTTCCACCTAAGATACTGTCATTCTCAGTGGAAAAAATACATTGTAAGTTGATACCCAAGCTTCTACACAAGTTCCTATTAAAAACCAACTATGTGGAAAAAGTGATTGTTTTTTCTTAAGCCTGGAATAGCTCAATCACTGGTATGAGATAAACTCACTAAACTATACTGGTCTCTAAAGGAATATTTAGTAAAAACTATCAAGATCCCCTTTAACTGTAGATATAGAGAAGCAGCAATGTACAAATGAGCATGCTGGATTCTACTTCACAACATTATTGATTTTTTAATTTTAATTCAAAAAAGAACATATGGACACAGGACTACGGCCTACAAAGGACAGTCCAGCAAGCAATAACTGTGATAATTAACAACAGTCACTATGTGAAAATCTGATTCAATGAACATCCTTAACTGCAAGCAATCATCAACCTTTTATCTTCACTTACTAAGAGTATATTTTATTTATTTGCTTTTATACAATAGCTGACAGAGGAAAACCAAACCAAACCAAAACCCCAAGACCTGTAAGCACCCTAAGCAAGGTGTTTGGCTCCCTTTCGCTAACAAGGCACAAATAAATAGACTGTGCAAACATGAATGAATGTATTTCTCCATCTTCATTAACACCTGCACTCACCAATGATCTGCTGAAAGACAACCTTCCTCCTCACCCAGAAAAGCGCAACAGCTTAAAAATAACTAGGCAAGACTGACTGTCCCACTGAGGAACTGAAGAAGATTCAGTGTCTTACTGAATCCTGTATCTCCCCCATCTGCCTGCACTGAAGTGTTATTTTCCCTCATATTTTAAGTTCACTGGGGTAAGGACCAAAATGCTGTAATGCATCTGTAGCTTTTTAATTAAAACAAAACAAAACCCACAAACCACAACTAGATGCACAATGATGCACTAGATGCATAACTAATGCCAATGCATTAATAAAATATAAGTTACTAAATATATTGGCAGAGGAGAACACTGGAGTAGAAATGCTCTTGCTGTTTCAATCAACCTCAACAACTGGTAATAAAATTAAAATTAAAAAAAATAATTAAAAATACACAAATGCAAAATAAAAAAATATATATTCCATATTTTGAGTGTAGGATATAAGAATACAAATCTTTGCTCACCTGTAGGTTTTCTGCAAATCTGATGCTAGAATTCCGATGTCAACATACTGGCCACATTTACTACTTGCAAGATACTAAAATGAAGAATTTTAAGCAGCAAATAAAATCATTGTTAATCACTTCACCAGAACAGCTAGATCAAATATGTTTATTTCAAACTCTACTCTTCTTAGAAGCCAAAATGAAAATCAGAAACAGCTTTGAACTGCCTTGGAACAGACCAGACAGTATTTCCCAATGAAGTGGGAAATGCTTATTAAGACATAGCTAACTAGCTAGCTACGTTTCCCAGGGAAACGCAGCATACTGTATTTTGATGCTTTGGTGACTTCTGCTGGTAACCCCATTGTTTATATTTAGTAAGAAAGATGACTTTGTAACCCACACCCATTAGTATTGTCAATCCTTCTAAATTTATTGCTTTCTCTCAGTTAACCTTTTGGTTTAGATATCTGACCTTAAAAATGAAAAAATCTACATCAGTTAGTATGGATACTGTCACAATAAGAACTTTAATCTTTACAAGATGTTTCAAAGAATGCTACAGAAAAGTATATAAATGAAAGTTAATTCCATCAAGCCTTTTTTTTTTTCCTGACAGCAGCTGATCCAACCCATTTTCAAACCACAATTATGGAAGTGTGAGAAAATGTACAAAATTTCAGGTACAACTGTACTCCATTTGCTTTCTTCACCCACTCTCCAAATTCGGAGTGAGAAGGAGTTTCAAAACTGTAATGGTGGATTCCTTCTTAAAAAAAAAAAAAAGGAGACAGAGAATCTCCCTAAAAGATATGGTACCACAAATATCACAGCAAGGAGAATTTAAAAATCTCTTTTAAATTAATATATCTACTTAATACAATCAAATTGCTTATATTTGAATACAAAATTATTTTCAAAAATCATGTTACACTTCACATCACCCCTGGGCAGCTACTGACCTGCAGAAAATATCAAGCCTACCATAAATCAAGCCAGCTCTTTCATTTCAGAATAGACAAGACATATTCACTGTGATCTTGTAAAGGAAAATAAGCAACCTCCCTCAAGCACCCACTCACATTTTAAGGAATTAGAAGCTGAGTACACTTATACACAGACGCAGAAAAATGGTGTTTAATTTGCAAAGTCACCACAAATAGTCATAAAATATAACACAGCACTATGCCACCTGAAGGAATCACTGTTCTCCCCACTCTTGACCTGTGCATTATGGAAGTAATAACTTTTTTTCCCCTTTCTTCATTCATTTAATATAATCGATGCTTCCAATTTATGTATATCTACCCAAAGTGTTTTGGTTTTTTTTGATTATTCATTTCACATTTCAGGATTCATTTCAGCTTCAGGATCAGAAGTACTGAAGAGGATGGAAGAAAGCAACAAAAAACAAACCCAAAAGAAAATAAAAGGGGGGCGTGTGGAAAGAGACCTTTTTAAAGGTCTATTTAAAGCCCTGAGAGACAAGGCCTGGTTTGGCGCTCGCTGCCGCTCCCTCCGGCACCTGACCGGGCCGGATACTCAAGGCCGCTGCCAGCGAGCAGGGGGCCGGCGAAGCGCGCCGTGCCGGCGGCAGGGAGCCCCCCCGGCCCGCGGGGAGGAGGAGGAGGCAGCCCGCTGCCCGCCCCGGCGTGTACCTGCTTAACGCGCTGCTTCAGCCGCAAGTCCACGAAATGCCCCGGCCGGCTCCGCATGGCCGCCCGCCGCCCTTCCCGCCTGAGGGCCTCCACGCCGGCCCAGGGGCCTGTCTCAGCGCCTCGCCTGCGCGGGGGCAGCCGGGCGCCTCAGCCGCGCCACTGCAAGCCGGCCTGTACCGGTAGACCAGCCCGGCGGCGGGGCCTCCCTCCGAGCGCCAAATCACCCGCTGGGCGGCTAATTAAGTTTCAAAATAGGCCAGGTTCCCGGTCGCGGCCCGGCCGCCAACCCTGAGGCGCGGACTCCATTTCCCAGCATGCCGTGCGGCGCGGCGGGGCGCGGCCCGGCCCGGTCCGGTCCGGCCCGGCCCGGGCGGGGAGGGGGGGCGTGGCGTACGGCGGCCGGGAGGGCGGCGGCCGCGGCGGGATGGAGTCGGTGGTCTTCATCTTCTCGCTGATTGATTGCTGTGCCCTCATCTTCCTCTCTGTCTACTTCGTATCCTTCACCTCCGTGGGTCGGGTCGGGTCGGGGCTGCCCCCACGCCTGGCGGGACCGAAGTGTGGGTCGGGCCCGCCCCGCCGAGGCGCCGCTGAGGGCGAGCGGGGCCGGCGGTGGGTTGGGGGCGGCGGGGCCTGAGGGCCTGTGCTGGGTAATGGCCGCTGGCGGGGGATGGTTTTGGGGAGGCGGGATCGTTTCGCTGAGGGGAAAGGGCGAGTGATTCAGTGCCCGGAATGTGTTGGCTCCTTCGGGTGCTGGAGCTGCGGGGGCTGCAGGCGGCCGCGGGCGTGTGCGGCCTGTGGTGGGGGTAAATCCATCGTGTCTGGGCTGCAGGGGCATGGGTTTGGCGGTGGTGAGGAGAAAAGGGTGCTGGAAGCATATTTCACGCCCTCAAAAACTAGCCGGGCCTAAGGAAAATACGGCCAGACGATAGTATCTTAATTGTAGGGATACCTTACTCTATTTTAGATGGGAGCTCGTAGCTGGGGGGCTGCGAGTTGCTCAACAAACAGTATTTCCATATTCTTGCCTGCAGTTTTTGCTGTCTGGTGTTGTTAGAATGTTAAAGCACTGATTTGACTTTTTTTTTTTTTTTTGAATACAAGAGAATTGTCTCTTGAATACTCTTTTAAATCCTGGTGCTATTTAAGAATCTATCCAGTTCTCCTAACAGAAAAAAGTACAGAAGCACTTGAGAGAAATTCATCCTAGAAGGATAGGTTAGTTGTTGAAAAATGAAGACTTCACCTATTCTTTAGGGATAGAAAAAAACATGTCGTGCTTTTTATCATTTTCTTGGAAAAAAGGAGCATGAGCTTTACAGGACATAGCATGATGATGTGCACACGTGCTAAGCCTTTTTGGAGAGTACTTTTCTGCCTGAAATCTTCATATTTCAATTGCTGAAAGTTCATTTGATAATGATGTTAGCCTCTTATTTCATAGCAAAGGATGAATTAATCCAATGTTGCTGTAAACGTAAAAAAAGTAGATCAACTTCCTAAAACTGCACTATGAGGCTTTATTGTGAGGAGAGTTTAAAAAGTGCACGAGCTTTTTCTTCCTTTTAAGTTCTGGTTTCAAGTGTTGTAATAATAATTCTGATACTAAAAAGATTGAGTTTGCCTCCTTGGTCTTTTTAAAATGTTGAACTGAACTTTAGCACTTGTGCAACAGTTGCCGTTGGAAAAACATAATAAAATCATTTGGCCTGATGATGAAAGGTGGCCTTACTTTCTACCTAAAGTAGGAATGAGTTGTAACTAATTGAACGCCTTTGGCAGATCAGCTGTAGAACAAGACAGTCTATGCTGCGAGCAGAGTGCTCTCCCCACCTTACTGGATAAAAAGAAAGCTTTGTGTATTGTGAGTTATCGTACAATTTTTCCTTATCTTGGACTTCAGATAATTACACTGTCAGATTTGGAATGTGACTACATTAACGCTAGATCATGCTGCTCAAAACTCAATAAAGTAAATTATGCTTGTTTGCCTAAGAAAACGATCATTCATCTTAGCATCACAAATAATGGGGGTATAATGTATATCTGAAGAGACTTGATTGGCAATATTTTGCATGTATCCTTTATTTCAGTCTGATTGCCTCTTTTGGATGCCTGTCTTTCAGCAAATTCAGTCATGAAAGGCTGTTGTGACCCTTGGTGCTCTGAGGTGGGCTGCTACTCTGAATTCGTGGGGCTGAGATTTAACTCTGCAGAGCTCTTGAGTTCTGTGCTTTCATTCTTGTAGGGGTGCCACACTGAGGATGTCTGCTCATGACTGAACTCTGGCATCTTTGTAGCGACTTTCTATGATGCTTCTGTATAACTTCTAACCTCTCTTGAACAGTAGAGGGATTTAAAGTGATAAGGAAAAATACAGTTTTAACCAAATTGCTTAAAACTGATTTAATTAAATCAGTGTGGCCTTGGGTGTTCGCTTTGATTTAAAAGTATTTTCTTAATGTAATAGAATGCTACAGGATACTATCAAGCCAAAAATGTGTTATTGCCAGCAGCTGACCCAATTTATTTATTCCAGTTTTCATATTGATCAATTTTCTCATCTGTTCCAAGCCTGAGGTTGTTTGTATGTCCTTTGTCTGTGCAAATTTTAATTAGCTGCTTCTCTAATTCCTAAATCAAATATTCTCTGCAGTGATATCAAATGAGCACTTTATACTTTCTTAACTTGCCTTCTTAAATGTTTGTGTAATATCAATGCGTTCAAACACAACTTCTCTCTAGAAAGTTTTGTAATACTTAAGATAAAGTACCTCTGTAATAATATCTTATGGCCTGATTTCTGACTTACTCATGTGGAATCTGTCTCGAGGCATTAATTTCCCCATACTGTGATAAAATCACATGAATTTTCTTCTTCCATTAATTTTGTGTCTGAGTTTTGATATTATTAGAATCAGATGATAGCTCCATATAGATCTCCTTTTCAAAAAGGAATTTACATTTCTGCATATAACTTTTTTCTGTTCTTCCCTTTTTACAGTGGGTGGTCCCTGAGGTGATTGGCCATGCTGTTGTAACTGTATTAATGCTTATTTCATTGCACTGGTTCATCTTTCTCCTTAATTTGCCAGTAGCAACATGGAATATATATAGGTAAGTGCAAAGGGGTTTGGGTGCTTTTTTTTTTCATTGTTACTTAGTTTATCTTTACGTGTAGTATGAAGATAAGTCATATGTCATGCTGAGATGTTTCAGTTGTGTTCTTGACCTGCTAACAATCTTCGTGGATCTACCTAACATAAAACGCTCCTCTGCTTGCAACTAAAATTACAAAAAACCAACAGCATAAAGGATAGGAAGCTTTTGGCCTTTCCTTGCATTCACTCTAGTGCCCAGGAATCTTGATTTGTAAATCATTCCCAAGTTTGTAGGAAGTAATAGCATGTTAGTTGGGCTTATGAAGTAGTACTGCAAACATGGTTGTTAATGTTTTTCATGCTGTGCCTATCTGCCTGATAGTGATATCAGCATGAAAGTACTTAGGTCAGCATGGTTGATGGTTGTAAAACCATCGGGCTGTGGTGTTATCCCGCACACCCTCTTTCCTTTACTGTCCTGTCTCTCCCCCTCATTTGCATTGTTTTTGGTCCCCCATCTTGCCTCTTTGTATTTGGAAAGCTTTGCAGCTTTTTATCATGCAACAACTTTGTACACTCGGCTGCCCACCACTTTGAAATGGCTTACTTGTCTAGAGGTTTCCATGTGGCAAATTTGAGACTACTGTCAGTTCAAAAATGTTCTTCTTATTTTGTATCACTTGATGAGCAGAGAATTGAACCATTACAGATGTTACGCTAATGAAAACTGGGTGTGAACTTGTCGCAAAATATCTTAATCGCTGTATTATGTGAAGTCCAAAAGTTTAAGATAGAGGTATGAAAAGCTGGCTGTCATTCTTGTTTGCCTGAGCCTGCTAGGGCTAACTGTTTGCAGGGATAGGTCAAGTTGTTGGTAAAATCAAACAGGAAGTTTCATCTCCCTCATTAAAATGAAGCTGAGGATACCTTTACTGATAACCTTGTTGTTCTTGAGCAAAATAACCATGCATTCATCACCGCTGTTTTCTACAAAGCTGCTAGCAAAGCCTTCAGGTGTTTCTAAGCTGGAGTTAACATGTCACAGTATAACTTGTGTACTAAATAAACAAATTTTGCCTAAATGCGCACACATAGGGATAGTTTTATTTGGCTACTTGTATGTACAACTGTATTATGTACTGTTGCACAAAATGACCAGTATTCCCTTTGGTATCTGCTGGCAAGTATGGAGTTTGCATTTGGTTTTTCATTTATGCTAAACTGTTTCTACAGAGACACTACAGAGAGAATGCATTTTCTTTAAAGCTTTGAAGATTTCTTGTACTGTTACCCCTTTGCTGCTTCCTTATGTTAATGTCTGAAGTAGCCACTTGCTTTCCCTTCTAGTCCTGGTCAAAGAGAATTTTAAAAGCTACAATTATTTCTATTTCCACACTTCAGGTAGTAAGCTTTGACTTGTGTTTTGAATTGAAAGCTCTCATTTTATATTTGTCATGCACGGGGTAGACATTCTGAATATCCTAAAATCCATGATTGTTTCATCAATGTTAGATGTCCAGTGTAGGCAATAAATGAATATGACAACATGATACTTTGCCTGCGCTGCCACAAAAAGTCAAAATGTTAAGCCTGTATTGCTAATCCTGCTTCTTTCTGAGGATCGAGGTGTTTCACCACATTAATAGCCTGGAAGGAGTTAGAGGTCTGCGAAGTGTGTTGCATTATAAAGGAAATCTAATGATTTGGGATTAAAATTTACACTTGACCCAGTGTTCAGTGGACAAAAGATATAGTGGTCAGAAAAATGGTGGACTGTAAAGTAGTTTGAGTACACTGAAGAGAGGGGAAGGTGTCAATTACTAAACTAGGATTAAGAGGAAACAGATGAAGTGTGAACCTGTTATCATAAGCTGCAAACTTCTAGCATCGGCTGAATGTGTTTGAATCTTCTTCGTATGTTATAGTATTTTAGGAACCAATTTCTCGAGTGAATGTCACTGCACATGAATTCGGAAAAGTTTAAGATTATAATTTACTCCAAGATGAGTACAAATATCAAAGTAATTGTGTTGAGACTGAAGAAGTTTGTGCTTTGTTGTATATCTAAGTGATAATAGAGAGAGAAAGGTAGGGTAATAATCCGTTCCACTTACTCTCTTTCCTTCAAAACCTGCTTAATCTTGATGAGTAAATGGTACAGTTACAGGCAGTACTGGCTTAATTTACTAATTGTCTCAATGATTTCAGTGAGAGTGAAGAGGGTTTGTGTGAAAGGGGCATCAGAAACAAATCTTGGGGAAAATAAATTGGTCAAAAACAGCATCGGGGAGACTTTCAAAGTGCAGCGTGTTTATTGTAACATCCTACTGGCCCTTCTTGTTCAGCATGCTCAGATGCTCATTTACTTCATCATTTTTTTTTTCTCGATTCTGTAGTGTCTTGTTAATAGTGTAGTGTCACTCTTAATAAGAAGCAAAATTAATAAATCGTAGAGATATAAGAAAATTGTGCACACTATCTCTATTTCTGGATAAATTGGTACAGGAAACCTGTGTTCTTCCTTGTGATGCATTTTATTTGAATAAACATCCAGTAAATGGACAATAATTTTTGTTATAATACTAAAAATAGACCTGTCACTTAAAAATTCAAATTTAGAGGAGACTTTCAAAGTGTAATTATTTCACATGAACTATTTTTAATGGGACGTAATTGTCTTTGTTATTAGTCAAATATGCTGCAGTGCTTTTTAGTGCCTCTGTGAAAGAAAGACAAATACTGTTAACTTTTTTTTTTTATTTTTGTTCTCCCACTGCTGCTAGAAAACATCCTTGTTTCTTGTTCCCTTTCTTCCCCTCCTATTATTGAAATGAATGTTGTAAGAGGTGGGGGAGTGCATTTTGGAGTACAATTGGTGCCATTCTTCCAAGTATATAAAGAAAATCAAAAAGTGTTCTGTTCTGAGACCTTGATTTTTCTCCAGGTGTAAGACCAAGAGTTAAATTCTTGTGTAAAAAGAGTATTATTCCAGGAAGGTAGAGCCTGTATGACATTTAAGTGAAATAATAATATTGTTCTAGACTGAGCTCAGCTGGAGTGAGAACTTCATTTGCTTGCATTTGCTCTCTTGAGAAATGCTCATGACAAAAGAACATGCTGCTTGTTGAATTTTCACAGGACATAAAGATTTGTTTTGCTGGTTTTATTCTTCCTTTTTCTTACATTTCACTGTTTCACTCAGCTTTTGTTCTTATGTGAATCTGGGCAGCAGTACTTCCTCAGGTCTGCCCAGTCTCTCATCCTCAGCGTCAGCCTCAGTGTCTCTGCTTAGATGGTTGTGACAAAGATGGGAATAATACACTGATCTCTTGTCTTATGCTATCTTATTTTGACCACCAGAGTTTGTGGGTTTTTTATGTGGGTTTGTTTTTGTGTAAATACATCTCTAATTCTTAGCTAAATTAATTATTTTCCAATCCCTTTCATCTAATGTATCTTTCCACTGTGGATGTGTACTTCCTTCATAACACCAAGTAACCACGCACACCAATTAAAATGAACTGGAATCAGTTATTGCCTGTAAACTTTCCCATTTATACATGAGAAGCTGGGGTGATGCTTTTAGTACATCTTGTCCTCTTGTTCTTTATTTGGAGTGTCAGAGGGTACATGCAATATCCTGAAACTGAAATGGAATTAAAGAGCTCCCTTATGTTGAATTGTGAAACAACTCTTTAGATGAAAGTCACTTCTGTGCAAGCTCTTCTCCGCCCCTTCTTCTGACATTCCCTCATGTTTTGATAACTATACTTTTGTTGTTTGGTTTTTTTTCTTCTCCTTAAACTTTCAGGTACATCATGGTTCCAAGTGGAAACATGGGGGTATTTGATCCCACAGAGATCCATAACCGAGGACAACTGAAATCACACATGAAGGAAGCCATGATTAAACTAGGCTTTCATCTGCTCTGTTTCTTCATGTACCTTTACAGGTTAGTTTCAAGAATTGCTCCCAAGAAACAAAGGAATTGTCTGCCAGCTATTTTTATCTCCTCTGTTCTGCTAGTGTAATTGCTGGTACTCATAAGTGTCTTATCTTTTTGCATCCTGCTAAGCCTCAATAATATATTTTGACAGCTATCTCCAGGCTCATTATATGCCTTTATTCTTTCTGATCAAACATTGTTTGGAAACTCGGACTACTCCTTAATCTCAAACCCACTATGAGTACAATATAGAGAGTTACATGATTTCGGCACCTAGAATAAGTGCCCTATTTAGAATGGAAATCAACTCGAGGACCAAGTTTATTTTACAAGCTCTGTTTTAGAAAATAGAGTTGATCTGGCTAAGTTCCAAACGGATGACTTCTGTGATGGGGCCTCTTACTAGAAGGTGGAAGAACTACTGTTCTTCTACTGCAGTGTTACGTCTGCAGTCCTTGCCTTCAGAAGCAAAGCACGTGGCATAGTTGCCTTGACTTTCTATTTCAGAATCAAGCACAGTTCTCTCATGAAAGCGATAGCTGGTCCTACTTGTGCGTGCTTCAGTAATCCACTGGTATCATGTTTTCTGTTTTGTCACAGTATGATTCTGGCTTTGATAAATGATTGAGGCATTGAAAAAGAACCGTTAGCTGCCAAATTGGGTCATCACTCCAGTGACTGGTTGTGGAGCCACAGACACCTTCCGAACGTACCTAGATCAGTGTCGTCATGCAGTATATTTTTGCTCTTTGAACAAGAAATATTTTTCTGTATTTTTAACATAAAATATTTTCAAAAGACATTGGATTTGTGTAGCGGTTGTTTTTGTTCCTTTACAACCCAATCTGCTGGAGCTGCTGCTTCTGTAAGATGAAATCCTTGCTTACAGAACTGATCTCATAGGAATTAAATGGTGAGAAGGAAACTCATTTCAGCAGCATGGGCTGATAACAGTGGTAGTTCCAGAACAAATTTAAGTGCAGCTCTGGTGCCTGCTTCTTAGTGAAAGGTGTCAAGATGTGCCTCTGGCTGTCAAGCTGTCCTGTTAGAGCCTAGTTTGAAGCAGCGCTTGGAACACAGATTTCAAAGTGGAACAGTAGCCCAGCTTGCATCCTTGTGTCAGTGTTTTTTCCAGCTAAAAAGCAATGGAATAAAAGGTATGCTTTTCTCCGTTTCCACCCCACCCTCCAACAACCTATATGAAATCTTGTCTTTGGATGGATTAAGGTCCCTTTGGTGAAGTGACACTTGTGTTTGAGTGAAAAACAGATAACTAAGAAACATGATTAATATTTCTTTTTTTACTTCAACTCTTATTTTGTCATTGAAATGTATCATAGGCCTCCATGCAAAGTAAACATCATATTGCACCAGCATTGGAGTTGGTCACAAGGCAAAAGAACCATCTGCAGTCACTGCTCCATAAACCTGCTCTTTCCACATCCAGTGAGGTGAATCAAGAGTATGTCTAGCTTGGGGAGGTGGTCTGGTAAACCATAACCCAGTTATCCCAATTCTGATGTAACTCTGCTTCAAAGACACCAGGGGTGTGTGGCTCTTGCATCAGTGATAAGCATATAAACCTGTGTTTGTACCCTCACTGTCTTTAGATTTTTTTTTTTTAATATGTGCATCAAAAGAGGGTTTTTTGAAACAAACATGACAATTCCGTAATTAGGTCCTAAAATTTATGAGCTTCTCCTTCTTAAGTACTTGTTCTTTGGTGTATAGTTAGCAGATTGTTTTCATGGCCAGCAGTGAAAAGACAACACTGAAGCTTGATTTCTCTACGTACCTTGTGTTCAGTGTTTGTTCTAGGAAAAGTTTAGCTTTAAATTCATGATGGATGGAGTCCAAGTTCAGCTGTTGCAAAGATGAAAAACTGCTGAAAATTACGCTCATTAAAAAAAACTACACAAATAGCTACCACAGCTGCATGCCACGGAATCCTTGATGCCACAAAAATCAAACTACAGAAAGTACTGACTTATAAAGCTGAAACCCAGACAGGATATAGGTCTGGAAAAAGGAGAGCAAATAAAACTCTTTTAAAGAGAGGAAAGTCAGTAACTTGTAGCAGCTTATAGGGTAGGCAATTAAGCTATCTTATGTGTACGTGAAAAAACCATACTCCACAGTATGGGTTTTACCTATTAGAAGGAAGGGCAGTGTTAGTAAGCTGCTTGAGTTAAGTCCTTGTTACAGCGCTAATAGTTGGTGAATTTCATTAATGGTGTTTCATACTGAGAAACATGGTCATTAAACTGTAAGTCCACCACTTAAACTAGCAAAAGAAATGATTCTGAGATATGAGCTGCTTTCATAATCGAAGTGTTTGTAAGATACATATTCTTCAATAATTTCTAACTACTGGCACCTCAGAATTACAGTGATGACATTAGATAGGGTACGTTATTCTCTAATGGAATTGGTCAAATTTATCACTTGCTATGAAAATCTTCTATTCTCCTCTACTGAAGGAAGTGTTTCTTCAGAGATGGGAGCAGGACAGGGAAGGATAAGAGAAAAGAACAACATATCTGGAAAAAATAAAAAAAAAGTAGCACGTGTCTTAATTTATATCCCTGACTGAGAGGGATGTTATTGTGGATTCCTCCCTACTTCCTTCCTCAAGAGTGAATTATTAACCAACAGAAAAACAGATTGGTTTCCTAAGTGGTGGTTGTCAAATACTAGACAGGCTATACTTTTACATGAATGCAAACTTCCCACCCCACTTTTTTTTTTTTTTAATATAAATAAATTACCTCTTCATTCATATCTAACAACAACTTGTAGTAGTTGTAAAAAGCTCAGTAGCAGGCTCGAGAGACTACAGTTCTACAGTGTAATTACACTGGTCATTTTCAAGCCATCCTTACTGTCCAGGGTCATTTCCTGCCTTAACAGATCAGCATCAGCAATAGTAAAAATGTAATTGCTAAAAAGTGTAGTTCATTAGCTGGTAATGGGGATCCTACAGTCATCTATCTCATGGGAGATCCAAGGAGCAAAGAAATTTTACAGTAGTAGTAAAAACCAAAAACTCCCTATAAATCCAAGCTTACTATACAGAATTCAGGACAATTACAAACTCTAGACTGATTTTAAATAAAAATTCACCTACCTTTACCACTATGGATCAGTGTGAGACCAAAACACAGATTCCCTCCTATTCACTGACAGAATATATTTCCCTTTGGGGCCGAGGTATCCCAGTATAACCTTCGTGAGGGGACTGTTAGCTTAGCCTTCAAATGGTTAGTTACAATTTATAGAAAGCTCTTAATCCATGAAAATAAATCTGAAGTTGGCCTACAGGGAGTCTAACTTCTAACGGAGGTTATTAAGCTCTTTTCCTTACCCACAGTCTAGAGCCTGGTATCTTGCTAAGATACTAGTCAACAGTTTTCGGGGAGATCAGGTAGCTGTTATAGTACTGGACCTCAGCGGGGGGATTAGTGAAGATATGTCTGATGGCGTATTTCCCCCTAATTAATCACAGACCATTGGTTATTCATCTTGTTTTATTAAAGAACATACTGATCTCATTCTAATTTTATTCTAAAATAGTTCTGTATTATGGAACATAGTAAATCAGTGGGATTAATGGTACGACCAGTAGTCCTAAAAACAGTTCTACATGCAGATTAACAATTAACCTGAAATCCTGATAAACCCATAAAAGCAAACCTTTTATCTGTTCAGTATTGACACAGTTTTAACCTAATTCTTTTTCTCACAAGGTGCTCTTTAGGATTTTGTACAAATGGTAACGAAAGACCATTTTTACCTCTAAGGATATTACGGCAATGATGAGATTGGAGGCGGTGGTAGAAAAAAATTGGGGTATGTGTACCCTCATGCAGTTATCAGTACATTAACCACCTTATCTTTGTCAGAAACATTAGAGGCATACAAACTTCAGTAGTTACTCTACTCCAGCAGCACAGAAAGTGCGGGCCAAGGTGTAAAGTGAGAGTAAGACAGAACCTGTCCCTCTGGAGAAGCACCCTGCCTCAGGCGGAGTTTGGCTTTTAGCTAATTATGAAATGCTCATCTACTACAGGTTCCTTATGTAATTTCTTGTAAATAATCTGAAGGGTTTAAAAAAAATAAAAGTTACAATTAAATTTAAATCTTACATATGTTAAATTTCACAGTTCTATAGAAATCATATACTGGTTTCTCTTGCATTCTTCTTCTCACCAATTAAATTATGGCTGAAGTGGGTCTGCAATCGAATAACCCTCCTGCAAATGGGGCTTTGAGCAACCTGGTCTGGTGGGAGGTGTCCCTGCCCATGGCAGGGGGTGGGAACTAGATGATCTTTAAGGTCCTTTCCAACCCAAGCCATTTGATGATTCTAAATACTAGTACCCAAGGGAAGTGGCACAAAGCAGCACCTGGAAAGGAGTACAGCATCCCCCTTCTGTTTGCAGCTGCATCCAAGCCATAACTATCTATACACTGCCTAAACTGTAAGGGAGGAAACAAAGTTAATACGAAGGTGCTGCTAGAGAAAGTAAAAACCTTTTCTCATCAATATAGAAGCTCAAAGAATTAAAAAATTGAATGCACTCCAGCAAAAGGTTTGAGTTTGTAAGAGCTACAGGAAGGGGAGGGCAAATTTAGGCACAGCTTTGTATCGAACAGGACATTAGCTAGAGCTGAAGAAAAATGCCTCAAATGCAGGACAAAGATGAGGTTCTGTTTTAAGGCACAGGGAAGGGGAACAAGAACACAGCATTAGTTGGAGGGAACAAAGGCAAGAGCTGAGAAGTAGCTTCAAGAGCCCTCAGCCACAAAGGGTCCTTAGATCGACTTCAGATCTAAGGGTCTGGAGGTCTCCGATCTCCAGTTCAAGAGAAGTCTAAGCAGGAGATGCAGGTACTTGAAGGTATCAAAAAAAACCCACAAAACCCACCGACCACCTAAAGCAACCTGTGTCTGGTATTTAAGCAAGCTCCAGCGTTAAGGAACCAAGGCTTTCACAGAGCCACAAAGGGGCAGATGTTCAATGAATTAGATAAGCACAGAACGGGACGCAGGCAATTTTACTGCTAAATATCCAGTGAAGAAGCAAGCGGGAGGTAGATTAGAGCCAAACGTCAGAAACTGGAAAGCCTGCAGACAACACCGAGTGAATTCATCTTCAGCTAAACTGCCAAAAATTAATTTTCCTAGCAAGAAAGTGAAATACTACAAATGCAGAAGAAATCTATAATTAATGGTCAAGAAATTAACATCCAAAGTCAGTCATATAAGTGAAGTTAGGGAAACTAAGAACTATTCATTCCAGTTATTTATTCTGTTTATTGAATTGAAAGAAAGGGAATACAAACATTTCTGTTAAGTGCTGTGCACCAACATGGAAAAAGTGTATTTTTTTTTTTTTAAAAATCCTAATAAAAACAAATCAGAAGTTAATGTAGTTCCAATTGAACAATTTTTAAAGATATGTTTAAAATACTACACATTTATAAAATAAAAAAGTTAAAATGGTGTTCTGTAAATAATTAGTAAAACAAGTGAAAATAAATACGAGACCCAAAGTTCTTATGTTTTTAATGTAATATAGCAAAGAAATTTTTAACTACTTAATATAATCCGAGGAGAGTAACAAAAATCCAGAAAGTTTAAGAACGCAATCCTTTGAAACATTTAATATCAGTCCATAGCAAATAGTCATTACATACCAAAAGCTCTAAGTGTTAACTAGTTCCACCACAACTCCATATAAATCTTGACAATTTAGAAATCTTGAGATCAACAATAAAACTTCTTTTCGTGATCTCTACAGCTTGGTTTGTAAGTACATACATGCTTTGAGGATCCATTTTGTCCCATATGTTTTCAAGGAGCCAATAACTTTTTCCATCTGTGCCTAAAAATGTTAAAGATTCCAATCTAGCACATATACCCTAACAATGAAAAAAAAAAATGTTTTAAGAAAAAAAAGAAAAAAGATGGGGCACGATGAATTTCAAATTTATAAAAATATACTGATATTAACCAAAAACCTTCTGGTCAAAGGACACTTCACATACACACGACTTAAAAGTATGCAATAAAACATGACAAGTACCTAGAACATTTGGTTCTCTGTCTGTTCACGGGACACACGCACACGCACATTCATACCAGGCGGGAGGAACACGCGCACAGGCATTGTATTGAATCCAGATTATCTGGATTAATAGACAGAAAACTTGTCTACAGTTTATTTCAACAACTAGAGGCAGCTACTGTAGCAGTAGTTCAACACTGCACACTTCAATTAAGTCCACCCTGTTTAGAAAAAAGTGTCGGAGTTAATGATTTGGATTTTTTTTTTTTTTCCTTTCTAAACATAGTTAAAAGTAGCAGTTTTCAAAATTAAGTACGGCAGCTGAAAATGGGCTCAAGCCAACGTGGAAAAGTCAGGAGGAGGTCAAAAAGAGGATTAGCCATTTATGGGATGGGTGTTCCTCTTAATAGTTGTCTCAAATAAAAAAAAATTAGATACAAGCATATTTTGTAGCTAAAAATACGGACAAACTATTGAAAGTGCATTTTTTCCTCCTCCCCCTTGAGTTACAGTAGTTTATCTGTTGGTCAGTAAGTCCTGCTTTTTACGTCCATTCCTCATTCTCTATGTCCCCTCCCCGTTTGGGTCTACAACATCTCCCCTCAAACTACAGCTAACTGTACGAGTCCCGCTTTCCTGCTAAGGAAGCCTTCAAGACTGATTTGGGGTGGGAGTATCACTTAGCAGTGTAAGATTATCCAACTAGACACAAACTCCCAAGAACGTACTGAGTTTTATTAAACGTTACCTGTTTGAAGGCAAGTTGAGAAGTAACTGGCAAGATCTCGATACATTTCTAGCTTGCATCCTTGCTCTAATCATAAAAAGTTAACTTTAAAAGTTGGAGAACTTTAGAAAAGATAGAGGGAATTTAAAACAAAGGTGTCATTTCCCCCCCACTACCCTCCCCTCCAAAACAAGGACAAATCTAGCATTTTCCCTTTTATGCTCCATTGTGCCTTGAAAATTACTTACCTGAACAGCTAAAGAACATTCTGATAATAAAATGCTTCGGCATAATTTTTTTTTTTTTTTCTCTCAAAGATCTGCCTCAACAATAACCTGGGGCCACTGTGAATATTTTAAGCCAACAGCCCACCAGAGAAAAGTTACAAAAGAAGTACACGCTTACAGTATTTTCCTCTAAAACCATGGGTCTGTTGACTAGAAATACAGCGATTTATTGCGGGTGTGTACTTGTTCCAGCCTTAGGCTCCAGCCTATGAACATTTTTAAGCACATGGAAATCAACGTGTTGCAAATGAGCAAACTTGGTTTCCCCCCCCCACCCCAGTCTCATTTTATAGTCTGTGCACAAAAAGTATTGGTACTTTTCAATTCACATATTGTGAATACGTGACACGTTAGCAATAGTTTAGGTTCCTCCTTTAATCTAGAGGTTGGAATGGCAGTTGTTACCGCTAGATCTAACACGTCAGTGACCAAGTAGTGTGGGCAAATGAAGATTCCTCTCACCTTTCTTTCCTCTCTGCTCATCCCCTGCGAGCAGCAGACAGCTAAAAAACATGCTCTTACTGACACGCTCCGGAAACGGTGCCATCTATACGGAGCTTTCCTTCCCGTTGCATAATTGCACCATGAAACTAAAGTGAAGATATCAGAACACGTGCTTCCCCCTAACTCTGCTTCTAAATATCTGAGTCGTATTTGAGAGGTGCAAACCAAGTCCAGAAGAGAAACCCCAGAACGGAGGGGCAGTATTTTGGCAAAAAGTAATAAGCTTAGATTTCTAATTAGAACATATTGCCGTGGAATGTAGGCATCAGCCCATCCACGCCCCGACCCAGCTTGTACCAGGGAAGGAGTCTCACTTTGGTTAGATATGGCCACCACATTAAAAATGCCTGTTGAAGTGCGTATGAGGCTTTAAGTCTAAACTTGAGAGATTTGATCCAGCCTTCACCACCTGCCTAACGCTCCCACTGAAGTCCCATGAGCACGAGGTAAGCAAGGAGCACCAGACCATCGTATGAGACATTGTTAAGAGACATCAAAACCAGGATGATGCTCCCGACTCTCCCTAAACAATGTTTTGTTTGAAAACGTTAAGTTCCAGAGTAAGACAACACTAGGGTAACTTCCAAAGATTCACATACTGGCATTGCTTATGAATTATACCATGTTTTGAACACGTAAAACACTGTTTACAATTTAGGTACTCAATTTTTATTTAAAACCCAAAGGTTCAGCTTACTCAAATTTGAACTTAGGAAATTGTCTGTTTCCCTACAACCATGATGCCACAGGACCAAGACTGACTACTCTTACGCTGTCTCAACTAGGAAGAGAAACAAAGAGCTTCCTCCAGAACTAGCCAACGGAAGAAGGAACCAATCTGTAGTTTTAAGTTGACGCAGGTATTCCCAGTACTGTGGAACAGCAACTGCCACCCAAGAAATTCAGCTTAATTTTAAGGCAAATGTATAGTTTGCTAAGAATGTTCCTACTTCATTTTGGAGGTACTAAAAGAGCAGTGTGTCAGATTCAGGGCTGGTCTTAACCAAAGTATCAGAATTAAGTTTACACACAAGGCAAGAAAACAAAAGAAAAAAAATCTAACCTGCTAAGCTTCACTTTGTTTGGGAAAGAAAAAAGGGACTGTTTATGTTAAGCACCACATTCCCATTCGTCAAAGTGGCTACACTTCTCTTCCCAGGAACTCCAGCAAACCTTCCCCCACCCTTCTTCCACACATGACTAATAAGGACACTAGATCATTATCTCATTAAAGGATGAAGTCCACACTCCTGTTCACATCAGTTCTCGGCGGCGTGCCTTTCCCTGCTCCCTCTTTACTCCACAGCAGTACCAACACTACCTTTCCACCCAAGGTGGCAAAAGGGAATCCAGTGCCATCCCATAATGAATTTTTGTGTAGTGCAGAAGCACAGAGGCCATCTGTTTATGTCAAAAAGAATAAATACTTAAATTATAAATGTCTTTCTCTTTTCTTGACATGGGATATTAGTGGAACTATTCCTAGATGTGTCAAGATGTTCACAGCACCAACTCGCAACAAGGCCTGGGAGAGGCATTTAAATCTGCAAACTTAAAAGTATAATCTCAAAAAGAAAATAATCTATACACCTTTGTTTATCAAACAAAGAAAGATCTCCACCATAATACAAGTGTTTAATTACGATCCGTATGTTAATTACTTTTACAAAATGTTGACTTTGTGAAGAAAGGATTCAACACGTTCTTCCCTCGAGGTGTAGTCTACCTTTTGCCAGCATTGTTACACACATTTATGTAATTAAAAAAAAACCCAAAAGACCTTGTCTTGTTTAAACTCTTAGCCTGGTGCTGCACTCTGAATGCTTTTTTCCTAAATATCTCTAAAGATGGACAGTGAGTTTCTCCTTCCAAAACAAGCTTCACTGCCTACGTAAAGCTCCTTCCAGCCACTGCTTTTGATTGGGTCTCAAGACACTCCAGAAAAGCATCCGTGATACCATGTTTCACGACACTTCTTGCATTGTTTTAATTCCAAATGTATACAAATGAAGTCATTTTAATCCTATAAATAATTTATTTTTAAAAAATTGTGCTGTTAACCCCTTTTGCAGGGCAACGAGCTATGTGAAAAGTACAAAACTTTTTGTCAAATGTGATACTGAGAGTGCTTTTGACATAGTTCATTGGTTTATCATCTCAATTGATATATACTGCGCAACGGGCAAGGCTAGAATCCATGAACCAAGCTGCAAAGATCTCAAGCTAAGTAAGGCGGAGAGAGACTTGAGAAACAAGAGAAGGAAATACTTTCCTATCCAATGTATACTCTTCAGACTAAAGCACTCTTTCTATCAAGCCTTCTAAACTGTTAAATAAAGTGTTCCAAACAAGCATTTAAACTTCATTACACAGAAGAGCAACAAGAACAGTAGCCTGCCAGACAAAAAGGCAGGAGGGAAAAATATATATATTGAGTTCAATGGTTAGCCTGAATGTAGCACAGTTCTTCACAACCGATGGGGGGGTAATTTCAACACGGTGTCCAACAACGTTCTAACGACGTGCTTCATCTCGACTGGTTACTATGAAGCAAGGTGGTAAATGTTTGGCCCCAACCGGGCTTCAGAAATGGTTCTTTTTCATGACGAGCATGTCTGTCCAGCTATCAATCATGTTTGTTTGCACCAAATCCCAAGCCATTTAAAATACGACTAATTAAGTTAAACTGAAGTCGTCTGCTCCAAATTCGCCATCAACTATCCATGCTACTGCATTCCTCTGAGCAAAAACAAAAACATAAGAGAAAGAAATCACACCTTGATGATCTTATCAATAGTTAATATTTCTATTATAAAGTCATTAATACAGTGTATTGACATAAGTTTTACTGAACAAACATTAGTTAATGGATCTTATACTGTAGCCAAATCCCATGCTAAAAGTTACTTATTTAGATACCATTATTCGTATTAATTTAGAGAGTAATTAAGCATGTTAGATGTCGGTACACAAAAGGCATCTCTTCCAAAAAGAAGAAAACACACATTTGCATTCCAGTTCCAGGGCAGCGTGCTAATTACAAAACTGTCTGTCATCCATTTAAGATTCCTAAGTTGTTAGGTATTATTCCATGCAGCTACACCTCTTGTGGAAGCACTGCAGTGAGAAATCCATTTTCTATTGTTTTGATTTTTATGGCGTTTACTAGCCCATTTTCTGGAGGGACTAAGAAAGAGAGCAAGCAGTTAACTGGAGAAAGCAAACAAAACCCCGAGTAAAACCAACTGGAGGGTAGAGGCTCTGAGTCCTTATGGGTGCCCTGAAGGTGTTATAAACAGGAGATTGGCCAGGCTGGTCCACCTAATCCAAGACCAGAAGCAGATGCGTCAGAAACCACAGGAGCAGGGAGGGGAGGTAATTTTTGCTCCTGATATCCTTCC